>NC_136799.1:47677549-48160700 GCF_951216825.1 Electrona antarctica | reverse complement strand
GGCTGATGCTGATATTGGGCTGATGCTGATATTGGGCTGATGCTGATATTGGGCTGATGCTGATATTGGGCTGATGCTGATATTGGGCTGATGCTGATATTGGGCTGATGCTGATATTGGGCTGATGCTGATATTGGGCTGATGCTGATATTGGGCTGATGCTGATATTGGGC
This sequence comes from Electrona antarctica, assembly GCF_951216825.1. Taxonomy (NCBI): domain Eukaryota; kingdom Metazoa; phylum Chordata; class Actinopteri; order Myctophiformes; family Myctophidae; genus Electrona; species Electrona antarctica. The sequence continues at coordinate 48,160,527 of NC_136799.1, read as the reverse complement.
TGATGCTGATATTGGGCTGATGCTGATATTGGGCTGATGCTGATATTGGGCTGATGCTGATATTGGGCTGATGCTGATATTGGGCTGATGCTGATATTGGGCTGATGCTGATATTGGGCTGATGCTGATATTGGGCTGATGCTGATATTGGGCTGATGCTGATATTGGGCTGATGCTGATATTGGGCTGATGCTGATATTGGGCTGATGCTGATATTGGGCTGATGCTGATATTGGGCTGATGCTGATATTGGGCTGATGCTGATATTGGGCTGATGCTGATATTGGGCTGATGCTGATATTGGGCTGATGCTGATATTGGGCTGATGCTGATATTGGGCTGATGCTGATATTGGGCTGATGCTGATATTGGGCTGATGCTGATATTGGGCTGATGCTGATATTGGGCTGATGCTGATATTGGGCTGATGCTGATATTGGGCTGATATTGATATTGGGCTGATATTGATATTGGGCTGATATAGGCCTGCAGAGTGTCTAGTTTTGAAGATACAGACTCTGCTAAGCAAAAGTGAACAGGGCCAAACTGGGCTTATTTCGCTGTGAAAGTGAATTTAGGCACGGACTTGGAAAACCTTGTCTGAACCCCTCCATCCTTCCTGTAGCTGCTCAGACTCTGCTTCTCTGCCCCCAGCCAAGCTTATAGGCCTGCAGAGTGTCTAGTTTTGAAGATACAGACTCTGCTAAGCAAAAGTGAACAGGGCCAAACTGGGCTTATTTCGCTGTGAAAGTGACATTTAGGCACGGAGTTGGAAAACCTTGTCTGAACCCCTCCATCCTTCCTGTAGCTGCTCAGACTCTGCTTCTCTGCCCCCAGCCAAGCTTATAGGCCTGCAGAGTGTCTAGTTTTGAAGATACAGACTCTGCTAAGCAAAAGTGAACAGGGCCAAACTGGGCTTATTTCGCTGTGAAAGTGACATTTAGGCACGGAGTTGGAAAACCTTGTCTGAACCCCTCCATCCTTCCTGTAGCTGCTCAGACTCTGCTTCTCTGCCCCCAGCCAAGCTTATAGGCCTGCAGAGTGTCTAGTTTTGAAGATACAGACTCTGCTAAGCAAAAGTGAACAGGGCCAAACTGGGCTTATTTCGCTGTGAAAGTGACATTTAGGCACGGAGTTGGAAAACCTTGTCTGAACCCCTCCATCCTTCCTGTAGCTGCTCAGACTCTGCTTCTCTGCCCCCAGCCAAGCTTATAGGCCTGCAGAGTGTCTAGTTTTGAAGATACAGACTCTGCTAAGCAAAAGTGAACAGGGCCAAACTGGGCTTATTTCGCTGTGAAAGTGACATTTAGGCACGGAGTTGGAAAACCTTGTCTGAACCCCTCCATCCTTCCTGTAGCTGCTCAGACTCTGCTTCTCTGCCCCCAGCCAAGCTTATAGGCCTGCAGAGTGTCTAGTTTTGAAGATACAGACTCTGCTAAGCAAAAGTGAACAGGGCCAAACTGGGCTTATTTCGCTGTGAAAGTGACATTTAGGCACGGAGTTGGAAAACCTTGTCTGAACCCCTCCATCCTTCCTGTAGCTGCTCAGACTCTGCTTCTCTGCCCCCAGCCAAGCTTATAGGCCTGCAGAGTGTCTAGTTTTGAAGATACAGACTCTGCTAAGCAAAAGTGAACAGGGCCAAACTGGGCTTATTTCGCTGTGAAAGTGACATTTAGGCACGGAGTTGGAAAACCTTGTCTGAACCCCTCCATCCTTCCTGTAGCTGCTCAGACTCTGCTTCTCTGCCCCCAGCCAAGCTTATAGGCCTGCAGAGTGTCTAGTTTTGAAGATACAGACTCTGCTAAGCAAAAGTGAACAGGGCCAAACTGGGCTTATTTCGCTGTGAAAGTGACATTTAGGCACGGAGTTGGAAAACCTTGTCTGAACCCCTCCATCCTTCCTGTAGCTGCTCAGACTCTGCTTCTCTGCCCCCAGCCAAGCTTATAGGCCTGCAGAGTGTCTAGTTTTGAAGATACAGACTCTGCTAAGCAAAAGTGAACAGGGCCAAACTGGGCTTATTTCGCTGTGAAAGTGACATTTAGGCACGGAGTTGGAAAACCTTGTCTGAACCCCTCCATCCTTCCTGTAGCTGCTCAGACTCTGCTTCTCTGCCCCCAGCCAAGCTTATAGGCCTGCAGAGTGTCTAGTTTTGAAGATACAGACTCTGCTAAGCAAAAGTGAACAGGGCCAAACTGGGCTTATTTCGCTGTGAAAGTGACATTTAGGCACGGAGTTGGAAAACCTTGTCTGAACCCCTCCATCCTTCCTGTAGCTGCTCAGACTCTGCTTCTCTGCCCCCAGCCAAGCTTATAGGCCTGCAGAGTGTCTAGTTTTGAAGATACAGACTCTGCTAAGCAAAAGTGAACAGGGCCAAACTGGGCTTATTTCGCTGTGAAAGTGACATTTAGGCACGGAGTTGGAAAACCTTGTCTGAACCCCTCCATCCTTCCTGTAGCTGCTCAGACTCTGCTTCTCTGCCCCCAGCCAAGCTTATAGGCCTGCAGAGTGTCTAGTTTTGAAGATACAGACTCTGCTAAGCAAAAGTGAACAGGGCCAAACTGGGCTTATTTCGCTGTGAAAGTGACATTTAGGCACGGAGTTGGAAAACCTTGTCTGAACCCCTCCATCCTTCCTGTAGCTGCTCAGACTCTGCTTCTCTGCCCCCAGCCAAGCTTATAGGCCTGCAGAGTGTCTAGTTTTGAAGATACAGACTCTGCTAAGCAAAAGTGAACAGGGCCAAACTGGGCTTATTTCGCTGTGAAAGTGACATTTAGGCACGGAGTTGGAAAACCTTGTCTGAACCCCTCCATCCTTCCTGTAGCTGCTCAGACTCTGCTTCTCTGCCCCCAGCCAAGCTTATAGGCCTGCAGAGTGTCTAGTTTTGAAGATACAGACTCTGCTAAGCAAAAGTGAACAGGGCCAAACTGGGCTTATTTCGCTGTGAAAGTGACATTTAGGCACGGAGTTGGAAAACCTTGTCTGAACCCCTCCATCCTTCCTGTAGCTGCTCAGACTCTGCTTCTCTGCCCCCAGCCAAGCTTATAGGCCTGCAGAGTGTCTAGTTTTGAAGATACAGACTCTGCTAAGCAAAAGTGAACAGGGCCAAACTGGGCTTATTTCGCTGTGAAAGTGACATTTAGGCACGAAGTTGGAAAACCTTGTCTGAACCCCTCCATCCTTCCTGTAGCTGCTCAGACTCTGCTTCTCTGCCCCCAGCCAAGCTTATAGGCCTGCAGAGTGTCTAGTTTTGAAGATACAGACTCTGCTAAGCAAAAGTGAACAGGGCCAAACTGGGCTTATTTCGCTGTGAAAGTGACATTTAGGCACGGAGTTGGAAAACCTTGTCTGAACCCCTCCATCCTTCCTGTAGCTGCTCAGACTCTGCTTCTCTGCCCCCAGCCAAGCTTATAGGCCTGCAGAGTGTCTAGTTTTGAAGATACAGACTCTGCTAAGCAAAAGTGAACAGGGCCAAACTGGGCTTATTTCGCTGTGAAAGTGACATTTAGGCACGGAGTTGGAAAACCTTGTCTGAACCCCTCCATCCTTCCTGTAGCTGCTCAGACTCTGCTTCTCTGCCCCCAGCCAAGCTTATAGGCCTGCAGAGTGTCTAGTTTTGAAGATACAGACTCTGCTAAGCAAAAGTGAACAGGGCCAAACTGGGCTTATTTCGCTGTGAAATTTCGATGTCACTTTCACAGCGAAATAAGCCCAGTTTGGCCCTGTTCACTTTTGCTTAGCAGAGTCTGTATCTTCAAAACTAGACACTCTGCAGGCCTATAAGCTTGGCTGGGGGCAGAGAAGCAGAGTCTGAGCAGCTACAGGAAGGATGGAGGGGTTCAGACAAGGTTTTCCAACTCCGTGCCTAAATGTCACTTTCACAGCGAAATAAGCCCAGTTTGGCCCTGTTCACTTTTGCTTAGCAGAGTCTGTATCTTCAAAACTAGACACTCTGCAGGCCTATAAGCTTGGCTGGGGGCAGAGAAGCAGAGTCTGAGCAGCTACAGGAAGGATGGAGGGGTTCAGACAAGGTTTTCCAACTCCGTGCCTAAATGTCACTTTCACAGCGAAATAAGCCCAGTTTGGCCCTGTTCACTTTTGCTTAGCAGAGTCTGTATCTTCAAAACTAGACACTCTGCAGGCCTATAAGCTTGGCTGGGGGCAGAGAAGCAGAGTCTGAGCAGCTACAGGAAGGATGGAGGGGTTCAGACAAGGTTTTCCAACTCCGTGCCTAAATGTCACTTTCACAGCGAAATAAGCCCAGTTTGGCCCTGTTCACTTTTGCTTAGCAGAGTCTGTATCTTCAAAACTAGACACTCTGCAGGCCTATAAGCTTGGCTGGGGGCAGAGAAGCAGAGTCTGAGCAGCTACAGGAAGGATGGAGGGGTTCAGACAAGGTTTTCCAACTCCGTGCCTAAATGTCACTTTCACAGCGAAATAAGCCCAGTTTGGCCCTGTTCACTTTTGCTTAGCAGAGTCTGTATCTTCAAAACTAGACACTCTGCAGGCCTATAAGCTTGGCTGGGGGCAGAGAAGCAGAGTCTGAGCAGCTACAGGAAGGATGGAGGGGTTCAGACAAGGTTTTCCAACTCCGTGCCTAAATGTCACTTTCACAGCGAAATAAGCCCAGTTTGGCCCTGTTCACTTTTGCTTAGCAGAGTCTGTATCTTCAAAACTAGACACTCTGCAGGCCTATAAGCTTGGCTGGGGGCAGAGAAGCAGAGTCTGAGCAGCTACAGGAAGGATGGAGGGGTTCAGACAAGGTTTTCCAACTCCGTGCCTAAATGTCACTTTCACAGCGAAATAAGCCCAGTTTGGCCCTGTTCACTTTTGCTTAGCAGAGTCTGTATCTTCAAAACTAGACACTCTGCAGGCCTATAAGCTTGGCTGGGGGCAGAGAAGCAGAGTCTGAGCAGCTACAGGAAGGATGGAGGGGTTCAGACAAGGTTTTCCAACTCCGTGCCTAAATGTCACTTTCACAGCGAAATAAGCCCAGTTTGGCCCTGTTCACTTTTGCTTAGCAGAGTCTGTATCTTCAAAACTAGACACTCTGCAGGCCTATAAGCTTGGCTGGGGGCAGAGAAGCAGAGTCTGAGCAGCTACAGGAAGGATGGAGGGGTTCAGACAAGGTTTTCCAACTCCGTGCCTAAATGTCACTTTCACAGCGAAATAAGCCCAGTTTGGCCCTGTTCACTTTTGCTTAGCAGAGTCTGTATCTTCAAAACTAGACACTCTGCAGGCCTATAAGCTTGGCTGGGGGCAGAGAAGCAGAGTCTGAGCAGCTACAGGAAGGATGGAGGGGTTCAGACAAGGTTTTCCAACTCCGTGCCTAAATGTCACTTTCACAGCGAAATAAGCCCAGTTTGGCCCTGTTCACTTTTGCTTAGCAGAGTCTGTATCTTCAAAACTAGACACTCTGCAGGCCTATAAGCTTGGCTGGGGGCAGAGAAGCAGAGTCTGAGCAGCTACAGGAAGGATGGAGGGGTTCAGACAAGGTTTTCCAACTCCGTGCCTAAATGTCACTTTCACAGCGAAATAAGCCCAGTTTGGCCCTGTTCACTTTTGCTTAGCAGAGTCTGTATCTTCAAAACTAGACACTCTGCAGGCCTATAAGCTTGGCTGGGGGCAGAGAAGCAGAGTCTGAGCAGCTACAGGAAGGATGGAGGGGTTCAGACAAGGTTTTCCAACTCCGTGCCTAAATGTCACTTTCACAGCGAAATAAGCCCAGTTTGGCCCTGTTCACTTTTGCTTAGCAGAGTCTGTATCTTCAAAACTAGACACTCTGCAGGCCTATAAGCTTGGCTGGGGGCAGAGAAGCAGAGTCTGAGCAGCTACAGGAAGGATGGAGGGGTTCAGACAAGGTTTTCCAACTCCGTGCCTAAATGTCACTTTCACAGCGAAATAAGCCCAGTTTGGCCCTGTTCACTTTTGCTTAGCAGAGTCTGTATCTTCAAAACTAGACACTCTGCAGGCCTATAAGCTTGGCTGGGGGCAGAGAAGCAGAGTCTGAGCAGCTACAGGAAGGATGGAGGGGTTCAGACAAGGTTTTCCAAGTCCGTGCCTAAATCTCACTTTCACAGCGAAATAAGCCCAGTTTGGCCCTGTTCACTTTTGCTTAGCAGAGTCTGTATCTTCAAAACTAGACACTCTGCAGGCCTATATCAGCCCAATATCAATATCAGCCCAATATCAATATCAGCCCAATATCAGCATCAGCCCAATATCAGCATCAGCCCAATATCAGCATCAGCCCAATATCAGCATCAGCCCAATATCAGCATCAGCCCAATATCAGCATCAGCCCAATATCAGCATCAGCCCAATATCAGCATCAGCCCAATATCAGCATCAGCCCAATATCAGCATCAGCCCAATATCAGCATCAGCCCAATATCAGCATCAGCCCAATATCAGCATCAGCCCAATATCAGCATCAGCCCAATATCAGCATCAGCCCAATATCAGCATCAGCCCAATATCAGCATCAGCCCAATATCAGCATCAGCCCAATATCAGCATCAGCCCAATATCAGCATCAGCCCAATATCAGCATCAGCCCAATATCAGCATCAGCCCAATATCAGCATCAGCCCAATATCAGCATCAGCCCAATATCAGCATCAGCCCAATATCAGCATCAGCCCAATATCAGCATCAGCCCAATATCAGCATCAGCCCAATATCAGCATCAGCCCAATATCAGCATCAGCCCAATATCAGCATCAGCCCAATATCAGCATCAGCCCAATATCAGCATCAGCCCAATATCAGCATCAGCCCAATATCAGCATCAGCCCAATATCAGCATCAGCCCAATATCAGCATCAGCCCAATATCAGCATCAGCCCAATATCAGCATCAGCCCAATATCAGCATCAGCCCAATATCAGCATCAGCCCAATATCAGCATCAGCCCAATATCAGCATCAGCCCAATATCAGCATCAGCCCAATATCAGCATCAGCCCAATATCAGCATCAGCCCAATATCAGCATCAGCCCAATATCAGCATCAGCCCAATATCAGCATCAGCCCAATATCAGCATCAGCCCAATATCAGCATCAGCCCAATATCAGCATCAGCCCAATATCAGCATCAGCCCAATATCAGCATCAGCCCAATATCAGCATCAGCCCAATATCAGCATCAGCCCAATATCAGCATCAGCCCAATATCAGCATCAGCCCAATATCAGCATCAGCCCAATATCAGCATCAGCCCAATATCAGCATCAGCCCAATATCAGCATCAGCCCAATATCAGCATCAGCCCAATATCAGCATCAGCCCAATATCAGCATCAGCCCAATATCAGCATCAGCCCAATATCAGCATCAGCCCAATATCAGCATCAGCCCAATATCAGCATCAGCCCAATATCAGCATCAGCCCAATATCAGCATCAGCCCAATATCAGCTGATATTATATCATATTGGGCTGCTTCTCTGCCCCCAGCCAAGCTTATAGGCCTGCAGAGTGTCTAGGGCTGATGCTGATATTGGGCTGATGCTGATATTGGGCTGATGCTGATATTGGGCTGATGCTGATATTGGGCTGATGCTGATATTGGGCTGATGCTGATATTGGGCTGATGCTGATATTGGGCTGATGCTGATATTGGGCTGATGCTGATATTGGGCTGATGCTGATATTGGGCTGATGCTGATATTGGGCTGATGCTGATATTGGGCTGATGCTGATATTGGGCTGATGCTGATATTGGGCTGATGCTGATATTGGGCTGATGCTGATATTGGGCTGATGCTGATATTGGGCTGATGCTGATATTGGGCTGATGCTGATATTGGGCTGATGCTGATATTGGGCTGATGCTGATATTGGGCTGATGCTGATATTGGGCTGATGCTGATATTGGGCTGATGCTGATATTGGGCTGATGCTGATATTGGGCTGATGCTGATATTGGGCTGATGCTGATATTGGGCTGATGCTGATATTGGGCTGATGCTGATATTGGGCTGATGCTGATATTGGGCTGATGCTGATATTGGGCTGATGCTGATATTGGGCTGATGCTGATATTGGGCTGATGCTGATATTGGGCTGATGCTGATATTGGGCTGATGCTGATATTGGGCTGATGCTGATATTGGGCTGATGCTGATATTGGGCTGATATTGATATTGGGCTGATATTGATATTGGGCTGATATAGGCCTGCAGAGTGTCTAGTTTTGAAGATACAGACTCTGCTAAGCAAAAGTGAACAGGGCCAAACTGGGCTTATTTCGCTGTGAAAGTGAGATTTAGGCACGGACTTGGAAAACCTTGTCTGAACCCCTCCATCCTTCCTGTAGCTGCTCAGACTCTGCTTCTCTGCCCCCAGCCAAGCTTATAGGCCTGCAGAGTGTCTAGTTTTGAAGATACAGACTCTGCTAAGCAAAAGTGAACAGGGCCAAACTGGGCTTATTTCGCTGTGAAAGTGACATTTAGGCACGGAGTTGGAAAACCTTGTCTGAACCCCTCCATCCTTCCTGTAGCTGCTCAGACTCTGCTTCTCTGCCCCCAGCCAAGCTTATAGGCCTGCAGAGTGTCTAGTTTTGAAGATACAGACTCTGCTAAGCAAAAGTGAACAGGGCCAAACTGGGCTTATTTCGCTGTGAAAGTGACATTTAGGCACGGAGTTGGAAAACCTTGTCTGAACCCCTCCATCCTTCCTGTAGCTGCTCAGACTCTGCTTCTCTGCCCCCAGCCAAGCTTATAGGCCTGCAGAGTGTCTAGTTTTGAAGATACAGACTCTGCTAAGCAAAAGTGAACAGGGCCAAACTGGGCTTATTTCGCTGTGAAAGTGACATTTAGGCACGGAGTTGGAAAACCTTGTCTGAACCCCTCCATCCTTCCTGTAGCTGCTCAGACTCTGCTTCTCTGCCCCCAGCCAAGCTTATAGGCCTGCAGAGTGTCTAGTTTTGAAGATACAGACTCTGCTAAGCAAAAGTGAACAGGGCCAAACTGGGCTTATTTCGCTGTGAAAGTGACATTTAGGCACGGAGTTGGAAAACCTTGTCTGAACCCCTCCATCCTTCCTGTAGCTGCTCAGACTCTGCTTCTCTGCCCCCAGCCAAGCTTATAGGCCTGCAGAGTGTCTAGTTTTGAAGATACAGACTCTGCTAAGCAAAAGTGAACAGGGCCAAACTGGGCTTATTTCGCTGTGAAAGTGACATTTAGGCACGGAGTTGGAAAACCTTGTCTGAACCCCTCCATCCTTCCTGTAGCTGCTCAGACTCTGCTTCTCTGCCCCCAGCCAAGCTTATAGGCCTGCAGAGTGTCTAGTTTTGAAGATACAGACTCTGCTAAGCAAAAGTGAACAGGGCCAAACTGGGCTTATTTCGCTGTGAAAGTGACATTTAGGCACGGAGTTGGAAAACCTTGTCTGAACCCCTCCATCCTTCCTGTAGCTGCTCAGACTCTGCTTCTCTGCCCCCAGCCAAGCTTATAGGCCTGCAGAGTGTCTAGTTTTGAAGATACAGACTCTGCTAAGCAAAAGTGAACAGGGCCAAACTGGGCTTATTTCGCTGTGAAAGTGACATTTAGGCACGGAGTTGGAAAACCTTGTCTGAACCCCTCCATCCTTCCTGTAGCTGCTCAGACTCTGCTTCTCTGCCCCCAGCCAAGCTTATAGGCCTGCAGAGTGTCTAGTTTTGAAGATACAGACTCTGCTAAGCAAAAGTGAACAGGGCCAAACTGGGCTTATTTCGCTGTGAAAGTGACATCGAAATTTCACAGCGAAATAAGCCCAGTTTGGCCCTGTTCACTTTTGCTTAGCAGAGTCTGTATCTTCAAAACTAGACACTCTGCAGGCCTATAAGCTTGGCTGGGGGCAGAGAAGCAGAGTCTGAGCAGCTACAGGAAGGATGGAGGGGTTCAGACAAGGTTTTCCAACTCCGTGCCTAAATGTCACTTTCACAGCGAAATAAGCCCAGTTTGGCCCTGTTCACTTTTGCTTAGCAGAGTCTGTATCTTCAAAACTAGACACTCTGCAGGCCTATAAGCTTGGCTGGGGGCAGAGAAGCAGAGTCTGAGCAGCTACAGGAAGGATGGAGGGGTTCAGACAAGGTTTTCCAACTCCGTGCCTAAATGTCACTTTCACAGCGAAATAAGCCCAGTTTGGCCCTGTTCACTTTTGCTTAGCAGAGTCTGTATCTTCAAAACTAGACACTCTGCAGGCCTATAAGCTTGGCTGGGGGCAGAGAAGCAGAGTCTGAGCAGCTACAGGAAGGATGGAGGGGTTCAGACAAGGTTTTCCAACTCCGTGCCTAAATGTCACTTTCACAGCGAAATAAGCCCAGTTTGGCCCTGTTCACTTTTGCTTAGCAGAGTCTGTATCTTCAAAACTAGACACTCTGCAGGCCTATAAGCTTGGCTGGGGGCAGAGAAGCAGAGTCTGAGCAGCTACAGGAAGGATGGAGGGGTTCAGACAAGGTTTTCCAACTCCGTGCCTAAATGTCACTTTCACAGCGAAATAAGCCCAGTTTGGCCCTGTTCACTTTTGCTTAGCAGAGTCTGTATCTTCAAAACTAGACACTCTGCAGGCCTATAAGCTTGGCTGGGGGCAGAGAAGCAGAGTCTGAGCAGCTACAGGAAGGATGGAGGGGTTCAGACAAGGTTTTCCAACTCCGTGCCTAAATGTCACTTTCACAGCGAAATAAGCCCAGTTTGGCCCTGTTCACTTTTGCTTAGCAGAGTCTGTATCTTCAAAACTAGACACTCTGCAGGCCTATAAGCTTGGCTGGGGGCAGAGAAGCAGAGTCTGAGCAGCTACAGGAAGGATGGAGGGGTTCAGACAAGGTTTTCCAACTCCGTGCCTAAATGTCACTTTCACAGCGAAATAAGCCCAGTTTGGCCCTGTTCACTTTTGCTTAGCAGAGTCTGTATCTTCAAAACTAGACACTCTGCAGGCCTATAAGCTTGGCTGGGGGCAGAGAAGCAGAGTCTGAGCAGCTACAGGAAGGATGGAGGGGTTCAGACAAGGTTTTCCAACTCCGTGCCTAAATGTCACTTTCACAGCGAAATAAGCCCAGTTTGGCCCTGTTCACTTTTGCTTAGCAGAGTCTGTATCTTCAAAACTAGACACTCTGCAGGCCTATAAGCTTGGCTGGGGGCAGAGAAGCAGAGTCTGAGCAGCTACAGGAAGGATGGAGGGGTTCAGACAAGGTTTTCCAACTCCGTGCCTAAATGTCACTTTCACAGCGAAATAAGCCCAGTTTGGCCCTGTTCACTTTTGCTTAGCAGAGTCTGTATCTTCAAAACTAGACACTCTGCAGGCCTATAAGCTTGGCTGGGGGCAGAGAAGCAGAGTCTGAGCAGCTACAGGAAGGATGGAGGGGTTCAGACAAGGTTTTCCAACTCCGTGCCTAAATGTCACTTTCACAGCGAAATAAGCCCAGTTTGGCCCTGTTCACTTTTGCTTAGCAGAGTCTGTATCTTCAAAACTAGACACTCTGCAGGCCTATAAGCTTGGCTGGGGGCAGAGAAGCAGAGTCTGAGCAGCTACAGGAAGGATGGAGGGGTTCAGACAAGGTTTTCCAACTCCGTGCCTAAATGTCACTTTCACAGCGAAATAAGCCCAGTTTGGCCCTGTTCACTTTTGCTTAGCAGAGTCTGTATCTTCAAAACTAGACACTCTGCAGGCCTATAAGCTTGGCTGGGGGCAGAGAAGCAGAGTCTGAGCAGCTACAGGAAGGATGGAGGGGTTCAGACAAGGTTTTCCAACTCCGTGCCTAAATGTCACTTTCACAGCGAAATAAGCCCAGTTTGGCCCTGTTCACTTTTGCTTAGCAGAGTCTGTATCTTCAAAACTAGACACTCTGCAGGCCTATAAGCTTGGCTGGGGGCAGAGAAGCAGAGTCTGAGCAGCTACAGGAAGGATGGAGGGGTTCAGACAAGGTTTTCCAACTCCGTGCCTAAATGTCACTTTCACAGCGAAATAAGCCCAGTTTGGCCCTGTTCACTTTTGCTTAGCAGAGTCTGTATCTTCAAAACTAGACACTCTGCAGGCCTATAAGCTTGGCTGGGGGCAGAGAAGCAGAGTCTGAGCAGCTACAGGAAGGATGGAGGGGTTCAGACAAGGTTTTCCAACTCCGTGCCTAAATGTCACTTTCACAGCGAAATAAGCCCAGTTTGGCCCTGTTCACTTTTGCTTAGCAGAGTCTGTATCTTCAAAACTAGACACTCTGCAGGCCTATAAGCTTGGCTGGGGGCAGAGAAGCAGAGTCTGAGCAGCTACAGGAAGGATGGAGGGGTTCAGACAAGGTTTTCCAACTCCGTGCCTAAATGTCACTTTCACAGCGAAATAAGCCCAGTTTGGCCCTGTTCACTTTTGCTTAGCAGAGTCTGTATCTTCAAAACTAGACACTCTGCAGGCCTATAAGCTTGGCTGGGGGCAGAGAAGCAGAGTCTGAGCAGCTACAGGAAGGATGGAGGGGTTCAGACAAGGTTTTCCAACTCCGTGCCTAAATGTCACTTTCACAGCGAAATAAGCCCAGTTTGGCCCTGTTCACTTTTGCTTAGCAGAGTCTGTATCTTCAAAACTAGACACTCTGCAGGCCTATAAGCTTGGCTGGGGGCAGAGAAGCAGAGTCTGAGCAGCTACAGGAAGGATGGAGGGGTTCAGACAAGGTTTTCCAACTCCGTGCCTAAATGTCACTTTCACAGCGAAATAAGCCCAGTTTGGCCCTGTTCACTTTTGCTTAGCAGAGTCTGTATCTTCAAAACTAGACACTCTGCAGGCCTATAAGCTTGGCTGGGGGCAGAGAAGCAGAGTCTGAGCAGCTACAGGAAGGATGGAGGGGTTCAGACAAGGTTTTCCAACTCCGTGCCTAAATGTCACTTTCACAGCGAAATAAGCCCAGTTTGGCCCTGTTCACTTTTGCTTAGCAGAGTCTGTATCTTCAAAACTAGACACTCTGCAGGCCTATAAGCTTGGCTGGGGGCAGAGAAGCAGAGTCTGAGCAGCTACAGGAAGGATGGAGGGGTTCAGACAAGGTTTTCCAACTCCGTGCCTAAATGTCACTTTCACAGCGAAATAAGCCCAGTTTGGCCCTGTTCACTTTTGCTTAGCAGAGTCTGTATCTTCAAAACTAGACACTCTGCAGGCCTATAAGCTTGGCTGGGGGCAGAGAAGCAGAGTCTGAGCAGCTACAGGAAGGATGGAGGGGTTCAGACAAGGTTTTCCAACTCCGTGCCTAAATGTCACTTTCACAGCGAAATAAGCCCAGTTTGGCCCTGTTCACTTTTGCTTAGCAGAGTCTGTATCTTCAAAACTAGACACTCTGCAGGCCTATAAGCTTGGCTGGGGGCAGAGAAGCAGAAGTAGTTAAATAGGGAGAAGTAGCATATTCTTTTGTTCTATATATCTTTTGTTCTATTGTGTGTAATTATTAGACATAATGGACATAATTTCTATAGATTTCTATACATGCTTTGTGTGCTGTTGTCTATAGTATGTACAAAAGAAATCTATTCAGACTCATGTATAAACAAGACTCTTTAGAAATCTTTAGAGAACAGGGTCTTTCTTTTGTATAGTTTGTGTGCTTATTGTACACTGTTTGTGCATGTGTTTATGGTGTACACTTTCTGTTAATGTGTGACCCTCTCCTGCAGAGAGTGGGATGCTAGAACCGTCTCATGCCTTTTTGTCTCTATTGACAAAAGGCCCTCATTAGGACATAATTGAATGGTAATGTCTGTCTGGCTGAGTGAGTGAGTGAGTGAGTGATCCTATGGAAAGAGGGTCTTTTCTTTTGTGTTATTATTGTGTACACTTTCTGTTAAAGTGTAACCATGGCATGCCTTTTTTGTCTCTATTGACAAAAGCCACTCATTTGGACTCATTGGACTTGTGACGACTCAAAGCCATTGAATTGTAATGTCTGTCTGGTTGAGTGAGTGAGTGAGTGTGCGTGCGTGCGTGCATTAATTGCATGGACTGTTCCCCATGGATTCAGTCTGTCTGTCTGTGTGTGAGAGATGTAAAGGAGCCATAAGCCTTTGGACGTAGGGTCTTTCTTTTGTTGTATTACCAATAATAGCCTTTCAGGTGTTTGTGTACACTTTCTGTTACACTTTAACAGTCTCGTGCCTTTTTGTCTCTATTGACAAAAAAGTCACTCATTTGGCCTTGTGACAACTCAAAGCCATTGGAGTGGTTGTAATGGATAGGTCTGGCTGAGTGTGCGTGCTTGCGTGCGTGCATTGTAAGGACAGTTCCCCACTTTAGGGGCTCAGTCTGTCTGCCTGTGTCTCACTCGTAAAAACTTTGGGTACAGTGAGTGTGTGTGTGTGTGTGTGTGTGTGTGTGTGTGTGTGTGTGTGTGTGTGTGTGTGTGTGTGTGTGTGTGTGTGTGTGTGTGTGTGTGAGATGTAAAGGCCAATCTATAGAAAAAGGGGGCTTTCATTGTAATTCATGAACAAAAGCCTTTTGTTATGGATAGGTGACTGCTTAGAACTAATGGACTAATTACTTAATTAGATCTCTCTCTCTCTCTCTCTCTCTGTGAGCATGTGTTCACCCCATAACTCTGAGACATCCTGTGACATAACAGCTGTAACTAGTACTAAAAGTAAAACATTTCGTAAAATACATATAGGGCATGCATGTTTAAAAGTATAATTGACATGATTATGGGCATGTCTTTTAGACCACTAGATTTAGTTAAACAGAACTGTCAAACATTCATGTTTTGACAGACTGCAAATAATTACAGTAACTGATGGTCTGCTAACATTTACACATTTTAACCAAATACATGCGTACATGCGTACATACATTTACACATTTTAACCAAATACATGCGTACATGCATACATACGTACATACATACATACATACATACATACATGCATGCATACACGGGTATGCTATTATTATTATGCTTTTTGCATGATTTTATATGACTGGACATGACTATATTCTATAACAAGCACCAACATGATGTTTGTTACATTTATTCAGTACATAAGTCTAACCATTAATCACTGATACCATTTTTTCCTTGTGTTTTAAAGTTACTAAAGTATGTAGAAGTATGAAGAAAATGTGTTAGACACACTTTTTAAAAATATACGAAAGTAACAGATCTACAATCTCCCAATGCATCACAATTCACTGTCATTGTTTTATAGAATGCAATGGCAAATTATAATACACACCATACAATTGCAACACCTATGTCATTCTGCATTATGCTGTATTCTACTGCAATAAGCATGAGCAGAGACCTCTAGTTCTATAGTTTCTCTGAGACTTGCAAGAGTCACCGAGTCAAGTTTTTAAAACTGTAGTGTTTATGATAAGTTTATGATATAAATATGCTCACGTAAACAAGTTGAATCAGCATACAACTTGAATCATTATACAACGTGTAGTAGTTATCTTGTATGCTCTAATTAGCATCTTATGATGTATAACATCAGTTATGTTTTATCTAACACATTTTGTAAGCCTATGCATACATGCAAATCTACAGTATCATACATATTTTATTCTTACATGTCCCCCATAGTCCATACTCATACTCCATACACCATACAAACTTAGCTGTAACATTATTCCATGTCTTAATATCTGACAATGTTCATTTCAAATTAAATTATTTTGAAAAATCTATATCCATTATGACAAACCATTAGTATATATATATATTTAGGCTATTGTATGATCTGTCAGTGGTCAGGGATGGATTAACCCAAGAATTATATGTGAACGGTGTGCAACAGGTCCTGCAGTAATTAGGCAACTACTGCTAGAAAAGCCATATGCTAGAAATGTTCTCACAATGATTGGTATAGTCTAATTGTATTTGTAGTAGTGTTATGATTAGGCCTAATGATCCAATCCTTGTAGGTAGATCGGTAGCGAGACAAGTTTTATGCCTCCTGGTAAAAGTTATACTCCCATTGTAAAGAAACTGTGATACGCACACATGCTATGGTAGAATATCAGCATGTGAATGCTCTTGCATAAGATGGTTAATTACTAAACTAGTGTTTTTCTAGGACATTACAGTAGACCTAACTAATTTCACTTGTAGAAATTCATGAAGAATAAGCCTATAGCCTTTTACTAAAGAACAGGCAATATTTTTGAAATAAGGCCTCATTATGGCCATGGCAAGGCATATGACTCAACAAGTTACATTTAGACAGTTTATGCTCAAGAGACAATCTTATTATGATATTGTGTTATACAGTAGGCATGGTGAATATTACCGGTTGTCTGTATCGTTGAACAGAGGTATTATACCTGCAAGTCTAGCATGACTACCAGTTATTCAATGCAACCTATTTTTTCCTCTAACTACAACACTAATCACTCACACAAATCACAAATCAAACTCACAACACCAACAAAACCATTAAAAACATCTATACCATACACCCTACATTACGAGAATGCAAAACATGAAACAAAAACATGCAAATACAGAACAGAATGTTCTGTTACAGCCATTGTAATATCAAAATAAATTGATACAGATCCTATACATATCCTAGAAAAAACAAAACTATACCTGCAATCAACACAATGGACCAATACCAGATCACCGAAACATAAGTTCATCACAAATGTATAGTGACACCTACAGTATCATCAATAAGGCACTAAAATCAACACCACACAAAACATCACAACACCGCAAAATCAAACGTAACATGAAACATGCAAAAATAAAAAGTGCCATCTGACTGACTGCTCTATAGTTCAACAACAACTCTTAAGCCAATGCCTCCAATACACATCCATTATCAAAAGGCATCGTTATCAAAAAACGTAATATTTTGAATAGTATGATATAGGCTGCAAAGGCAGCAATATGTATGAATATATATATATATATTATAGCATAGAGGTCCATACTACAATCATATAATACACAAAAACAACTATTGCATATTATTCAGAACCAATACACACCACTACCCAACAGCATAAACACTGTACATCACCAATCAATAATAGCTGAACATCTACACATCATTATGACTAATGAAGTGCTCAATATACTAGTTCAACACAGCTTAATAACAAAGTATGTAAATATCTGAATACTTTGCCTTGGCAACGTAACTGTATATGATTTCTCATATAAAACTCATTTGAAACGAATTGACCGGACTATTTAATTTTAGGTGAACACATTATGGTGCTGAAGATAGATAGTAGTAGATATTGTTGGTTATAGGTAATGATGAAGCCTTATGTCCAATAGGGGACGAAGAGGAGTAAGTAAGTAATAGGTAACGATGACTATAGGGTAGATTGATTGCATGATATTTGATTGATTGACATTTGATTGTTAGATAGACTATAGTCTAGACTACAGGGGTATAAGCTATGCTGCTATAGGCATACATGGATGTATTTGCAGTATATTACAGTATATTTTCAATCCAAAAAACTGTAGATAGGGTCTGCACACAAAACACACTGTTTTTGTGTTGACAATAACTATTGACAACAACAACCCAACATACTAGTATATATGCAATAGTATCAAGCATATATATATATATTTTTTTTAAATAAAATACTCTATACTGTGTATGTGTAGAATAATAAGGAGGTTTTTATAACCTCCTAGAAAAAAAACTGTATGGGGGCATACAAAACACATTAACATCAGTATGTCTGATGGTGCAGTGTGTAAATGTAACAAAGACCATTATAACAGGTTATGTACACTATGCTTATATATGGTAATATGGTTTTCCAAGAATTCAGAAACTACAGTTTAGAAAAACGTGTACACCTAAACCTGCACAAAAACGATATGGTATGAGTGACATCCTATATTGTTTATTGTTTCAACGTTCAGATTATTGATATTCCATGCATTTGAAGCATTACCTCGGGGTTCCTTGCTAACTTGCTAACTATGAGTACACCATATTGTTCAAGATTGTTCAAAATACTATATGTATAATAATGAACAAATATTGATGCATGTTCAGATATAATCATGTACTAGTTATGTTGACTTATTAGTTAAAGAATAGCGTTAAAGTGTCAGAGAATAGTGGTGCTGTAACTGCAATTGTAGCTTTAAAACCATATGGATAATAAAATAATCATATGGATAATAAACTTAGGCTAAAGGATTACTTGGGCAAAAGCTGTCCACTTCAATTATTATTATTATTATTATTATTATTATGTATTATATATATAACCTGTCCTGTAGGGTAGGCTACTGTCTCTACATTTTCTGTAAGAAACCATGTAATGGCCCATTTAGTAAAAACTAGACTCATTTTTACACTCATGTTTACACTCATGTTTATGGATTATATGTTATATGTTGTTCGTACATTCTTCTAGACACTTAAAACTACTATGAGTGTATGATATTGTTTGACAAGCAAGTATGTACATGATCATTTAGTTTACGCAGATATGCTGTGCATAACGACTGAATGTTACAATTATCCACCAATGGTGGTTGTTAGTTACAGAATATATCAATTCTTAGTTTCATGAGTTTCAGAATGGTATTTAGTCAAATTCCATGTAACGGTAAAAAGTTATGATCATTGTCATGACAAAAACTGTGTATAATGATAAATTACTTATCTGATATACTGTACTGTACAAGTAGTACTGTATGTAGTACTATACCATAATATTGAAAAACATAGATATTTCAAATCCGTACACTACCGTACAATCCCTAGGCATATATTATCTACTCTATATCTGCGCTATTCTATGACCCCATAAATGATTCTAAATGTTAGGCCTTCTTAAAGTAGTTTCATGTCCAGTGTATGCTACATGCTTAAATTATAAATTGTACACAATATTGTTCAAAATCATATATGTCTAATAATGAACAAATATTGATACATGTACATATAGAAACCTGCACTATTTTGCGATACATTTGTTTGAAAATGCTGTTGCATCTTGAATTGTGACATTGTAAATGTACATGTAAACAATGAATTGAATAATCAATGAGAGGGTGTGGTGTTTGGAGTCAGGTCCCTATTTAAAAGGGTGGTCACAGAGCTGTAGGCCTGCAGAGAAAAGACAGCTAGCCTTATTTGCACCAGATAAATTAGGAGATACTTCCTCATCAATTATTTCCTCTCAATTTTGTCATGGAGCCTATGGGTAAAGCACGTACCCCTAATGAATCAGTGGAGCACCAACCGTTATTGCAGACTGAAACAACCGATGCAGATACAATTACAGTACCTAGGTACAGATCATACAACCCTCTCAAAGTATGGGGGTATAATCCGCCAGAGGACAGCGTTGCCTATACCCCTGATTTCGAAATATATGAAGAGAGAGCGGAGGACGATGTTATGACAGCGGACCCATGCTACATGAACATACCTGTATACAGGCCAAGAGATGATGATGAGGAGGACCTGGTGGACTCTGATCTGGTGGACTTAATAATCGATACGGATGACGAGTACTATGACCAGAGAGAGCCGTTAGATTTGACTACAAGCAAGAAAACTCCTGGACTTTCCGAAAATGCACAACTACCCATCACAATCCCATCATTCCCAGCACCGAACTATGAAACACAGAACTATTCCAAATCACTGCCATCCCCTGCAAACTCTGGTGATGAGGATGCAATATCCTCTCTAGCTGTATCCAAGGCCTGGATCTCGGAGTCTGCTTTACCTACAGTCAAAACATTCTTCAGGTCCCCACATACGGAATGGGGTCGCATGAATGTTAAAGATATAAAGACTGCATTAAAGTTATGGGATATCGAAAACGAACAGAAAAATAGAGATTCACATGAAGGGACATAGGGAATAATAGATATTAATGTAATAGACTTAGTGTAAAAACTACTAAAAGTCATTGATTTGTAAAATAATGAGGTAATATTGAACTGTGTACTACATGATTTAATATGGATATCTGTGTCTATTAAATGTTTCTTGCTAAATAAAAAATATCAAATACATATTCATGGGTGTTGTTACCCATGTTAAATTCTAGTTAGATTCTGACAATGTAATGCAGGTACTAACTTGGTAAGGCTATGTCACTGTGGGAGTGGACCTAAAAATGCAGA
The DNA here is from genome assembly GCF_951216825.1 of Electrona antarctica. Lineage (NCBI taxonomy): Eukaryota > Metazoa > Chordata > Actinopteri > Myctophiformes > Myctophidae > Electrona > Electrona antarctica. The sequence goes on along the minus strand of NC_136799.1, from coordinate 48,140,461 downwards.
ATGCAAAATTTGTGCTATGACTAATATGACTATTGTGCATGAACAATTATCTACAATTGTCTATTAGAGTAACATTAGTACATTAATCTCTGTATCAGTGAATTAGTGTATTGGTTTTACACTACACTTGTGTACTCAATGACTCTATGATTGCATACTAATAGTATTGAACTATTAAACTATTAAAACATGACTATTAGTATGCAATCATAGAGTCATTGAGTACACAAGTGTAGTGTAAAACCAATACACTAATTCACTGATACAGAGATTAATGTACTAATGTTACTCTAATAGACAATTGTAGATAATTGTTCATGCACAATAGTCATATTAGTCATAGCACAAATTTTGCATTCTGCATTTTTAGGTCCACTCCCACAGTGACATAGCCTTACCAAGTTAGTACCTGCATTACATTGTCAGAATCTAACTAGAATTTAACATGGGTAACAACACCCATGAATATGTATTTGATATTTTTTATTTAGCAAGAAACATTTAATAGACACAGATATCCATATTAAATCATGTAGTACACAGTTCAATATTACCTCATTATTTTACAAATCAATGACTTTTAGTAGTTTTTACACTAAGTCTATTACATTAATATCTATTATTCCCTATGTCCCTTCATGTGAATCTCTATTTTTCTGTTCGTTTTCGATATCCCATAACTTTAATGCAGTCTTTATATCTTTAACATTCATGCGACCCCATTCCGTATGTGGGGACCTGAAGAATGTTTTGACTGTAGGTAAAGCAGACTCCGAGATCCAGGCCTTGGATACAGCTAGAGAGGATATTGCATCCTCATCACCAGAGTTTGCAGGGGATGGCAGTGATTTGGAATAGTTCTGTGTTTCATAGTTCGGTGCTGGGAATGATGGGATTGTGATGGGTAGTTGTGCATTTTCGGAAAGTCCAGGAGTTTTCTTGCTTGTAGTCAAATCTAACGGCTCTCTCTGGTCATAGTACTCGTCATCCGTATCGATTATTAAGTCCACCAGATCAGAGTCCACCAGGTCCTCCTCATCATCATCTCTTGGCCTGTATACAGGTATGTTCATGTAGCATGGGTCCGCTGTCATAACATCGTCCTCCGCTCTCTCTTCATATATTTCGAAATCAGGGGTATAGGCAACGCTGTCCTCTGGCGGATTATACCCCCATACTTTGAGAGGGTTGTATGATCTGTACCTAGGTACTGTAATTGTATCTGCATCGGTTGTTTCAGTCTGCAATAACGGTTGGTGCTCCACTGATTCATTAGGGGTACGTGCTTTACCCATAGGCTCCATGACAAAATTGAGAGGAAATAATTGATGAGGAAGTATCTCCTAATTTATCTGGTGCAAATAAGGCTAGCTGTCTTTTCTCTGCAGGCCTACAGCTCTGTGACCACCCTTTTAAATAGGGACCTGACTCCAAACACCACACCCTCTCATTGATTATTCAATTCATTGTTTACATGTACATTTACAATGTCACAATTCAAGATGCAACAGCATTTTCAAACAAATGTATCGCAAAATAGTGCAGGTTTCTATATGTACATGTATCAATATTTGTTCATTATTAGACATATATGATTTTGAACAATATTGTGTACAATTTATAATTTAAGCATGTAGCATACACTGGACATGAAACTACTTTAAGAAGGCCTAACATTTAGAATCATTTATGGGGTCATAGAATAGCGCAGATATAGAGTAGATAATATATGCCTAGGGATTGTACGGTAGTGTACGGATTTGAAATATCTATGTTTTTCAATATTATGGTATAGTACTACATACAGTACTACTTGTACAGTACAGTATATCAGATAAGTAATTTATCATTATACACAGTTTTTGTCATGACAATGATCATAACTTTTTACCGTTACATGGAATTTGACTAAATACCATTCTGAAACTCATGAAACTAAGAATTGATATATTCTGTAACTAACAACCACCATTGGTGGATAATTGTAACATTCAGTCGTTATGCACAGCATATCTGCGTAAACTAAATGATCATGTACATACTTGCTTGTCAAACAATATCATACACTCATAGTAGTTTTAAGTGTCTAGAAGAATGTACGAACAACATATAACATATAATCCATAAACATGAGTGTAAACATGAGTGTAAAAATGAGTCTAGTTTTTACTAAATGGGCCATTACATGGTTTCTTACAGAAAATGTAGAGACAGTAGCCTACCCTACAGGACAGGTTATATATATAATACATAATAATAATAATAATAATAATAATAATTGAAGTGGACAGCTTTTGCCCAAGTAATCCTTTAGCCCTAAGTTTATTATCCATATGATTATTTTATTATCCATATGGTTTTTAAAGCTACAATTGCAGTTACAGCACCACTATTCTCTGACACTTTAACGCTATTCTTTAACTAATAAGTCAACATAAACTAGTACATGATTATATCTGAACATGCATCAATATTTGTTCATTAATTATACATATAGTATTTTGAACAATCTTGAACAATATGGTGTAACTCATAGTTAGCAAGTTAGCAAGGAACCCGAGGTAATGCTTCAAATGCATGGAATATCAATAATCTGAACGTTGAAACAATAAACAATATAGGATGTCACTCATACCATATCGTTTTTGTGCAGGTTTAGGTGGTACACGTTTTTTCTAAACTGTAGTTTCTGAATTCTTGGAAAACCATATTACCATATATAAGCATAGTGTACATAACCTGTTATAATGGGTCTTTGTTACATTTACACACTGCACCATCAGACATACTGATGTTAATGTGTTTTGTATGCCCCCATACAGTTTTTTTTCTAGGAGGTTATAAAAACCTCCTTATTATTCTACACATACACAGTTATAGAGTATTTTATTTAAAAAAAATATATATATATATGCTTGATACTATTGCATATATACTAGTATGTTGGTTGTTGTTGTCAATAGTTTATTGTCAACACAAAAACAGTGTGTTTTTGTGTGCAGACCCTATCTACAGTTTTTTGGATTGAAAATCTACTGTAATATACTGCAAATACATCATGTATGCCTATAGCAGCATAGCTTATACCCCTGTAGTCTAGACTATAGTCTATCTAACAATCAAATGTCAATCAATCAAATATCATGCAATCAATCTACCACTATAGTCATCGTTACCTATTACTTACTTACTCCTCTTCGTCCCCTATTGGACATAAGGGCTTCATCATTACCTATAACCAACAATATCTACTACTATCTATCTTCAGCATCATAATGTGTTCACCTAAAATTAAATAGTCCCGGTCAATTCGTTTTATATGAGAAATCATATACAGTTACGTTGCCAAGGCAAAGTATTCAGATATTTACATACTTTGTTATTAAGCTGTGTTGAACTAGTATATTGAGCACTTCATTAGTCATAATGATGTGTAGATGTTCAGCTATTATTGATTGGTGATGTACAGTGTTTATGCTGTTGGGTAGTGGTGTGTATTGGTTCTGAATAATATGCAATAGTTGTTTTTGTGTATTATATGATTGTAGTATGGACCTCTATGCTATAATATATATATATATATTCATACATATTGCTGCCTTTGCAGCCTATATCATACTATTCAAAATATTACGTTTTTTGATAACGATGCCTTTTGATAATGGATGTGTATTGGAGGCATTGGCTTAAGAGTTGTTGTTGAACTATAGAGCAGTCAGTCAGATGGCACTTTTTATTTTTGCATGTTTCATGTTACGTTTGATTTTGCGGTGTTGTGATGTTTTGTGTGGTGTTGATTTTAGTGCCTTATTGATGATACTGTAGGTGTCACTATACATTTGTGATGAACTTATGTTTCGGTGATCTGGTATTGGTCCATTGTGTTGATTGCAGGTATAGTTTTGTTTTTTCTAGGATATGTATAGGATCTGTATCAATTTATTTTGATATTACAATGGCTGTAACAGAACATTCTGTTCTGTATTTGCATGTTTTTGTTTCATGTTTTGCATTCTCGTAATGTAGGGTGTATGGTATAGATGTTTTTAATGGTTTTGTTGGTGTTGTGAGTTTGATTTGTGATTTGTGTGAGTGATTAGTGTTGTAGTTAGAGGAAAAAATAGGTTGCATTGAATAACTGGTAGTCATGCTAGACTTGCAGGTATAATACCTCTGTTCAACGATACAGACAACCGGTAATATTCACCATGCCTACTGTATAACACAATATCATAATAAGATTGTCTCTTGAGCATAAACTGTCTAAATGTAACTTGTTGAGTCATATGCCTTGCCATGGCCATAATGAGGCCTTATTTCAAAAATATTGCCTGTTCTTTAGTAAAAGGCTATAGGCTTATTCTTCATGAATTTCTACAAGTGAAATTAGTTAGGTCTACTGTAATGTCCTAGAAAAACACTAGTTTAGTAATTAACCATCTTATGCAAGAGCATTCACATGCTGATATTCTACCATAGCATGTGTGCGTATCACAGTTTCTTTACAATGGGAGTATAACTTTTACCAGGAGGCATAAAACTTGTCTCGCTACCGATCTACCTACAAGGATTGGATCATTAGGCCTAATCATAACACTACTACAAATACAATTAGACTATACCAATCATTGTGAGAACATTTCTAGCATATGGCTTTTCTAGCAGTAGTTGCCTAATTACTGCAGGACCTGTTGCACACCGTTCACATATAATTCTTGGGTTAATCCATCCCTGACCACTGACAGATCATACAATAGCCTAAATATATATATATACTAATGGTTTGTCATAATGGATATAGATTTTTCAAAATAATTTAATTTGAAATGAACATTGTCAGATATTAAGACATGGAATAATGTTACAGCTAAGTTTGTATGGTGTATGGAGTATGAGTATGGACTATGGGGGACATGTAAGAATAAAATATGTATGATACTGTAGATTTGCATGTATGCATAGGCTTACAAAATGTGTTAGATAAAACATAACTGATGTTATACATCATAAGATGCTAATTAGAGCATACAAGATAACTACTACACGTTGTATAATGATTCAAGTTGTATGCTGATTCAACTTGTTTACGTGAGCATATTTATATCATAAACTTATCATAAACACTACAGTTTTAAAAACTTGACTCGGTGACTCTTGCAAGTCTCAGAGAAACTATAGAACTAGAGGTCTCTGCTCATGCTTATTGCAGTAGAATACAGCATAATGCAGAATGACATAGGTGTTGCAATTGTATGGTGTGTATTATAATTTGCCATTGCATTCTATAAAACAATGACAGTGAATTGTGATGCATTGGGAGATTGTAGATCTGTTACTTTCGTATATTTTTAAAAAGTGTGTCTAACACATTTTCTTCATACTTCTACATACTTTAGTAACTTTAAAACACAAGGAAAAAATGGTATCAGTGATTAATGGTTAGACTTATGTACTGAATAAATGTAACAAACATCATGTTGGTGCTTGTTATAGAATATAGTCATGTCCAGTCATATAAAATCATGCAAAAAGCATAATAATAATAGCATACCCGTGTATGCATGCATGTATGTATGTATGTATGTATGTATGTACGTATGTATGCATGTACGCATGTATTTGGTTAAAATGTGTAAATGTATGTACGCATGTACGCATGTATTTGGTTAAAATGTGTAAATGTTAGCAGACCATCAGTTACTGTAATTATTTGCAGTCTGTCAAAACATGAATGTTTGACAGTTCTGTTTAACTAAATCTAGTGGTCTAAAAGACATGCCCATAATCATGTCAATTATACTTTTAAACATGCATGCCCTATATGTATTTTACGAAATGTTTTACTTTTAGTACTAGTTACAGCTGTTATGTCACAGGATGTCTCAGAGTTATGGGGTGAACACATGCTCACAGAGAGAGAGAGAGAGAGAGAGATCTAATTAAGTAATTAGTCCATTAGTTCTAAGCAGTCACCTATCCATAACAAAAGGCTTTTGTTCATGAATTACAATGAAAGCCCCCTTTTTCTATAGATTGGCCTTTACATCTCACACACACACACACACACACACACACACACACACACACACACACACACACACACACACACACACACACACACACACACACACACACACACACTCACTGTACCCAAAGTTTTTACGAGTGAGACACAGGCAGACAGACTGAGCCCCTAAAGTGGGGAACTGTCCTTACAATGCACGCACGCAAGCACGCACACTCAGCCAGACCTATCCATTACAACCACTCCAATGGCTTTGAGTTGTCACAAGGCCAAATGAGTGACTTTTTTGTCAATAGAGACAAAAAGGCACGAGACTGTTAAAGTGTAACAGAAAGTGTACACAAACACCTGAAAGGCTATTATTGGTAATACAACAAAAGAAAGACCTACGTCCAAAGGCTTATGGCTCCTTTACATCTCTCACACACAGACAGACAGACTGAATCCATGGGGAACAGTCCATGCAATTAATGCACGCACGCACGCACACTCACTCACTCACTCAACCAGACAGACATTACAATTCAATGGCTTTGAGTCGTCACAAGTCCAATGAGTCCAAATGAGTGGCTTTTGTCAATAGAGACAAAAAAGGCATGCCATGGTTACACTTTAACAGAAAGTGTACACAATAATAACACAAAAGAAAAGACCCTCTTTCCATAGGATCACTCACTCACTCACTCACTCAGCCAGACAGACATTACCATTCAATTATGTCCTAATGAGGGCCTTTTGTCAATAGAGACAAAAAGGCATGAGACGGTTCTAGCATCCCACTCTCTGCAGGAGAGGGTCACACATTAACAGAAAGTGTACACCATAAACACATGCACAAACAGTGTACAATAAGCACACAAACTATACAAAAGAAAGACCCTGTTCTCTAAAGATTTCTAAAGAGTCTTGTTTATACATGAGTCTGAATAGATTTCTTTTGTACATACTATAGACAACAGCACACAAAGCATGTATAGAAATCTATAGAAATTATGTCCATTATGTCTAATAATTACACACAATAGAACAAAAGATATATAGAACAAAAGAATATGCTACTTCTCCCTATTTAACTACTAGCAGAGTCTGAGCAGCTACAGGAAGGATGGAGGGGTTCAGACAAGGTTTTCCAACTCCGTGCCTAAATGTCACTTTCACAGCGAAATAAGCCCAGTTTGGCCCTGTTCACTTTTGCTTAGCAGAGTCTGTATCTTCAAAACTAGACACTCTGCAGGCCTATAAGCTTGGCTGGGGGCAGAGAAGCAGAGTCTGAGCAGCTACAGGAAGGATGGAGGGGTTCAGACAAGGTTTTCCAACTCCGTGCCTAAATGTCACTTTCACAGCGAAATAAGCCCAGTTTGGCCCTGTTCACTTTTGCTTAGCAGAGTCTGTATCTTCAAAACTAGACACTCTGCAGGCCTATAAGCTTGGCTGGGGGCAGAGAAGCAGAGTCTGAGCAGCTACAGGAAGGATGGAGGGGTTCAGACAAGGTTTTCCAACTCCGTGCCTAAATGTCACTTTCACAGCGAAATAAGCCCAGTTTGGCCCTGTTCACTTTTGCTTAGCAGAGTCTGTATCTTCAAAACTAGACACTCTGCAGGCCTATAAGCTTGGCTGGGGGCAGAGAAGCAGAGTCTGAGCAGCTACAGGAAGGATGGAGGGGTTCAGACAAGGTTTTCCAACTCCGTGCCTAAATGTCACTTTCACAGCGAAATAAGCCCAGTTTGGCCCTGTTCACTTTTGCTTAGCAGAGTCTGTATCTTCAAAACTAGACACTCTGCAGGCCTATAAGCTTGGCTGGGGGCAGAGAAGCAGAGTCTGAGCAGCTACAGGAAGGATGGAGGGGTTCAGACAAGGTTTTCCAACTCCGTGCCTAAATGTCACTTTCACAGCGAAATAAGCCCAGTTTGGCCCTGTTCACTTTTGCTTAGCAGAGTCTGTATCTTCAAAACTAGACACTCTGCAGGCCTATAAGCTTGGCTGGGGGCAGAGAAGCAGAGTCTGAGCAGCTACAGGAAGGATGGAGGGGTTCAGACAAGGTTTTCCAACTCCGTGCCTAAATGTCACTTTCACAGCGAAATAAGCCCAGTTTGGCCCTGTTCACTTTTGCTTAGCAGAGTCTGTATCTTCAAAACTAGACACTCTGCAGGCCTATAAGCTTGGCTGGGGGCAGAGAAGCAGAGTCTGAGCAGCTACAGGAAGGATGGAGGGGTTCAGACAAGGTTTTCCAACTCCGTGCCTAAATGTCACTTTCACAGCGAAATAAGCCCAGTTTGGCCCTGTTCACTTTTGCTTAGCAGAGTCTGTATCTTCAAAACTAGACACTCTGCAGGCCTATAAGCTTGGCTGGGGGCAGAGAAGCAGAGTCTGAGCAGCTACAGGAAGGATGGAGGGGTTCAGACAAGGTTTTCCAACTCCGTGCCTAAATGTCACTTTCACAGCGAAATAAGCCCAGTTTGGCCCTGTTCACTTTTGCTTAGCAGAGTCTGTATCTTCAAAACTAGACACTCTGCAGGCCTATAAGCTTGGCTGGGGGCAGAGAAGCAGAGTCTGAGCAGCTACAGGAAGGATGGAGGGGTTCAGACAAGGTTTTCCAACTCCGTGCCTAAATGTCACTTTCACAGCGAAATAAGCCCAGTTTGGCCCTGTTCACTTTTGCTTAGCAGAGTCTGTATCTTCAAAACTAGACACTCTGCAGGCCTATAAGCTTGGCTGGGGGCAGAGAAGCAGAGTCTGAGCAGCTACAGGAAGGATGGAGGGGTTCAGACAAGGTTTTCCAACTCCGTGCCTAAATGTCACTTTCACAGCGAAATAAGCCCAGTTTGGCCCTGTTCACTTTTGCTTAGCAGAGTCTGTATCTTCAAAACTAGACACTCTGCAGGCCTATAAGCTTGGCTGGGGGCAGAGAAGCAGAGTCTGAGCAGCTACAGGAAGGATGGAGGGGTTCAGACAAGGTTTTCCAACTCCGTGCCTAAATGTCACTTTCACAGCGAAATAAGCCCAGTTTGGCCCTGTTCACTTTTGCTTAGCAGAGTCTGTATCTTCAAAACTAGACACTCTGCAGGCCTATAAGCTTGGCTGGGGGCAGAGAAGCAGAGTCTGAGCAGCTACAGGAAGGATGGAGGGGTTCAGACAAGGTTTTCCAACTCCGTGCCTAAATGTCACTTTCACAGCGAAATAAGCCCAGTTTGGCCCTGTTCACTTTTGCTTAGCAGAGTCTGTATCTTCAAAACTAGACACTCTGCAGGCCTATAAGCTTGGCTGGGGGCAGAGAAGCAGAGTCTGAGCAGCTACAGGAAGGATGGAGGGGTTCAGACAAGGTTTTCCAACTCCGTGCCTAAATGTCACTTTCACAGCGAAATAAGCCCAGTTTGGCCCTGTTCACTTTTGCTTAGCAGAGTCTGTATCTTCAAAACTAGACACTCTGCAGGCCTATAAGCTTGGCTGGGGGCAGAGAAGCAGAGTCTGAGCAGCTACAGGAAGGATGGAGGGGTTCAGACAAGGTTTTCCAACTCCGTGCCTAAATGTCACTTTCACAGCGAAATAAGCCCAGTTTGGCCCTGTTCACTTTTGCTTAGCAGAGTCTGTATCTTCAAAACTAGACACTCTGCAGGCCTATAAGCTTGGCTGGGGGCAGAGAAGCAGAGTCTGAGCAGCTACAGGAAGGATGGAGGGGTTCAGACAAGGTTTTCCAACTCCGTGCCTAAATGTCACTTTCACAGCGAAATAAGCCCAGTTTGGCCCTGTTCACTTTTGCTTAGCAGAGTCTGTATCTTCAAAACTAGACACTCTGCAGGCCTATAAGCTTGGCTGGGGGCAGAGAAGCAGAGTCTGAGCAGCTACAGGAAGGATGGAGGGGTTCAGACAAGGTTTTCCAACTCCGTGCCTAAATGTCACTTTCACAGCGAAATAAGCCCAGTTTGGCCCTGTTCACTTTTGCTTAGCAGAGTCTGTATCTTCAAAACTAGACACTCTGCAGGCCTATAAGCTTGGCTGGGGGCAGAGAAGCAGAGTCTGAGCAGCTACAGGAAGGATGGAGGGGTTCAGACAAGGTTTTCCAACTCCGTGCCTAAATGTCACTTTCACAGCGAAATAAGCCCAGTTTGGCCCTGTTCACTTTTGCTTAGCAGAGTCTGTATCTTCAAAACTAGACACTCTGCAGGCCTATAAGCTTGGCTGGGGGCAGAGAAGCAGAGTCTGAGCAGCTACAGGAAGGATGGAGGGGTTCAGACAAGGTTTTCCAACTCCGTGCCTAAATGTCACTTTCACAGCGAAATAAGCCCAGTTTGGCCCTGTTCACTTTTGCTTAGCAGAGTCTGTATCTTCAAAACTAGACACTCTGCAGGCCTATAAGCTTGGCTGGGGGCAGAGAAGCAGAGTCTGAGCAGCTACAGGAAGGATGGAGGGGTTCAGACAAGGTTTTCCAACTCCGTGCCTAAATGTCACTTTCACAGCGAAATAAGCCCAGTTTGGCCCTGTTCACTTTTGCTTAGCAGAGTCTGTATCTTCAAAACTAGACACTCTGCAGGCCTATAAGCTTGGCTGGGGGCAGAGAAGCAGAGTCTGAGCAGCTACAGGAAGGATGGAGGGGTTCAGACAAGGTTTTCCAACTCCGTGCCTAAATGTCACTTTCACAGCGAAATAAGCCCAGTTTGGCCCTGTTCACTTTTGCTTAGCAGAGTCTGTATCTTCAAAACTAGACACTCTGCAGGCCTATAAGCTTGGCTGGGGGCAGAGAAGCAGAGTCTGAGCAGCTACAGGAAGGATGGAGGGGTTCAGACAAGGTTTCCAATATCAGCATCAGCCCAATATCAGCATCAGCCCAATATCAGCATCAGCCCAATATCAGCATCAGCCCAATATCAGCATCAGCCCAATATCAGCATCAGCCCAATATCAGCATCAGCCCAATATCAGCATGAGCCCAATATCAGCATCAGCCCAATATCAGCATCAGCCCAATATCAGCATCAGCCCAATATCAGCATCAGCCCAATATCAGCATCAGCCCAATATCAGCATCAGCCCAATATCAGCATCAGCCCAATATCAGCATCAGCCCAATATCAGCATCAGCCCAATATCAGCATCAGCCCAATATCAGCATCAGCCCAATATCAGCATCAGCCCAATATCAGCATCAGCCCAATATCAGCATCAGCCCAATATCAGCATCAGCCCAATATCAGCATCAGCCCAATATCAGCATCAGCCCAATATCAGCATCAGCCCAATATCAGCATCAGCCCAATATCAGCATCAGCCCAATATCAGCATCAGCCCAATATCAGCATCAGCCCAATATCAGCATCAGCCCAATATCAGCATCAGCCCAATATCAGCATCAGCCCAATATCAGCATCAGCCCAATATCAGCATCATCAGCCCAATATCAGCATCAGCCCAATATCAGCATCAGCCCAATATCAGCATCAGCCCAATATCAGCATCAGCCCAATATCAGCATCAGCCCAATATCAGCATCAGCCCAATATCAGCATCAGCCCAATATCAGCATCAGCCCAATATCAGCATCAGCCCAATATCAGCATCAGCCCAATATCAGCATCAGCCCAATATCAGCATCAGCCCAATATCAGCATCAGCCCAATATCAGCATCAGCCCAATATCAGCATCAGCCCAATATCAGCATCAGCCCAATATCAGCATCAGCCCAATATCAGCATCAGCCCAATATCAGCATCAGCCCAATATCAGCATCAGCCCAATATCAGCATCAGCCCAATATCAGCATCAGCCCAATATCAGCATCAGCCCAATATCAGCATCAGCCCAATATCAGCATCAGCCCAATATCAGCATCAGCCCAATATCAGCATCAGCCCAATATCAGCATCAGCCCAATATCAGCATCAGCCCAATATCAGCATCAGCCCAATATCAGCATCAGCCCAATATCAGCATCAGCCCAATATCAGCATCAGCCCAATATCAGCATCAGCCCAATATCAGCATCAGCCCAATATCAGCATCAGCCCTAGACACTCTGCAGGCCTATAAGCTTGGCTGGGGGCAGAGAAGCAGCCCAATATGATATAATATCAGCTGATGCTGATATTGGGCTGATGCTGATATTGGGCTGATGCTGATATTGGGCTGATGCTGATATTGGGCTGATGCTGATATTGGGCTGATGCTGATATTGGGCTGATGCTGATATTGGGCTGATGCTGATATTGGGCTGATGCTGATATTGGGCTGATGCTGATATTGGGCTGATGCTGATATTGGGCTGATGCTGATATTGGGCTGATGCTGATATTGGGCTGATGCTGATATTGGGCTGATGCTGATATTGGGCTGATGCTGATATTGGGCTGATGCTGATATTGGGCTGATGCTGATATTGGGCTGATGCTGATATTGGGCTGATGCTGATATTGGGCTGATGCTGATATTGGGCTGATGCTGATATTGGGCTGATGCTGATATTGGGCTGATGCTGATATTGGGCTGATGCTGATATTGGGCTGATGCTGATATTGGGCTGATGCTGATATTGGGCTGATGCTGATATTGGGCTGATGCTGATATTGGGCTGATGCTGATATTGGGCTGATGCTGATATTGGGCTGATGCTGATATTGGGCTGATGCTGATATTGGGCTGATGCTGATATTGGGCTGATGCTGATATTGGGCTGATGCTGATATTGGGCTGATGCTGATATTGGGCTGATGCTGATATTGGGCTGATGCTGATATTGGGCTGATGCTGATATTGGGCTGATGCTGATATTGGGCTGATGCTGATATTGGGCTGATGCTGATATTGGGCTGATGCTGATATTGGGCTGATGCTGATATTGGGCTGATGCTGATATTGGGCTGATGCTGATATTGGGCTGATGCTGATATTGGGCTGATGCTGATATTGGGCTGATGCTGATATTGGGCTGATGCTGATATTGGGCTGATGCTGATATTGGGCTGATGCTGATATTGGGCTGATGCTGATATTGGGCTGATGCTGATATTGGGCTGATGCTGATATTGGGCTGATGCTGATATTGGGCTGATGCTGATATTGGGCTGATGCTGATATTGGGCTGATGCTGATATTGGGCTGATGCTGATATTGGGCTGATGCTGATATTGGGCTGATGCTGATATTGGGCTGATGCTGATATTGGGCTGATGCTGATATTGGGCTGATGCTGATATTGGGCTGATGCTGATATTGGGCTGATGCTGATATTGGGCTGATGCTGATATTGGGCTGATGCTGATATTGGGCTGATGCTGATATTGGGCTGATGCTGATATTGGGCTGATGCTGATATTGGGCTGATGCTGATATTGGGCTGATGCTGATATTGGGCTGATGCTGATATTGGGCTGATGCTGATATTGGGCTGATGCTGATATTGGGCTGATGCTGATATTGGGCTGATGCTGATATTGGGCTGATGCTGATATTGGGCTGATGCTGATATTGGGCTGATGCTGATATTGGGCTGATGCTGATATTGGGCTGATGCTGATATTGGGCTGATGCTGATATTGGGCTGATGCTGATATTGGGCTGATGCTGATATTGGGCTGATGCTGATATTGGGCTGATGCTGATATTGGGCTGATGCTGATATTGGGCTGATGCTGATATTGGGCTGATGCTGATATTGGGCTGATGCTGATATTGGGCTGATGCTGATATTGGGCTGATGCTGATATTGGGCTGATGCTGATATTGGGCTGATGCTGATATTGGGCTGATGCTGATATTGGGCTGATGCTGATATTGGGCTGATGCTGATATTGGGCTGATGCTGATATTGGGCTGATATAGGCCTGCAGAGTATCTAGTTTTGAAGATACAGACTCTGCTAAGCAAAAGTGAACAGGGCCAAACTGGGCTTATTTCGCTGTGAAAGTGACATTTAGGCACGGACTTGGAAAACCTTGTCTGAACCCCTCCATCCTTCCTGTAGCTGCTCAGACTCTGCTTCTCTGCCCCCAGCCAAGCTTATAGGCCTGCAGAGTGTCTAGTTTTGAAGATACAGACTCTGCTAAGCAAAAGTGAACAGGGCCAAACTGGGCTTATTTCGCTGTGAAAGTGACATTTAGGCACGGAGTTGGAAAACCTTGTCTGAACCCCTCCATCCTTCCTGTAGCTGCTCAGACTCTGCTTCTCTGCCCCCAGCCAAGCTTATAGGCCTGCAGAGTGTCTAGTTTTGAAGATACAGACTCTGCTAAGCAAAAGTGAACAGGGCCAAACTGGGCTTATTTCGCTGTGAAAGTGACATTTAGGCACGGAGTTGGAAAACCTTGTCTGAACCCCTCCATCCTTCCTGTAGCTGCTCAGACTCTGCTTCTCTGCCCCCAGCCAAGCTTATAGGCCTGCAGAGTGTCTAGTTTTGAAGATACAGACTCTGCTAAGCAAAAGTGAACAGGGCCAAACTGGGCTTATTTCGCTGTGAAAGTGACATTTAGGCACGGAGTTGGAAAACCTTGTCTGAACCCCTCCATCCTTCCTGTAGCTGCTCAGACTCTGCTTCTCTGCCCCCAGCCAAGCTTATAGGCCTGCAGAGTGTCTAGTTTTGAAGATACAGACTCTGCTAAGCAAAAGTGAACAGGGCCAAACTGGGCTTATTTCGCTGTGAAAGTGACATTTAGGCACGGAGTTGGAAAACCTTGTCTGAACCCCTCCATCCTTCCTGTAGCTGCTCAGACTCTGCTTCTCTGCCCCCAGCCAAGCTTATAGGCCTGCAGAGTGTCTAGTTTTGAAGATACAGACTCTGCTAAGCAAAAGTGAACAGGGCCAAACTGGGCTTATTTCGCTGTGAAAGTGACATTTAGGCACGGAGTTGGAAAACCTTGTCTGAACCCCTCCATCCTTCCTGTAGCTGCTCAGACTCTGCTTCTCTGCCCCCAGCCAAGCTTATAGGCCTGCAGAGTGTCTAGTTTTGAAGATACAGACTCTGCTAAGCAAAAGTGAACAGGGCCAAACTGGGCTTATTTCGCTGTGAAAGTGACATTTAGGCACGGAGTTGGAAAACCTTGTCTGAACCCCTCCATCCTTCCTGTAGCTGCTCAGACTCTGCTTCTCTGCCCCCAGCCAAGCTTATAGGCCTGCAGAGTGTCTAGTTTTGAAGATACAGACTCTGCTAAGCAAAAGTGAACAGGGCCAAACTGGGCTTATTTCGCTGTGAAAGTGACATTTAGGCACGGAGTTGGAAAACCTTGTCTGAACCCCTCCATCCTTCCTGTAGCTGCTCAGACTCTGCTTCTCTGCCCCCAGCCAAGCTTATAGGCCTGCAGAGTGTCTAGTTTTGAAGATACAGACTCTGCTAAGCAAAAGTGAACAGGGCCAAACTGGGCTTATTTCGCTGTGAAAGTGACATTTAGGCACGGAGTTGGAAAACCTTGTCTGAACCCCTCCATCCTTCCTGTAGCTGCTCAGACTCTGCTTCTCTGCCCCCAGCCAAGCTTATAGGCCTGCAGAGTGTCTAGTTTTGAAGATACAGACTCTGCTAAGCAAAAGTGAACAGGGCCAAACTGGGCTTATTTCGCTGTGAAAGTGACATTTAGGCACGGAGTTGGAAAACCTTGTCTGAACCCCTCCATCCTTCCTGTAGCTGCTCAGACTCTGCTTCTCTGCCCCCAGCCAAGCTTATAGGCCTGCAGAGTGTCTAGTTTTGAAGATACAGACTCTGCTAAGCAAAAGTGAACAGGGCCAAACTGGGCTTATTTCGCTGTGAAAGTGACATTTAGGCACGGAGTTGGAAAACCTTGTCTGAACCCCTCCATCCTTCCTGTAGCTGCTCAGACTCTGCTTCTCTGCCCCCAGCCAAGCTTATAGGCCTGCAGAGTGTCTAGTTTTGAAGATACAGACTCTGCTAAGCAAAAGTGAACAGGGCCAAACTGGGCTTATTTCGCTGTGAAAGTGACATTTAGGCACGGAGTTGGAAAACCTTGTCTGAACCCCTCCATCCTTCCTGTAGCTGCTCAGACTCTGCTTCTCTGCCCCCAGCCAAGCTTATAGGCCTGCAGAGTGTCTAGTTTTGAAGATACAGACTCTGCTAAGCAAAAGTGAACAGGGCCAAACTGGGCTTATTTCGCTGTGAAAGTGACATTTAGGCACGGAGTTGGAAAACCTTGTCTGAACCCCTCCATCCTTCCTGTAGCTGCTCAGACTCTGCTTCTCTGCCCCCAGCCAAGCTTATAGGCCTGCAGAGTGTCTAGTTTTGAAGATACAGACTCTGCTAAGCAAAAGTGAACAGGGCCAAACTGGGCTTATTTCGCTGTGAAAGTGACATTTAGGCACGGAGTTGGAAAACCTTGTCTGAACCCCTCCATCCTTCCTGTAGCTGCTCAGACTCTGCTTCTCTGCCCCCAGCCAAGCTTATAGGCCTGCAGAGTGTCTAGTTTTGAAGATACAGACTCTGCTAAGCAAAAGTGAACAGGGCCAAACTGGGCTTATTTCGCTGTGAAAGTGACATTTAGGCACGGAGTTGGAAAACCTTGTCTGAACCCCTCCATCCTTCCTGTAGCTGCTCAGACTCTGCTTCTCTGCCCCCAGCCAAGCTTATAGGCCTGCAGAGTGTCTAGTTTTGAAGATACAGACTCTGCTAAGCAAAAGTGAACAGGGCCAAACTGGGCTTATTTCGCTGTGAAAGTGACATTTAGGCACGGAGTTGGAAAACCTTGTCTGAACCCCTCCATCCTTCCTGTAGCTGCTCAGACTCTGCTTCTCTGCCCCCAGCCAAGCTTATAGGCCTGCAGAGTGTCTAGTTTTGAAGATACAGACTCTGCTAAGCAAAAGTGAACAGGGCCAAACTGGGCTTATTTCGCTGTGAAATTTCGATGTCACTTTCACAGCGAAATAAGCCCAGTTTGGCCCTGTTCACTTTTGCTTAGCAGAGTCTGTATCTTCAAAACTAGACACTCTGCAGGCCTATAAGCTTGGCTGGGGGCAGAGAAGCAGAGTCTGAGCAGCTACAGGAAGGATGGAGGGGTTCAGACAAGGTTTTCCAACTCCGTGCCTAAATGTCACTTTCACAGCGAAATAAGCCCAGTTTGGCCCTGTTCACTTTTGCTTAGCAGAGTCTGTATCTTCAAAACTAGACACTCTGCAGGCCTATAAGCTTGGCTGGGGGCAGAGAAGCAGAGTCTGAGCAGCTACAGGAAGGATGGAGGGGTTCAGACAAGGTTTTCCAACTCCGTGCCTAAATGTCACTTTCACAGCGAAATAAGCCCAGTTTGGCCCTGTTCACTTTTGCTTAGCAGAGTCTGTATCTTCAAAACTAGACACTCTGCAGGCCTATAAGCTTGGCTGGGGGCAGAGAAGCAGAGTCTGAGCAGCTACAGGAAGGATGGAGGGGTTCAGACAAGGTTTTCCAACTCCGTGCCTAAATGTCACTTTCACAGCGAAATAAGCCCAGTTTGGCCCTGTTCACTTTTGCTTAGCAGAGTCTGTATCTTCAAAACTAGACACTCTGCAGGCCTATAAGCTTGGCTGGGGGCAGAGAAGCAGAGTCTGAGCAGCTACAGGAAGGATGGAGGGGTTCAGACAAGGTTTTCCAACTCCGTGCCTAAATGTCACTTTCACAGCGAAATAAGCCCAGTTTGGCCCTGTTCACTTTTGCTTAGCAGAGTCTGTATCTTCAAAACTAGACACTCTGCAGGCCTATAAGCTTGGCTGGGGGCAGAGAAGCAGAGTCTGAGCAGCTACAGGAAGGATGGAGGGGTTCAGACAAGGTTTTCCAACTCCGTGCCTAAATGTCACTTTCACAGCGAAATAAGCCCAGTTTGGCCCTGTTCACTTTTGCTTAGCAGAGTCTGTATCTTCAAAACTAGACACTCTGCAGGCCTATAAGCTTGGCTGGGGGCAGAGAAGCAGAGTCTGAGCAGCTACAGGAAGGATGGAGGGGTTCAGACAAGGTTTTCCAACTCCGTGCCTAAATGTCACTTTCACAGCGAAATAAGCCCAGTTTGGCCCTGTTCACTTTTGCTTAGCAGAGTCTGTATCTTCAAAACTAGACACTCTGCAGGCCTATAAGCTTGGCTGGGGGCAGAGAAGCAGAGTCTGAGCAGCTACAGGAAGGATGGAGGGGTTCAGACAAGGTTTTCCAACTCCGTGCCTAAATGTCACTTTCACAGCGAAATAAGCCCAGTTTGGCCCTGTTCACTTTTGCTTAGCAGAGTCTGTATCTTCAAAACTAGACACTCTGCAGGCCTATAAGCTTGGCTGGGGGCAGAGAAGCAGAGTCTGAGCAGCTACAGGAAGGATGGAGGGGTTCAGACAAGGTTTTCCAACTCCGTGCCTAAATGTCACTTTCACAGCGAAATAAGCCCAGTTTGGCCCTGTTCACTTTTGCTTAGCAGAGTCTGTATCTTCAAAACTAGACACTCTGCAGGCCTATAAGCTTGGCTGGGGGCAGAGAAGCAGAGTCTGAGCAGCTACAGGAAGGATGGAGGGGTTCAGACAAGGTTTTCCAACTCCGTGCCTAAATGTCACTTTCACAGCGAAATAAGCCCAGTTTGGCCCTGTTCACTTTTGCTTAGCAGAGTCTGTATCTTCAAAACTAGACACTCTGCAGGCCTATAAGCTTGGCTGGGGGCAGAGAAGCAGAGTCTGAGCAGCTACAGGAAGGATGGAGGGGTTCAGACAAGGTTTTCCAACTCCGTGCCTAAATGTCACTTTCACAGCGAAATAAGCCCAGTTTGGCCCTGTTCACTTTTGCTTAGCAGAGTCTGTATCTTCAAAACTAGACACTCTGCAGGCCTATAAGCTTGGCTGGGGGCAGAGAAGCAGAGTCTGAGCAGCTACAGGAAGGATGGAGGGGTTCAGACAAGGTTTTCCAACTCCGTGCCTAAATGTCACTTTCACAGCGAAATAAGCCCAGTTTGGCCCTGTTCACTTTTGCTTAGCAGAGTCTGTATCTTCAAAACTAGACACTCTGCAGGCCTATAAGCTTGGCTGGGGGCAGAGAAGCAGAGTCTGAGCAGCTACAGGAAGGATGGAGGGGTTCAGACAAGGTTTTCCAACTCCGTGCCTAAATGTCACTTTCACAGCGAAATAAGCCCAGTTTGGCCCTGTTCACTTTTGCTTAGCAGAGTCTGTATCTTCAAAACTAGACACTCTGCAGGCCTATAAGCTTGGCTGGGGGCAGAGAAGCAGAGTCTGAGCAGCTACAGGAAGGATGGAGGGGTTCAGACAAGGTTTTCCAACTCCGTGCCTAAATGTCACTTTCACAGCGAAATAAGCCCAGTTTGGCCCTGTTCACTTTTGCTTAGCAGAGTCTGTATCTTCAAAACTAGACACTCTGCAGGCCTATAAGCTTGGCTGGGGGCAGAGAAGCAGAGTCTGAGCAGCTACAGGAAGGATGGAGGGGTTCAGACAAGGTTTTCCAACTCCGTGCCTAAATGTCACTTTCACAGCGAAATAAGCCCAGTTTGGCCCTGTTCACTTTTGCTTAGCAGAGTCTGTATCTTCAAAACTAGACACTCTGCAGGCCTATAAGCTTGGCTGGGGGCAGAGAAGCAGAGTCTGAGCAGCTACAGGAAGGATGGAGGGGTTCAGACAAGGTTTTCCAACTCCGTGCCTAAATGTCACTTTCACAGCGAAATAAGCCCAGTTTGGCCCTGTTCACTTTTGCTTAGCAGAGTCTGTATCTTCAAAACTAGACACTCTGCAGGCCTATAAGCTTGGCTGGGGGCAGAGAAGCAGAGTCTGAGCAGCTACAGGAAGGATGGAGGGGTTCAGACAAGGTTTTCCAAGTCCGTGCCTAAATCTCACTTTCACAGCGAAATAAGCCCAGTTTGGCCCTGTTCACTTTTGCTTAGCAGAGTCTGTATCTTCAAAACTAGACACTCTGCAGGCCTATATCAGCCCAATATCAATATCAGCCCAATATCAGCCCAATATCAGCATCAGCCCAATATCAGCATCAGCCCAATATCAGCATCAGCCCAATATCAGCATCAGCCCAATATCAGCATCAGCCCAATATCAGCATCAGCCCAATATCAGCATCAGCCCAATATCAGCATCAGCCCAATATCAGCATCAGCCCAATATCAGCATCAGCCCAATATCAGCATCAGCCCAATATCAGCATCAGCCCAATATCAGCATCAGCCCAATATCAGCATCAGCCCAATATCAGCATCAGCCCAATATCAGCATCAGCCCAATATCAGCATCAGCCCAATATCAGCATCAGCCCAATATCAGCATCAGCCCAATATCAGCATCAGCCCAATATCAGCATCAGCCCAATATCAGCATCAGCCCAATATCAGCATCAGCCCAATATCAGCATCAGCCCAATATCAGCATCAGCCCAATATCAGCATCAGCCCAATATCAGCATCAGCCCAATATCAGCATCAGCCCAATATCAGCATCAGCCCAATATCAGCATCAGCCCAATATCAGCATCAGCCCAATATCAGCATCAGCCCAATATCAGCATCAGCCCAATATCAGCATCAGCCCAATATCAGCATCAGCCCAATATCAGCATCAGCCCAATATCAGCATCAGCCCAATATCAGCATCAGCCCAATATCAGCATCAGCCCAATATCAGCATCAGCCCAATATCAGCATCAGCCCAATATCAGCATCAGCCCAATATCAGCATCAGCCCAATATCAGCATCAGCCCAATATCAGCATCAGCCCAATATCAGCATCAGCCCAATATCAGCATCAGCCCAATATCAGCATCAGCCCAATATCAGCATCAGCCCAATATCAGCATCAGCCCAATATCAGCATCAGCCCAATATCAGCATCAGCCCAATATCAGCATCAGCCCAATATCAGCATCAGCCCAATATCAGCATCAGCCCAATATCAGCATCAGCCCAATATCAGCATCAGCCCAATATCAGCATCAGCCCAATATCAGCATCAGCCCAATATCAGCATCAGCCCAATATCAGCATCAGCCCAATATCAGCATCAGCCCAATATCAGCATCAGCCCAATATCAGCATCAGCCCAATATCAGCATCAGCCCAATATCAGCATCAGCCCAATATCAGCATCAGCCCAATATCAGCATCAGCCCAATATCAGCATCAGCCCAATATCAGCATCAGCCCAATATCAGCATCAGCCCAATATCAGCATCAGCCCAATATCAGCATCAGCCCAATATCAGCATCAGCCCAATATCAGCATCAGCCCAATATCAGCATCAGCCCAATATCAGCATCAGCCCAATATCAGCATCAGCCCAATATCAGCATCAGCCCAATATCAGCATCAGCCCAATATCAGCATCAGCTGATATTATATCATATTGGGCTGCTTCTCTGCCCCCAGCCAAGCTTATAGGCCTGCAGAGTGTCTAGGGCTGATGCTGATATTGGGCTGATGCTGATATTGGGCTGATGCTGATATTGGGCTGATGCTGATATTGGGCTGATGCTGATATTGGGCTGATGCTGATATTGGGCTGATGCTGATATTGGGCTGATGCTGATATTGGGCTGATGCTGATATTGGGCTGATGCTGATATTGGGCTGATGCTGATATTGGGCTGATGCTGATATTGGGCTGATGCTGATATTGGGCTGATGCTGATATTGGGCTGATGCTGATATTGGGCTGATGCTGATATTGGGCTGATGCTGATATTGGGCTGATGCTGATATTGGGCTGATGCTGATATTGGGCTGATGCTGATATTGGGCTGATGCTGATATTGGGCTGATGCTGATATTGGGCTGATGCTGATATTGGGCTGATGCTGATATTGGGCTGATGCTGATATTGGGCTGATGCTGATATTGGGCTGATGCTGATATTGGGCTGATGCTGATATTGGGCTGATGCTGATATTGGGCTGATGCTGATATTGGGCTGATGCTGATATTGGGCTGATGCTGATATTGGGCTGATGCTGATATTGGGCTGATGCTGATATTGGGCTGATGCTGATATTGGGCTGATGCTGATATTGGGCTGATGCTGATATTGGGCTGATGCTGATATTGGGCTGATGCTGATATTGGGCTGATGCTGATATTGGGCTGATGCTGATATTGGGCTGATGCTGATATTGGGCTGATGCTGATATTGGGCTGATGCTGATATTGGGCTGATGCTGATATTGGGCTGATGCTGATATTGGGCTGATGCTGATATTGGGCTGATGCTGATATTGGGCTGATGCTGATATTGGGCTGATGCTGATATTGGGCTGATGCTGATATTGGGCTGATGCTGATATTGGGCTGATGCTGATATTGGGCTGATGCTGATATTGGGCTGATGCTGATATTGGGCTGATGCTGATATTGGGCTGATGCTGATATTGGGCTGATGCTGATATTGGGCTGATGCTGATATTGGGCTGATATTGATATTGGGCTGATATTGATATTGGGCTGATATAGGCCTGCAGAGTGTCTAGTTTTGAAGATACAGACTCTGCTAAGCAAAAGTGAACAGGGCCAAACTGGGCTTATTTCGCTGTGAAAGTGAGATTTAGGCACGGACTTGGAAAACCTTGTCTGAACCCCTCCATCCTTCCTGTAGCTGCTCAGACTCTGCTTCTCTGCCCCCAGCCAAGCTTATAGGCCTGCAGAGTGTCTAGTTTTGAAGATACAGACTCTGCTAAGCAAAAGTGAACAGGGCCAAACTGGGCTTATTTCGCTGTGAAAGTGACATTTAGGCACGGAGTTGGAAAACCTTGTCTGAACCCCTCCATCCTTCCTGTAGCTGCTCAGACTCTGCTTCTCTGCCCCCAGCCAAGCTTATAGGCCTGCAGAATGTCTAGTTTTGAAGATACAGACTCTGCTAAGCAAAAGTGAACAGGGCCAAACTGGGCTTATTTCGCTGTGAAAGTGACATTTAGGCACGGAGTTGGAAAACCTTGTCTGAACCCCTCCATCCTTCCTGTAGCTGCTCAGACTCTGCTTCTCTGCCCCCAGCCAAGCTTATAGGCCTGCAGAGTGTCTAGTTTTGAAGATACAGACTCTGCTAAGCAAAAGTGAACAGGGCCAAACTGGGCTTATTTCGCTGTGAAAGTGACATTTAGGCACGGAGTTGGAAAACCTTGTCTGAACCCCTCCATCCTTCCTGTAGCTGCTCAGACTCTGCTTCTCTGCCCCCAGCCAAGCTTATAGGCCTGCAGAGTGTCTAGTTTTGAAGATACAGACTCTGCTAAGCAAAAGTGAACAGGGCCAAACTGGGCTTATTTCGCTGTGAAAGTGACATTTAGGCACGGAGTTGGAAAACCTTGTCTGAACCCCTCCATCCTTCCTGTAGCTGCTCAGACTCTGCTTCTCTGCCCCCAGCCAAGCTTATAGGCCTGCAGAGTGTCTAGTTTTGAAGATACAGACTCTGCTAAGCAAAAGTGAACAGGGCCAAACTGGGCTTATTTCGCTGTGAAAGTGACATTTAGGCACGGAGTTGGAAAACCTTGTCTGAACCCCTCCATCCTTCCTGTAGCTGCTCAGACTCTGCTTCTCTGCCCCCAGCCAAGCTTATAGGCCTGCAGAGTGTCTAGTTTTGAAGATACAGACTCTGCTAAGCAAAAGTGAACAGGGCCAAACTGGGCTTATTTCGCTGTGAAAGTGACATTTAGGCACGGAGTTGGAAAACCTTGTCTGAACCCCTCCATCCTTCCTGTAGCTGCTCAGACTCTGCTTCTCTGCCCCCAGCCAAGCTTATAGGCCTGCAGAGTGTCTAGTTTTGAAGATACAGACTCTGCTAAGCAAAAGTGAACAGGGCCAAACTGGGCTTATTTCGCTGTGAAAGTGACATTTAGGCACGGAGTTGGAAAACCTTGTCTGAACCCCTCCATCCTTCCTGTAGCTGCTCAGACTCTGCTTCTCTGCCCCCAGCCAAGCTTATAGGCCTGCAGAGTGTCTAGTTTTGAAGATACAGACTCTGCTAAGCAAAAGTGAACAGGGCCAAACTGGGCTTATTTCGCTGTGAAAGTGACATTTAGGCACGGAGTTGGAAAACCTTGTCTGAACCCCTCCATCCTTCCTGTAGCTGCTCAGACTCTGCTTCTCTGCCCCCAGCCAAGCTTATAGGCCTGCAGAGTGTCTAGTTTTGAAGATACAGACTCTGCTAAGCAAAAGTGAACAGGGCCAAACTGGGCTTATTTCGCTGTGAAAGTGACATTTAGGCACGGAGTTGGAAAACCTTGTCTGAACCCCTCCATCCTTCCTGTAGCTGCTCAGACTCTGCTTCTCTGCCCCCAGCCAAGCTTATAGGCCTGCAGAGTGTCTAGTTTTGAAGATACAGACTCTGCTAAGCAAAAGTGAACAGGGCCAAACTGGGCTTATTTCGCTGTGAAAGTGACATTTAGGCACGGAGTTGGAAAACCTTGTCTGAACCCCTCCATCCTTCCTGTAGCTGCTCAGACTCTGCTTCTCTGCCCCCAGCCAAGCTTATAGGCCTGCAGAGTGTCTAGTTTTGAAGATACAGACTCTGCTAAGCAAAAGTGAACAGGGCCAAACTGGGCTTATTTCGCTGTGAAAGTGACATTTAGGCACGGAGTTGGAAAACCTTGTCTGAACCCCTCCATCCTTCCTGTAGCTGCTCAGACTCTGCTTCTCTGCCCCCAGCCAAGCTTATAGGCCTGCAGAGTGTCTAGTTTTGAAGATACAGACTCTGCTAAGCAAAAGTGAACAGGGCCAAACTGGGCTTATTTCGCTGTGAAAGTGACATTTAGGCACGGAGTTGGAAAACCTTGTCTGAACCCCTCCATCCTTCCTGTAGCTGCTCAGACTCTGCTTCTCTGCCCCCAGCCAAGCTTATAGGCCTGCAGAGTGTCTAGTTTTGAAGATACAGACTCTGCTAAGCAAAAGTGAACAGGGCCAAACTGGGCTTATTTCGCTGTGAAAGTGACATTTAGGCACGGAGTTGGAAAACCTTGTCTGAACCCCTCCATCCTTCCTGTAGCTGCTCAGACTCTGCTTCTCTGCCCCCAGCCAAGCTTATAGGCCTGCAGAGTGTCTAGTTTTGAAGATACAGACTCTGCTAAGCAAAAGTGAACAGGGCCAAACTGGGCTTATTTCGCTGTGAAAGTGACATTTAGGCACGGAGTTGGAAAACCTTGTCTGAACCCCTCCATCCTTCCTGTAGCTGCTCAGACTCTGCTTCTCTGCCCCCAGCCAAGCTTATAGGCCTGCAGAGTGTCTAGTTTTGAAGATACAGACTCTGCTAAGCAAAAGTGAACAGGGCCAAACTGGGCTTATTTCGCTGTGAAAGTGACATCGAAATTTCACAGCGAAATAAGCCCAGTTTGGCCCTGTTCACTTTTGCTTAGCAGAGTCTGTATCTTCAAAACTAGACACTCTGCAGGCCTATAAGCTTGGCTGGGGGCAGGCAGAGAAGCAGAGTCTGAGCAGCTACAGGAAGGATGGAGGGGTTCAGACAAGGTTTTCCAACTCCGTGCCTAAATGTCACTTTCACAGCGAAATAAGCCCAGTTTGGCCCTGTTCACTTTTGCTTAGCAGAGTCTGTATCTTCAAAACTAGACACTCTGCAGGCCTATAAGCTTGGCTGGGGGCAGAGAAGCAGAGTCTGAGCAGCTACAGGAAGGATGGAGGGGTTCAGACAAGGTTTTCCAACTCCGTGCCTAAATGTCACTTTCACAGCGAAATAAGCCCAGTTTGGCCCTGTTCACTTTTGCTTAGCAGAGTCTGTATCTTCAAAACTAGACACTCTGCAGGCCTATAAGCTTGGCTGGGGGCAGAGAAGCAGAGTCTGAGCAGCTACAGGAAGGATGGAGGGGTTCAGACAAGGTTTTCCAACTCCGTGCCTAAATGTCACTTTCACAGCGAAATAAGCCCAGTTTGGCCCTGTTCACTTTTGCTTAGCAGAGTCTGTATCTTCAAAACTAGACACTCTGCAGGCCTATAAGCTTGGCTGGGGGCAGAGAAGCAGAGTCTGAGCAGCTACAGGAAGGATGGAGGGGTTCAGACAAGGTTTTCCAACTCCGTGCCTAAATGTCACTTTCACAGCGAAATAAGCCCAGTTTGGCCCTGTTCACTTTTGCTTAGCAGAGTCTGTATCTTCAAAACTAGACACTCTGCAGGCCTATAAGCTTGGCTGGGGGCAGAGAAGCAGAGTCTGAGCAGCTACAGGAAGGATGGAGGGGTTCAGACAAGGTTTTCCAACTCCGTGCCTAAATGTCACTTTCACAGCGAAATAAGCCCAGTTTGGCCCTGTTCACTTTTGCTTAGCAGAGTCTGTATCTTCAAAACTAGACACTCTGCAGGCCTATAAGCTTGGCTGGGGGCAGAGAAGCAGAGTCTGAGCAGCTACAGGAAGGATGGAGGGGTTCAGACAAGGTTTTCCAACTCCGTGCCTAAATGTCACTTTCACAGCGAAATAAGCCCAGTTTGGCCCTGTTCACTTTTGCTTAGCAGAGTCTGTATCTTCAAAACTAGACACTCTGCAGGCCTATAAGCTTGGCTGGGGGCAGAGAAGCAGAGTCTGAGCAGCTACAGGAAGGATGGAGGGGTTCAGACAAGGTTTTCCAACTCCGTGCCTAAATGTCACTTTCACAGCGAAATAAGCCCAGTTTGGCCCTGTTCACTTTTGCTTAGCAGAGTCTGTATCTTCAAAACTAGACACTCTGCAGGCCTATAAGCTTGGCTGGGGGCAGAGAAGCAGAGTCTGAGCAGCTACAGGAAGGATGGAGGGGTTCAGACAAGGTTTTCCAACTCCGTGCCTAAATGTCACTTTCACAGCGAAATAAGCCCAGTTTGGCCCTGTTCACTTTTGCTTAGCAGAGTCTGTATCTTCAAAACTAGACACTCTGCAGGCCTATAAGCTTGGCTGGGGGCAGAGAAGCAGAGTCTGAGCAGCTACAGGAAGGATGGAGGGGTTCAGACAAGGTTTTCCAACTCCGTGCCTAAATGTCACTTTCACAGCGAAATAAGCCCAGTTTGGCCCTGTTCACTTTTGCTTAGCAGAGTCTGTATCTTCAAAACTAGACACTCTGCAGGCCTATAAGCTTGGCTGGGGGCAGAGAAGCAGAGTCTGAGCAGCTACAGGAAGGATGGAGGGGTTCAGACAAGGTTTTCCAACTCCGTGCCTAAATGTCACTTTCACAGCGAAATAAGCCCAGTTTGGCCCTGTTCACTTTTGCTTAGCAGAGTCTGTATCTTCAAAACTAGACACTCTGCAGGCCTATAAGCTTGGCTGGGGGCAGAGAAGCAGAGTCTGAGCAGCTACAGGAAGGATGGAGGGGTTCAGACAAGGTTTTCCAACTCCGTGCCTAAATGTCACTTTCACAGCGAAATAAGCCCAGTTTGGCCCTGTTCACTTTTGCTTAGCAGAGTCTGTATCTTCAAAACTAGACACTCTGCAGGCCTATAAGCTTGGCTGGGGGCAGAGAAGCAGAGTCTGAGCAGCTACAGGAAGGATGGAGGGGTTCAGACAAGGTTTTCCAACTCCGTGCCTAAATGTCACTTTCACAGCGAAATAAGCCCAGTTTGGCCCTGTTCACTTTTGCTTAGCAGAGTCTGTATCTTCAAAACTAGACACTCTGCAGGCCTATAAGCTTGGCTGGGGGCAGAGAAGCAGAGTCTGAGCAGCTACAGGAAGGATGGAGGGGTTCAGACAAGGTTTTCCAACTCCGTGCCTAAATGTCACTTTCACAGCGAAATAAGCCCAGTTTGGCCCTGTTCACTTTTGCTTAGCAGAGTCTGTATCTTCAAAACTAGACACTCTGCAGGCCTATAAGCTTGGCTGGGGGCAGAGAAGCAGAGTCTGAGCAGCTACAGGAAGGATGGAGGGGTTCAGACAAGGTTTTCCAACTCCGTGCCTAAATGTCACTTTCACAGCGAAATAAGCCCAGTTTGGCCCTGTTCACTTTTGCTTAGCAGAGTCTGTATCTTCAAAACTAGACACTCTGCAGGCCTATAAGCTTGGCTGGGGGCAGAGAAGCAGAGTCTGAGCAGCTACAGGAAGGATGGAGGGGTTCAGACAAGGTTTTCCAACTCCGTGCCTAAATGTCACTTTCACAGCGAAATAAGCCCAGTTTGGCCCTGTTCACTTTTGCTTAGCAGAGTCTGTATCTTCAAAACTAGACACTCTGCAGGCCTATAAGCTTGGCTGGGGGCAGAGAAGCAGAGTCTGAGCAGCTACAGGAAGGATGGAGGGGTTCAGACAAGGTTTTCCAACTCCGTGCCTAAATGTCACTTTCACAGCGAAATAAGCCCAGTTTGGCCCTGTTCACTTTTGCTTAGCAGAGTCTGTATCTTCAAAACTAGACACTCTGCAGGCCTATAAGCTTGGCTGGGGGCAGAGAAGCAGAGTCTGAGCAGCTACAGGAAGGATGGAGGGGTTCAGACAAGGTTTTCCAACTCCGTGCCTAAATGTCACTTTCACAGCGAAATAAGCCCAGTTTGGCCCTGTTCACTTTTGCTTAGCAGAGTCTGTATCTTCAAAACTAGACACTCTGCAGGCCTATAAGCTTGGCTGGGGGCAGAGAAGCAGAGTCTGAGCAGCTACAGGAAGGATGGAGGGGTTCAGACAAGGTTTTCCAACTCCGTGCCTAAATGTCACTTTCACAGCGAAATAAGCCCAGTTTGGCCCTGTTCACTTTTGCTTAGCAGAGTCTGTATCTTCAAAACTAGACACTCTGCAGGCCTATAAGCTTGGCTGGGGGCAGAGAAGCAGAGTCTGAGCAGCTACAGGAAGGATGGAGGGGTTCAGACAAGGTTTTCCAACTCCGTGCCTAAATGTCACTTTCACAGCGAAATAAGCCCAGTTTGGCCCTGTTCACTTTTGCTTAGCAGAGTCTGTATCTTCAAAACTAGACACTCTGCAGGCCTATAAGCTTGGCTGGGGGCAGAGAAGCAGAGTCTGAGCAGCTACAGGAAGGATGGAGGGGTTCAGACAAGGTTTTCCAACTCCGTGCCTAAATGTCACTTTCACAGCGAAATAAGCCCAGTTTGGCCCTGTTCACTTTTGCTTAGCAGAGTCTGTATCTTCAAAACTAGACACTCTGCAGGCCTATAAGCTTGGCTGGGGGCAGAGAAGCAGAGTCTGAGCAGCTACAGGAAGGATGGAGGGGTTCAGACAAGGTTTTCCAACTCCGTGCCTAAATGTCACTTTCACAGCGAAATAAGCCCAGTTTGGCCCTGTTCACTTTTGCTTAGCAGAGTCTGTATCTTCAAAACTAGACACTCTGCAGGCCTATAAGCTTGGCTGGGGGCAGAGAAGCAGAGTCTGAGCAGCTACAGGAAGGATGGAGGGGTTCAGACAAGGTTTTCCAACTCCGTGCCTAAATGTCACTTTCACAGCGAAATAAGCCCAGTTTGGCCCTGTTCACTTTTGCTTAGCAGAGTCTGTATCTTCAAAACTAGACACTCTGCAGGCCTATAAGCTTGGCTGGGGGCAGAGAAGCAGAGTCTGAGCAGCTACAGGAAGGATGGAGGGGTTCAGACAAGGTTTTCCAACTCCGTGCCTAAATGTCACTTTCACAGCGAAATAAGCCCAGTTTGGCCCTGTTCACTTTTGCTTAGCAGAGTCTGTATCTTCAAAACTAGACACTCTGCAGGCCTATAAGCTTGGCTGGGGGCAGAGAAGCAGAGTCTGAGCAGCTACAGGAAGGATGGAGGGGTTCAGACAAGGTTTTCCAACTCCGTGCCTAAATGTCACTTTCACAGCGAAATAAGCCCAGTTTGGCCCTGTTCACTTTTGCTTAGCAGAGTCTGTATCTTCAAAACTAGACACTCTGCAGGCCTATAAGCTTGGCTGGGGGCAGAGAAGCAGAGTCTGAGCAGCTACAGGAAGGATGGAGGGGTTCAGACAAGGTTTTCCAACTCCGTGCCTAAATGTCACTTTCACAGCGAAATAAGCCCAGTTTGGCCCTGTTCACTTTTGCTTAGCAGAGTCTGTATCTTCAAAACTAGACACTCTGCAGGCCTATAAGCTTGGCTGGGGGCAGAGAAGCAGAGTCTGAGCAGCTACAGGAAGGATGGAGGGGTTCAGACAAGGTTTTCCAACTCCATGCCTAAATGTCACTTTCACAGCGAAATAAGCCCAGTTTGGCCCTGTTCACTTTTGCTTAGCAGAGTCTGTATCTTCAAAACTAGACACTCTGCAGGCCTATAAGCTTGGCTGGGGGCAGAGAAGCAGAGTCTGAGCAGCTACAGGAAGGATGGAGGGGTTCAGACAAGGTTTTCCAACTCCGTGCCTAAATGTCACTTTCACAGCGAAATAAGCCCAGTTTGGCCCTGTTCACTTTTGCTTAGCAGAGTCTGTATCTTCAAAACTAGACACTCTGCAGGCCTATAAGCTTGGCTGGGGGCAGAGAAGCAGAGTCTGAGCAGCTACAGGAAGGATGGAGGGGTTCAGACAAGGTTTTCCAACTCCGTGCCTAAATGTCACTTTCACAGCGAAATAAGCCCAGTTTGGCCCTGTTCACTTTTGCTTAGCAGAGTCTGTATCTTCAAAACTAGACACTCTGCAGGCCTATAAGCTTGGCTGGGGGCAGAGAAGCAGAGTCTGAGCAGCTACAGGAAGGATGGAGGGGTTCAGACAAGGTTTTCCAAGTCCGTGCCTAAATCTCACTTTCACAGCGAAATAAGCCCAGTTTGGCCCTGTTCACTTTTGCTTAGCAGAGTCTGTATCTTCAAAACTAGACACTCTGCAGGCCTATATCAGCCCAATATCAATATCAGCCCAATATCAATATCAGCCCAATATCAGCATCAGCCCAATATCAGCATCAGCCCAATATCAGCATCAGCCCAATATCAGCATCAGCCCAATATCAGCATCAGCCCAATATCAGCATCAGCCCAATATCAGCATCAGCCCAATATCAGCATCAGCCCAATATCAGCATCAGCCCAATATCAGCATCAGCCCCAATATCAAGCATCAGCCCAATATCAGCATCAGCCCAATATCAGCATCAGCCCAATATCAGCATCAGCCCAATATCAGCATCAGCCCAATATCAGCATCAGCCCAATATCAGCATCAGCCCAATATCAGCATCAGCCCAATATCAGCATCAGCCCAATATCAGCATCAGCCCAATATCAGCATCAGCCCAATATCAGCATCAGCCCAATATCAGCATCAGCCCAATATCAGCATCAGCCCAATATCAGCATCAGCCCAATATCAGCATCAGCCCAATATCAGCATCAGCCCAATATCAGCATCAGCCCAATATCAGCATCAGCCCAATATCAGCATCAGCCCAATATCAGCATCAGCCCAATATCAGCATCAGCCCAATATCAGCATCAGCCCAATATCTCAGCATCAGCCCAATATCAGCATCAGCCCAATATCAGCATCAGCCCAATATCAGCATCAGCCCAATATCAGCATCAGCCCAATATCAGCATCAGCCCAATATCAGCATCAGCCCAATATCAGCATCAGCCCAATATCAGCATCAGCCCAATATCAGCATCAGCCCAATATCAGCATCAGCCCAATATCAGCATCAGCCCAATATCAGCATCAGCCCAATATCAGCATCAGCCCAATATCAGCATCAGCCCAATATCAGCATCAGCCCAATATCAGCATCAGCCCAATATCAGCATCAGCCCAATATCAGCATCAGCCAATATCAGCATCAGCCCAATATCAGCATCAGCCCAATATCAGCATCAGCCCAATATCAGCATCAGCCCAATATCAGCATCAGCCCAATATCAGCATCAGCCCAATATCAGCATCAGCCCAATATCAGCATCAGCCCAATATCAGCATCAGCCCAATATCAGCATCAGCCCAATATCAGCATCAGCCCAATATCAGCATCAGCCCAATATCAGCATCAGCCCAATATCAGCATCAGCCCAATATCAGCATCAGCCCAATATCAGCATCAGCCCAATATCAGCATCAGCCCAATATCAGCATTCAGCCCAATATCAGCATCAGCCCAATATCAGCATCAGCCCAATATCAGCATCAGCCCAATATCAGCATCAGCCCAATATCAGCATCAGCCCAATATCAGCATCAGCCCAATATCAGCATCAGCCCAATATCAGCATCAGCCCAATATCAGCATCAGCCCAATATCAGCATCAGCCCAATATCAGCATCAGCCCAATATCAGCATCAGCCCAATATCAGCATCAGCCCAATATCAGCATCAGCCCAATATCAGCATCAGCCCAATATCAGCATCAGCCCTAGACACTCTGCAGGCCTATAAGCTTGGCTGGGGGCAGAGAAGCAGCCCAATATGATATAATATCAGCTGATGCTGATATTGGGCTGATGCTGATATTGGGCTGATGCTGATATTGGGCTGATGCTGATATTGGGCTGATGCTGATATTGGGCTGATGCTGATATTGGGCTGATGCTGATATTGGGCTGATGCTGATATTGGGCTGATGCTGATATTGGGCTGATGCTGATATTGGGCTGATGCTGATATTGGGCTGATGCTGATATTGGGCTGATGCTGATATTGGGCTGATGCTGATATTGGGCTGATGCTGATATTGGCTGATGCTGATATTGGGCTGATGCTGATATTGGGCTGATGCTGATATTGGGCTGATGCTGATATTGGGCTGATGCTGATATTGGGCTGATGCTGATATTGGGCTGATGCTGATATTGGGGCTGATGCTGATATTGGGCTGATGCTGATATTGGGCTGATTGCTGATATTGGGCTGATGCTGATATTGGGCCTGATATTGGGCTGATGCTGATATTGGGCTGATGCTGATATTGGGCTGATGCTGATATTGGGCTGATGCTGATATTGGGCTGATGCTGATATTGGGCTGATGCTGATATTGGGCTGATGCTGATATTGGGCTGATGCTGATATTGGGCTGATGCTGATATTGGGCTGATGCTGATATTGGGCTGATGCTGATATTGGGCTGATGCTGATATTGGGCTGATGCTGATATTGGGCTGATGCTGATATTGGGCTGATGCTGATATTGGGCTGATGCTGATATTGGGCTGATGCTGATATTGGGCTGATGCTGATATTGGGCTGATGCTGATATTGGGCTGATGCTGATATTGGGCTGATGCTGATATTGGGCTGATGCTGATATTGGGCTGATGCTGATATTGGGCTGATGCTGATATTGGGCTGATGCTGATATTGGGCTGATGCTGATATTGGGCTGATGCTGATATTGGGCTGATGCTGATATTGGGCTGATGCTGATATTGGGCTGATGCTGATATTGGGCTGATGCTGATATTGGGCTGATGCTGATATTGGGCTGATGCTGATATTGGGCTGATGCTGATATTGGGCTGATGCTGATATTGGGCTGATGCTGATATTGGGCTGATGCTGATATTGGGCTGATGCTGATATTGGGCTGATGCTGATATTGGGCTGATGCTGATATTGGGCTGATGCTGATATTGGGCTGATGCTGATATTGGGCTGATGCTGATATTGGGCTGATGCTGATATTGGGCTGATGCTGATATTGGGCTGATGCTGATATTGGGCTATGCTGATATTGGGCTGATGCTGATATTGGGCTGATGCTGATATTGGGCTGATGCTGATATTGGGCTGATGCTGATATTGGGCTGATGCTGATATTGGGCTGATGCTGATATTGGGCTGATGCTGATATTGGGCTGATGCTGATATTGGGCTGATGCTGATATTGGGCTGATGCTGATATTGGGCTGATGCTGATATTGGGCTGATGCTGATATTGGGCTGATATTGATATTGGGCTGATATTGATATTGGGCTGATATAGGCCTGCAGAGTGTCTAGTTTTGAAGATACAGACTCTGCTAAGCAAAAGTGAACAGGGCCAAACTGGGCTTATTTCGCTGTGAAAGTGACATTTAGGCACGGACTTGGAAAACCTTGTCTGAACCCCTCCATCCTTCCTGTAGCTGCTCAGACTCTGCTTCTCTGCCCCCAGCCAAGCTTATAGGCCTGCAGAGTGTCTAGTTTTGAAGATACAGACTCTGCTAAGCAAAAGTGAACAGGGCCAAACTGGGCTTATTTCGCTGTGAAAGTGACATTTAGGCACGGAGTTGGAAAACCTTGTCTGAACCCCTCCATCCTTCCTGTAGCTGCTCAGACTCTGCTTCTCTGCCCCCAGCCAAGCTTATAGGCCTGCAGAGTGTCTAGTTTTGAAGATACAGACTCTGCTAAGCAAAAGTGAACAGGGCCAAACTGGGCTTATTTCGCTGTGAAAGTGACATTTAGGCACGGAGTTGGAAAACCTTGTCTGAACCCCTCCATCCTTCCTGTAGCTGCTCAGACTCTGCTTCTCTGCCCCCAGCCAAGCTTATAGGCCTGCAGAGTGTCTAGTTTTGAAGATACAGACTCTGCTAAGCAAAAGTGAACAGGGCCAAACTGGGCTTATTTCGCTGTGAAAGTGACATTTAGGCACGGAGTTGGAAAACCTTGTCTGAACCCCTCCATCCTTCCTGTAGCTGCTCAGACTCTGCTTCTCTGCCCCCAGCCAAGCTTATAGGCCTGCAGAGTGTCTAGTTTTGAAGATACAGACTCTGCTAAGCAAAAGTGAACAGGGCCAAACTGGGCTTATTTCGCTGTGAAAGTGACATTTAGGCACGGAGTTGGAAAACCTTGTCTGAACCCCTCCATCCTTCCTGTAGCTGCTCAGACTCTGCTTCTCTGCCCCCAGCCAAGCTTATAGGCCTGCAGAGTGTCTAGTTTTGAAGATACAGACTCTGCTAAGCAAAAGTGAACAGGGCCAAACTGGGCTTATTTCGCTGTGAAAGTGACATTTAGGCACGGAGTTGGAAAACCTTGTCTGAACCCCTCCATCCTTCCTGTAGCTGCTCAGACTCTGCTTCTCTGCCCCCAGCCAAGCTTATAGGCCTGCAGAGTGTCTAGTTTTGAAGATACAGACTCTGCTAAGCAAAAGTGAACAGGGCCAAACTGGGCTTATTTCGCTGTGAAAGTGACATTTAGGCACGGAGTTGGAAAACCTTGTCTGAACCCCTCCATCCTTCCTGTAGCTGCTCAGACTCTGCTTCTCTGCCCCCAGCCAAGCTTATAGGCCTGCAGAGTGTCTAGTTTTGAAGATACAGACTCTGCTAAGCAAAAGTGAACAGGGCCAAACTGGGCTTATTTCGCTGTGAAAGTGACATTTAGGCACGGAGTTGGAAAACCTTGTCTGAACCCCTCCATCCTTCCTGTAGCTGCTCAGACTCTGCTTCTCTGCCCCCAGCCAAGCTTATAGGCCTGCAGAGTGTCTAGTTTTGAAGATACAGACTCTGCTAAGCAAAAGTGAACAGGGCCAAACTGGGCTTATTTCGCTGTGAAAGTGACATTTAGGCACGGAGTTGGAAAACCTTGTCTGAACCCCTCCATCCTTCCTGTAGCTGCTCAGACTCTGCTTCTCTGCCCCCAGCCAAGCTTATAGGCCTGCAGAGTGTCTAGTTTTGAAGATACAGACTCTGCTAAGCAAAAGTGAACAGGGCCAAACTGGGCTTATTTCGCTGTGAAAGTGACATTTAGGCACGGAGTTGGAAAACCTTGTCTGAACCCCTCCATCCTTCCTGTAGCTGCTCAGACTCTGCTTCTCTGCCCCCAGCCAAGCTTATAGGCCTGCAGAGTGTCTAGTTTTGAAGATACAGACTCTGCTAAGCAAAAGTGAACAGGGCCAAACTGGGCTTATTTCGCTGTGAAAGTGACATTTAGGCACGGAGTTGGAAAACCTTGTCTGAACCCCTCCATCCTTCCTGTAGCTGCTCAGACTCTGCTTCTCTGCCCCCAGCCAAGCTTATAGGCCTGCAGAGTGTCTAGTTTTGAAGATACAGACTCTGCTAAGCAAAAGTGAACAGGGCCAAACTGGGCTTATTTCGCTGTGAAAGTGACATTTAGGCACGGAGTTGGAAAACCTTGTCTGAACCCCTCCATCCTTCCTGTAGCTGCTCAGACTCTGCTTCTCTGCCCCCAGCCAAGCTTATAGGCCTGCAGAGTGTCTAGTTTTGAAGATACAGACTCTGCTAAGCAAAAGTGAACAGGGCCAAACTGGGCTTATTTCGCTGTGAAAGTGACATTTAGGCACGGAGTTGGAAAACCTTGTCTGAACCCCTCCATCCTTCCTGTAGCTGCTCAGACTCTGCTTCTCTGCCCCCAGCCAAGCTTATAGGCCTGCAGAGTGTCTAGTTTTGAAGATACAGACTCTGCTAAGCAAAAGTGAACAGGGCCAAACTGGGCTTATTTCGCTGTGAAAGTGACATTTAGGCACGGAGTTGGAAAACCTTGTCTGAACCCCTCCATCCTTCCTGTAGCTGCTCAGACTCTGCTTCTCTGCCCCCAGCCAAGCTTATAGGCCTGCAGAGTGTCTAGTTTTGAAGATACAGACTCTGCTAAGCAAAAGTGAACAGGGCCAAACTGGGCTTATTTCGCTGTGAAAGTGACATTTAGGCACGGAGTTGGAAAACCTTGTCTGAACCCCTCCATCCTTCCTGTAGCTGCTCAGACTCTGCTTCTCTGCCCCCAGCCAAGCTTATAGGCCTGCAGAGTGTCTAGTTTTGAAGATACAGACTCTGCTAAGCAAAAGTGAACAGGGCCAAACTGGGCTTATTTCGCTGTGAAAGTGACATTTAGGCACGGAGTTGGAAAACCTTGTCTGAACCCCTCCATCCTTCCTGTAGCTGCTCAGACTCTGCTTCTCTGCCCCCAGCCAAGCTTATAGGCCTGCAGAGTGTCTAGTTTTGAAGATACAGACTCTGCTAAGCAAAAGTGAACAGGGCCAAACTGGGCTTATTTCGCTGTGAAAGTGACATTTAGGCACGGAGTTGGAAAACCTTGTCTGAACCCCTCCATCCTTCCTGTAGCTGCTCAGACTCTGCTTCTCTGCCCCCAGCCAAGCTTATAGGCCTGCAGAGTGTCTAGTTTTGAAGATACAGACTCTGCTAAGCAAAAGTGAACAGGGCCAAACTGGGCTTATTTCGCTGTGAAATTTCGATGTCACTTTCACAGCGAAATAAGCCCAGTTTGGCCCTGTTCACTTTTGCTTAGCAGAGTCTGTATCTTCAAAACTAGACACTCTGCAGGCCTATAAGCTTGGCTGGGGGCAGAGAAGCAGAGTCTGAGCAGCTACAGGAAGGATGGAGGGGTTCAGACAAGGTTTTCCAACTCCGTGCCTAAATGTCACTTTCACAGCGAAATAAGCCCAGTTTGGCCCTGTTCACTTTTGCTTAGCAGAGTCTGTATCTTCAAAACTAGACACTCTGCAGGCCTATAAGCTTGGCTGGGGGCAGAGAAGCAGAGTCTGAGCAGCTACAGGAAGGATGGAGGGGTTCAGACAAGGTTTTCCAACTCCGTGCCTAAATGTCACTTTCACAGCGAAATAAGCCCAGTTTGGCCCTGTTCACTTTTGCTTAGCAGAGTCTGTATCTTCAAAACTAGACACTCTGCAGGCCTATAAGCTTGGCTGGGGGCAGAGAAGCAGAGTCTGAGCAGCTACAGGAAGGATGGAGGGGTTCAGACAAGGTTTTCCAACTCCGTGCCTAAATGTCACTTTCACAGCGAAATAAGCCCAGTTTGGCCCTGTTCACTTTTGCTTAGCAGAGTCTGTATCTTCAAAACTAGACACTCTGCAGGCCTATAAGCTTGGCTGGGGGCAGAGAAGCAGAGTCTGAGCAGCTACAGGAAGGATGGAGGGGTTCAGACAAGGTTTTCCAACTCCGTGCCTAAATGTCACTTTCACAGCGAAATAAGCCCAGTTTGGCCCTGTTCACTTTTGCTTAGCAGAGTCTGTATCTTCAAAACTAGACACTCTGCAGGCCTATAAGCTTGGCTGGGGGCAGAGAAGCAGAGTCTGAGCAGCTACAGGAAGGATGGAGGGGTTCAGACAAGGTTTTCCAACTCCGTGCCTAAATGTCACTTTCACAGCGAAATAAGCCCAGTTTGGCCCTGTTCACTTTTGCTTAGCAGAGTCTGTATCTTCAAAACTAGACACTCTGCAGGCCTATAAGCTTGGCTGGGGGCAGAGAAGCAGAGTCTGAGCAGCTACAGGAAGGATGGAGGGGTTCAGACAAGGTTTTCCAACTCCGTGCCTAAATGTCACTTTCACAGCGAAATAAGCCCAGTTTGGCCCTGTTCACTTTTGCTTAGCAGAGTCTGTATCTTCAAAACTAGACACTCTGCAGGCCTATAAGCTTGGCTGGGGGCAGAGAAGCAGAGTCTGAGCAGCTACAGGAAGGATGGAGGGGTTCAGACAAGGTTTTCCAACTCCGTGCCTAAATGTCACTTTCACAGCGAAATAAGCCCAGTTTGGCCCTGTTCACTTTTGCTTAGCAGAGTCTGTATCTTCAAAACTAGACACTCTGCAGGCCTATAAGCTTGGCTGGGGGCAGAGAAGCAGAGTCTGAGCAGCTACAGGAAGGATGGAGGGGTTCAGACAAGGTTTTCCAACTCCGTGCCTAAATGTCACTTTCACAGCGAAATAAGCCCAGTTTGGCCCTGTTCACTTTTGCTTAGCAGAGTCTGTATCTTCAAAACTAGACACTCTGCAGGCCTATAAGCTTGGCTGGGGGCAGAGAAGCAGAGTCTGAGCAGCTACAGGAAGGATGGAGGGGTTCAGACAAGGTTTTCCAACTCCGTGCCTAAATGTCACTTTCACAGCGAAATAAGCCCAGTTTGGCCCTGTTCACTTTTGCTTAGCAGAGTCTGTATCTTCAAAACTAGACACTCTGCAGGCCTATAAGCTTGGCTGGGGGCAGAGAAGCAGAGTCTGAGCAGCTACAGGAAGGATGGAGGGGTTCAGACAAGGTTTTCCAACTCCGTGCCTAAATGTCACTTTCACAGCGAAATAAGCCCAGTTTGGCCCTGTTCACTTTTGCTTAGCAGAGTCTGTATCTTCAAAACTAGACACTCTGCAGGCCTATAAGCTTGGCTGGGGGCAGAGAAGCAGAGTCTGAGCAGCTACAGGAAGGATGGAGGGGTTCAGACAAGGTTTTCCAACTCCGTGCCTAAATGTCACTTTCACAGCGAAATAAGCCCAGTTTGGCCCTGTTCACTTTTGCTTAGCAGAGTCTGTATCTTCAAAACTAGACACTCTGCAGGCCTATAAGCTTGGCTGGGGGCAGAGAAGCAGAGTCTGAGCAGCTACAGGAAGGATGGAGGGGTTCAGACAAGGTTTTCCAAGTCCGTGCCTAAATCTCACTTTCACAGCGAAATAAGCCCAGTTTGGCCCTGTTCACTTTTGCTTAGCAGAGTCTGTATCTTCAAAACTAGACACTCTGCAGGCCTATATCAGCCCAATATCAATATCAGCCCAATATCAATATCAGCCCAATATCAGCATCAGCCCAATATCAGCATCAGCCCAATATCAGCATCAGCCCAATATCAGCATCAGCCCAATATCAGCATCAGCCCAATATCAGCATCAGCCCAATATCAGCATCAGCCCAATATCAGCATCAGCCCAATATCAGCATCAGCCCAATATCAGCATCAGCCCAATATCAGCATCAGCCCAATATCAGCATCAGCCCAATATCAGCATCAGCCCAATATCAGCATCAGCCCAATATCAGCATCAGCCCAATATCAGCATCAGCCCAATATCAGCATCAGCCCAATATCAGCATCAGCCCAATATCAGCATCAGCCCAATATCAGCATCAGCCCAATATCAGCATCAGCCCAATATCAGCATCAGCCCAATATCAGCATCAGCCCAATATCAGCATCAGCCCAATATCAGCATCAGCCCAATATCAGCATCAGCCCAATATCAGCATCAGCCCAATATCAGCATCAGCCCAATATCAGCATCAGCCCAATATCAGCATCAGCCCAATATCAGCATCAGCCCAATATCAGCATCAGCCCAATATCAGCATCAGCCCAATATCAGCATCAGCCCAATATCAGCATCAGCCCAATATCAGCATCAGCCCAATATCAGCATCAGCCCAATATCAGCATCAGCCCAATATCAGCATCAGCCCAATATCAGCATCAGCCCAATATCAGCATCAGCCCAATATCAGCATCAGCCCAATATCAGCATCAGCCCAATATCAGCATCAGCCCAATATCAGCATCAGCCCAATATCAGCATCAGCCCAATATCAGCATCAGCCCAATATCAGCATCAGCCCAATATCAGCATCAGCCCAATATCAGCATCAGCCCAATATCAGCATCAGCCCAATATCAGCATCAGCCCAATATCAGCATCAGCCCAATATCAGCATCAGCCCAATATCAGCATCAGCCCAATATCAGCATCAGCTGATATTATATCATATTGGGCTGCTTCTCTGCCCCCAGCCAAGCTTATAGGCCTGCAGAGTGTCTAGGGCTGATGCTGATATTGGGCTGATGCTGATATTGGGCTGATGCTGATATTGGGCTGATGCTGATATTGGGCTGATGCTGATATTGGGCTGATGCTGATATTGGGCTGATGCTGATATTGGGCTGATGCTGATATTGGGCTGATGCTGATATTGGGCTGATGCTGATATTGGGCTGATGCTGATATTGGGCTGATGCTGATATTGGGCTGATGCTGATATTGGGCTGATGCTGATATTGGGCTGATGCTGATATTGGGCTGATGCTGATATTGGGCTGATGCTGATATTGGGCTGATGCTGATATTGGGCTGATGCTGATATTGGGCTGATGCTGATATTGGGCTGATGCTGATATTGGGCTGATGCTGATATTGGGCTGATGCTGATATTGGGCTGATGCTGATATTGGGCTGATGCTGATATTGGGCTGATGCTGATATTGGGCTGATGCTGATATTGGGCTGATGCTGATATTGGGCTGATGCTGATATTGGGCTGATGCTGATATTGGGCTGATGCTGATATTGGGCTGATGCTGATATTGGGCTGATGCTGATATTGGGCTGATGCTGATATTGGGCTGATGCTGATATTGGGCTGATGCTGATATTGGGCTGATGCTGATATTGGGCTGATGCTGATATTGGGCTGATGCTGATATTGGGCTGATGCTGATATTGGGCTGATGCTGATATTGGGCTGATGCTGATATTGGGCTGATGCTGATATTGGGCTGATGCTGATATTGGGCTGATGCTGATATTGGGCTGATGCTGATATTGGGCTGATGCTGATATTGGGCTGATGCTGATATTGGGCTGATGCTGATATTGGGCTGATGCTGATATTGGGCTGATGCTGATATTGGGCTGATGCTGATATTGGGCTGATGCTGATATTGGGCTGATGCTGATATTGGGCTGATGCTGATATTGGGCTGATGCTGATATTGGGCTGATGCTGATATTGGGCTGATGCTGATATTGGGCTGATGCTGATATTGGGCTGATGCTGATATTGGGCTGATGCTGATATTGGGCTGATGCTGATATTGGGCTGATGCTGATATTGGGCTGATGCTGATATTGGGCTGATGCTGATATTGGGCTGATGCTGATATTGGGCTGATGCTGATATTGGGCTGATGCTGATATTGGGCTGATGCTGATATTGGGCTGATGCTGATATTGGGCTGATATTGATATTGGGCTGATATTGATATTGGGCTGATATAGGCCTGCAGAGTGTCTAGTTTTGAAGATACAGACTCTGCTAAGCAAAAGTGAACAGGGCCAAACTGGGCTTATTTCGCTGTGAAAGTGAGATTTAGGCACGGACTTGGAAAACCTTGTCTGAACCCCTCCATCCTTCCTGTAGCTGCTCAGACTCTGCTTCTCTGCCCCCAGCCAAGCTTATAGGCCTGCAGAGTGTCTAGTTTTGAAGATACAGACTCTGCTAAGCAAAAGTGAACAGGGCCAAACTGGGCTTATTTCGCTGTGAAAGTGACATTTAGGCACGGAGTTGGAAAACCTTGTCTGAACCCCTCCATCCTTCCTGTAGCTGCTCAGACTCTGCTTCTCTGCCCCCAGCCAAGCTTATAGGCCTGCAGAGTGTCTAGTTTTGAAGATACAGTCTCTGCTAAGCAAAAGTGAACAGGGCCAAACTGGGCTTATTTCGCTGTGAAAGTGACATTTAGGCACGGAGTTGGAAAACCTTGTCTGAACCCCTCCATCCTTCCTGTAGCTGCTCAGACTCTGCTTCTCTGCCCCCAGCCAAGCTTATAGGCCTGCAGAGTGTCTAGTTTTGAAGATACAGACTCTGCTAAGCAAAAGTGAACAGGGCCAAACTGGGCTTATTTCGCTGTGAAAGTGACATTTAGGCACGGAGTTGGAAAACCTTGTCTGAACCCCTCCATCCTTCCTGTAGCTGCTCAGACTCTGCTTCTCTGCCCCCAGCCAAGCTTATAGGCCTGCAGAGTGTCTAGTTTTGAAGATACAGACTCTGCTAAGCAAAAGTGAACAGGGCCAAACTGGGCTTATTTCGCTGTGAAAGTGACATTTAGGCACGGAGTTGGAAAACCTTGTCTGAACCCCTCCATCCTTCCTGTAGCTGCTCAGACTCTGCTTCTCTGCCCCCAGCCAAGCTTATAGGCCTGCAGAGTGTCTAGTTTTGAAGATACAGACTCTGCTAAGCAAAAGTGAACAGGGCCAAACTGGGCTTATTTCGCTGTGAAAGTGACATTTAGGCACGGAGTTGGAAAACCTTGTCTGAACCCCTCCATCCTTCCTGTAGCTGCTCAGACTCTGCTTCTCTGCCCCCAGCCAAGCTTATAGGCCTGCAGAGTGTCTAGTTTTGAAGATACAGACTCTGCTAAGCAAAAGTGAACAGGGCCAAACTGGGCTTATTTCGCTGTGAAAGTGACATTTAGGCACGGAGTTGGAAAACCTTGTCTGAACCCCTCCATCCTTCCTGTAGCTGCTCAGACTCTGCTTCTCTGCCCCCAGCCAAGCTTATAGGCCTGCAGAGTGTCTAGTTTTGAAGATACAGACTCTGCTAAGCAAAAGTGAACAGGGCCAAACTGGGCTTATTTCGCTGTGAAAGTGACATTTAGGCACGGAGTTGGAAAACCTTGTCTGAACCCCTCCATCCTTCCTGTAGCTGCTCAGACTCTGCTTCTCTGCCCCCAGCCAAGCTTATAGGCCTGCAGAGTGTCTAGTTTTGAAGATACAGACTCTGCTAAGCAAAAGTGAACAGGGCCAAACTGGGCTTATTTCGCTGTGAAAGTGACATTTAGGCACGGAGTTGGAAAACCTTGTCTGAACCCCTCCATCCTTCCTGTAGCTGCTCAGACTCTGCTTCTCTGCCCCCAGCCAAGCTTATAGGCCTGCAGAGTGTCTAGTTTTGAAGATACAGACTCTGCTAAGCAAAAGTGAACAGGGCCAAACTGGGCTTATTTCGCTGTGAAAGTGACATTTAGGCACGGAGTTGGAAAACCTTGTCTGAACCCCTCCATCCTTCCTGTAGCTGCTCAGACTCTGCTTCTCTGCCCCCAGCCAAGCTTATAGGCCTGCAGAGTGTCTAGTTTTGAAGATACAGACTCTGCTAAGCAAAAGTGAACAGGGCCAAACTGGGCTTATTTCGCTGTGAAAGTGACATTTAGGCACGGAGTTGGAAAACCTTGTCTGAACCCCTCCATCCTTCCTGTAGCTGCTCAGACTCTGCTTCTCTGCCCCCAGCCAAGCTTATAGGCCTGCAGAGTGTCTAGTTTTGAAGATACAGACTCTGCTAAGCAAAAGTGAACAGGGCCAAACTGGGCTTATTTCGCTGTGAAAGTGACATTTAGGCACGGAGTTGGAAAACCTTGTCTGAACCCCTCCATCCTTCCTGTAGCTGCTCAGACTCTGCTTCTCTGCCCCCAGCCAAGCTTATAGGCCTGCAGAGTGTCTAGTTTTGAAGATACAGACTCTGCTAAGCAAAAGTGAACAGGGCCAAACTGGGCTTATTTCGCTGTGAAAGTGACATTTAGGCACGGAGTTGGAAAACCTTGTCTGAACCCCTCCATCCTTCCTGTAGCTGCTCAGACTCTGCTTCTCTGCCCCCAGCCAAGCTTATAGGCCTGCAGAGTGTCTAGTTTTGAAGATACAGACTCTGCTAAGCAAAAGTGAACAGGGCCAAACTGGGCTTATTTCGCTGTGAAAGTGACATCGAAATTTCACAGCGAAATAAGCCCAGTTTGGCCCTGTTCACATTTGCTTAGCAGAGTCTGTATCTTCAAAACTAGACACTCTGCAGGCCTATAAGCTTGGCTGGGGGCAGAGAAGCAGAGTCTGAGCAGCTACAGGAAGGATGGAGGGGTTCAGACAAGGTTTTCCAACTCCGTGCCTAAATGTCACTTTCACAGCGAAATAAGCCCAGTTTGGCCCTGTTCACTTTTGCTTAGCAGAGTCTGTATCTTCAAAACTAGACACTCT
Source organism: Electrona antarctica (assembly GCF_951216825.1). Classification (NCBI taxonomy): domain Eukaryota; kingdom Metazoa; phylum Chordata; class Actinopteri; order Myctophiformes; family Myctophidae; genus Electrona; species Electrona antarctica. The sequence goes on along the minus strand of NC_136799.1, from coordinate 48,096,224 downwards.
GCAGGCCTATAAGCTTGGCTGGGGGCAGAGAAGCAGAGTCTGAGCAGCTACAGGAAGGATGGAGGGGTTCAGACAAGGTTTTCCAACTCCGTGCCTAAATGTCACTTTCACAGCGAAATAAGCCCAGTTTGGCCCTGTTCACTTTTGCTTAGCAGAGTCTGTATCTTCAAAACTAGACACTCTGCAGGCCTATAAGCTTGGCTGGGGGCAGAGAAGCAGAGTCTGAGCAGCTACAGGAAGGATGGAGGGGTTCAGACAAGGTTTTCCAACTCCGTGCCTAAATGTCACTTTCACAGCGAAATAAGCCCAGTTTGGCCCTGTTCACTTTTGCTTAGCAGAGTCTGTATCTTCAAAACTAGACACTCTGCAGGCCTATAAGCTTGGCTGGGGGCAGAGAAGCAGAGTCTGAGCAGCTACAGGAAGGATGGAGGGGTTCAGACAAGGTTTTCCAACTCCGTGCCTAAATGTCACTTTCACAGCGAAATAAGCCCAGTTTGGCCCTGTTCACTTTTGCTTAGCAGAGTCTGTATCTTCAAAACTAGACACTCTGCAGGCCTATAAGCTTGGCTGGGGGCAGAGAAGCAGAGTCTGAGCAGCTACAGGAAGGATGGAGGGGTTCAGACAAGGTTTTCCAACTCCGTGCCTAAATGTCACTTTCACAGCGAAATAAGCCCAGTTTGGCCCTGTTCACTTTTGCTTAGCAGAGTCTGTATCTTCAAAACTAGACACTCTGCAGGCCTATAAGCTTGGCTGGGGGCAGAGAAGCAGAGTCTGAGCAGCTACAGGAAGGATGGAGGGGTTCAGACAAGGTTTTCCAACTCCGTGCCTAAATGTCACTTTCACAGCGAAATAAGCCCAGTTTGGCCCTGTTCACTTTTGCTTAGCAGAGTCTGTATCTTCAAAACTAGACACTCTGCAGGCCTATAAGCTTGGCTGGGGGCAGAGAAGCAGAGTCTGAGCAGCTACAGGAAGGATGGAGGGGTTCAGACAAGGTTTTCCAACTCCGTGCCTAAATGTCACTTTCACAGCGAAATAAGCCCAGTTTGGCCCTGTTCACTTTTGCTTAGCAGAGTCTGTATCTTCAAAACTAGACACTCTGCAGGCCTATAAGCTTGGCTGGGGGCAGAGAAGCAGAGTCTGAGCAGCTACAGGAAGGATGGAGGGGTTCAGACAAGGTTTTCCAACTCCGTGCCTAAATGTCACTTTCACAGCGAAATAAGCCCAGTTTGGCCCTGTTCACTTTTGCTTAGCAGAGTCTGTATCTTCAAAACTAGACACTCTGCAGGCCTATAAGCTTGGCTGGGGGCAGAGAAGCAGAGTCTGAGCAGCTACAGGAAGGATGGAGGGGTTCAGACAAGGTTTTCCAACTCCGTGCCTAAATGTCACTTTCACAGCGAAATAAGCCCAGTTTGGCCCTGTTCACTTTTGCTTAGCAGAGTCTGTATCTTCAAAACTAGACACTCTGCAGGCCTATAAGCTTGGCTGGGGGCAGAGAAGCAGAGTCTGAGCAGCTACAGGAAGGATGGAGGGGTTCAGACAAGGTTTTCCAACTCCGTGCCTAAATGTCACTTTCACAGCGAAATAAGCCCAGTTTGGCCCTGTTCACTTTTGCTTAGCAGAGTCTGTATCTTCAAAACTAGACACTCTGCAGGCCTATAAGCTTGGCTGGGGGCAGAGAAGCAGAGTCTGAGCAGCTACAGGAAGGATGGAGGGGTTCAGACAAGGTTTTCCAACTCCGTGCCTAAATGTCACTTTCACAGCGAAATAAGCCCAGTTTGGCCCTGTTCACTTTTGCTTAGCAGAGTCTGTATCTTCAAAACTAGACACTCTGCAGGCCTATAAGCTTGGCTGGGGGCAGAGAAGCAGAGTCTGAGCAGCTACAGGAAGGATGGAGGGGTTCAGACAAGGTTTTCCAACTCCGTGCCTAAATGTCACTTTCACAGCGAAATAAGCCCAGTTTGGCCCTGTTCACTTTTGCTTAGCAGAGTCTGTATCTTCAAAACTAGACACTCTGCAGGCCTATAAGCTTGGCTGGGGGCAGAGAAGCAGAGTCTGAGCAGCTACAGGAAGGATGGAGGGGTTCAGACAAGGTTTTCCAACTCCGTGCCTAAATGTCACTTTCACAGCGAAATAAGCCCAGTTTGGCCCTGTTCACTTTTGCTTAGCAGAGTCTGTATCTTCAAAACTAGACACTCTGCAGGCCTATAAGCTTGGCTGGGGGCAGAGAAGCAGAGTCTGAGCAGCTACAGGAAGGATGGAGGGGTTCAGACAAGGTTTTCCAACTCCGTGCCTAAATGTCACTTTCACAGCGAAATAAGCCCAGTTTGGCCCTGTTCACTTTTGCTTAGCAGAGTCTGTATCTTCAAAACTAGACACTCTGCAGGCCTATAAGCTTGGCTGGGGGCAGAGAAGCAGAGTCTGAGCAGCTACAGGAAGGATGGAGGGGTTCAGACAAGGTTTTCCAACTCCGTGCCTAAATGTCACTTTCACAGCGAAATAAGCCCAGTTTGGCCCTGTTCACTTTTGCTTAGCAGAGTCTGTATCTTCAAAACTAGACACTCTGCAGGCCTATAAGCTTGGCTGGGGGCAGAGAAGCAGAGTCTGAGCAGCTACAGGAAGGATGGAGGGGTTCAGACAAGGTTTTCCAACTCCGTGCCTAAATGTCACTTTCACAGCGAAATAAGCCCAGTTTGGCCCTGTTCACTTTTGCTTAGCAGAGTCTGTATCTTCAAAACTAGACACTCTGCAGGCCTATAAGCTTGGCTGGGGGCAGAGAAGCAGAGTCTGAGCAGCTACAGGAAGGATGGAGGGGTTCAGACAAGGTTTTCCAACTCCGTGCCTAAATGTCACTTTCACAGCGAAATAAGCCCAGTTTGGCCCTGTTCACTTTTGCTTAGCAGAGTCTGTATCTTCAAAACTAGACACTCTGCAGGCCTATAAGCTTGGCTGGGGGCAGAGAAGCAGAGTCTGAGCAGCTACAGGAAGGATGGAGGGGTTCAGACAAGGTTTTCCAACTCCGTGCCTAAATGTCACTTTCACAGCGAAATAAGCCCAGTTTGGCCCTGTTCACTTTTGCTTAGCAGAGTCTGTATCTTCAAAACTAGACACTCTGCAGGCCTATAAGCTTGGCTGGGGGCAGAGAAGCAGAGTCTGAGCAGCTACAGGAAGGATGGAGGGGTTCAGACAAGGTTTTCCAACTCCGTGCCTAAATGTCACTTTCACAGCGAAATAAGCCCAGTTTGGCCCTGTTCACTTTTGCTTAGCAGAGTCTGTATCTTCAAAACTAGACACTCTGCAGGCCTATAAGCTTGGCTGGGGGCAGAGAAGCAGAGTCTGAGCAGCTACAGGAAGGATGGAGGGGTTCAGACAAGGTTTTCCAACTCCGTGCCTAAATGTCACTTTCACAGCGAAATAAGCCCAGTTTGGCCCTGTTCACTTTTGCTTAGCAGAGTCTGTATCTTCAAAACTAGACACTCTGCAGGCCTATAAGCTTGGCTGGGGGCAGAGAAGCAGAGTCTGAGCAGCTACAGGAAGGATGGAGGGGTTCAGACAAGGTTTTCCAACTCCGTGCCTAAATGTCACTTTCACAGCGAAATAAGCCCAGTTTGGCCCTGTTCACTTTTGCTTAGCAGAGTCTGTATCTTCAAAACTAGACACTCTGCAGGCCTATAAGCTTGGCTGGGGGCAGAGAAGCAGAGTCTGAGCAGCTACAGGAAGGATGGAGGGGTTCAGACAAGGTTTTCCAACTCCGTGCCTAAATGTCACTTTCACAGCGAAATAAGCCCAGTTTGGCCCTGTTCACTTTTGCTTAGCAGAGTCTGTATCTTCAAAACTAGACACTCTGCAGGCCTATAAGCTTGGCTGGGGGCAGAGAAGCAGAGTCTGAGCAGCTACAGGAAGGATGGAGGGGTTCAGACAAGGTTTTCCAACTCCGTGCCTAAATGTCACTTTCACAGCGAAATAAGCCCAGTTTGGCCCTGTTCACTTTTGCTTAGCAGAGTCTGTATCTTCAAAACTAGACACTCTGCAGGCCTATAAGCTTGGCTGGGGGCAGAGAAGCAGAGTCTGAGCAGCTACAGGAAGGATGGAGGGGTTCAGACAAGGTTTTCCAAGTCCGTGCCTAAATCTCACTTTCACAGCGAAATAAGCCCAGTTTGGCCCTGTTCACTTTTGCTTAGCAGAGTCTGTATCTTCAAAACTAGACACTCTGCAGGCCTATATCAGCCCAATATCAATATCAGCCCAATATCAATATCAGCCCAATATCAGCATCAGCCCAATATCAGCATCAGCCCAATATCAGCATCAGCCCAATATCAGCATCAGCCCAATATCAGCATCAGCCCAATATCAGCATCAGCCCAATATCAGCATCAGCCCAATATCAGCATCAGCCCAATATCAGCATCAGCCCAATATCAGCATCAGCCCAATATCAGCATCAGCCCAATATCAGCATCAGCCCAATATCAGCATCAGCCCAATATCAGCATCAGCCCAATATCAGCATCAGCCCAATATCAGCATCAGCCCAATATCAGCATCAGCCCAATATCAGCATCAGCCCAATATCAGCATCAGCCCAATATCAGCATCAGCCCAATATCAGCATCAGCCCAATATCAGCATCAGCCCAATATCAGCATCAGCCCAATATCAGCATCAGCCCAATATCAGCATCAGCCCAATATCAGCATCAGCCCAATATCAGCATCAGCCCAATATCAGCATCAGCCCAATATCAGCATCAGCCCAATATCAGCATCAGCCCAATATCAGCATCAGCCCAATATCAGCATCAGCCCAATATCAGCATCAGCCCAATATCAGCATCAGCCCAATATCAGCATCAGCCCAATATCAGCATCAGCCCAATATCAGCATCAGCCCAATATCAGCATCAGCCCAATATCAGCATCAGCCCAATATCAGCATCAGCCCAATATCAGCATCAGCCCAATATCAGCATCAGCCCAATATCAGCATCAGCCCAATATCAGCATCAGCCCAATATCAGCATCAGCCCAATATCAGCATCAGCCCAATATCAGCATCAGCCCAATATCAGCATCAGCCCAATATCAGCATCAGCCCAATATCAGCATCAGCCCAATATCAGCATCAGCCCAATATCAGCATCAGCCCAATATCAGCATCAGCCCAATATCAGCATCAGCCCAATATCAGCATCAGCCCAATATCAGCATCAGCCCAATATCAGCATCAGCCCAATATCAGCATCAGCCCAATATCAGCATCAGCCCAATATCAGCATCAGCCCAATATCAGCATCAGCCCAATATCAGCATCAGCCCAATATCAGCATCAGCCCAATATCAGCATCAGCCCAATATCAGCATCAGCCCAATATCAGCATCAGCCCAATATCAGCATCAGCCCAATATCAGCATCAGCCCAATATCAGCATCAGCCCAATATCAGCATCAGCCCAATATCAGCATCAGCCCAATATCAGCATCAGCCCAATATCAGCATCAGCCCAATATCAGCATCAGCCCAATATCAGCATCAGCCCAATATCAGCATCAGCCCAATATCAGCATCAGCCCAATATCAGCATCAGCCCAATATCAGCATCAGCCCAATATCAGCATCAGCCCAATATCAGCATCAGCCCAATATCAGCATCAGCCCAATATCAGCATCAGCCCAATATCAGCATCAGCCCAATATCAGCATCAGCCCAATATCAGCATCAGCCCAATATCAGCATCAGCCCAATATCAGCATCAGCCCAGGCCTATAAGCTTGGCTGGGGGCAGAGAAGCAGCCCAATATGATATAATATCAGCTGATGCTGATATTGGGCTGATGCTGATATTGGGCTGATGCTGATATTGGGCTGATGCTGATATTGGGCTGATGCTGATATTGGGCTGATGCTGATATTGGGCTGATGCTGATATTGGGCTGATGCTGATATTGGGCTGATGCTGATATTGGGCTGATGCTGATATTGGGCTGATGCTGATATTGGGCTGATGCTGATATTGGGCTGATGCTGATATTGGGCTGATGCTGATATTGGGCTGATGCTGATATTGGGCTGATGCTGATATTGGGCTGATGCTGATATTGGGCTGATGCTGATATTGGGCTGATGCTGATATTGGGCTGATGCTGATATTGGGCTGATGCTGATATTGGGCTGATGCTGATATTGGGCTGATGCTGATATTGGGCTGATGCTGATATTGGGCTGATGCTGATATTGGGCTGATGCTGATATTGGGCTGATGCTGATATTGGGCTGATGCTGATATTGGGCTGATGCTGATATTGGGCTGATGCTGATATTGGGCTGATGCTGATATTGGGCTGATGCTGATATTGGGCTGATGCTGATATTGGGCTGATGCTGATATTGGGCTGATGCTGATATTGGGCTGATGCTGATATTGGGCTGATGCTGATATTGGGCTGATGCTGATATTGGGCTGATGCTGATATTGGGCTGATGCTGATATTGGGCTGATGCTGATATTGGGCTGATGCTGATATTGGGCTGATGCTGATATTGGGCTGATGCTGATATTGGGCTGATGCTGATATTGGGCTGATGCTGATATTGGGCTGATGCTGATATTGGGCTGATGCTGATATTGGGCTGATGCTGATATTGGGCTGATGCTGATATTGGGCTGATGCTGATATTGGGCTGATGCTGATATTGGGCTGATGCTGATATTGGGCTGATGCTGATATTGGGCTGATGCTGATATTGGGCTGATGCTGATATTGGGCTGATGCTGATATTGGGCTGATGCTGATATTGGGCTGATGCTGATATTGGGCTGATGCTGATATTGGGCTGATGCTGATATTGGGCTGATGCTGATATTGGGCTGATGCTGATATTGGGCTGATGCTGATATTGGGCTGATGCTGATATTGGGCTGATGCTGATATTGGGCTGATATTGATATTGGGCTGATATTGATATTGGGCTGATATAGGCCTGCAGAGTGTCTAGTTTTGAAGATACAGACTCTGCTAAGCAAAAGTGAACAGGGCCAAACTGGGCTTATTTCGCTGTGAAAGTGAGATTTAGGCACGGACTTGGAAAACCTTGTCTGAACCCCTCCATCCTTCCTGTAGCTGCTCAGACTCTGCTTCTCTGCCCCCAGCCAAGCTTATAGGCCTGCAGAGTGTCTAGTTTTGAAGATACAGACTCTGCTAAGCAAAAGTGAACAGGGCCAAACTGGGCTTATTTCGCTGTGAAAGTGACATTTAGGCACGGAGTTGGAAAACCTTGTCTGAACCCCTCCATCCTTCCTGTAGCTGCTCAGACTCTGCTTCTCTGCCCCCAGCCAAGCTTATAGGCCTGCAGAGTGTCTAGTTTTGAAGATACAGACTCTGCTAAGCAAAAGTGAACAGGGCCAAACTGGGCTTATTTCGCTGTGAAAGTGACATTTAGGCACGGAGTTGGAAAACCTTGTCTGAACCCCTCCATCCTTCCTGTAGCTGCTCAGACTCTGCTTCTCTGCCCCCAGCCAAGCTTATAGGCCTGCAGAGTGTCTAGTTTTGAAGATACAGACTCTGCTAAGCAAAAGTGAACAGGGCCAAACTGGGCTTATTTCGCTGTGAAAGTGACATTTAGGCACGGAGTTGGAAAACCTTGTCTGAACCCCTCCATCCTTCCTGTAGCTGCTCAGACTCTGCTTCTCTGCCCCCAGCCAAGCTTATAGGCCTGCAGAGTGTCTAGTTTTGAAGATACAGACTCTGCTAAGCAAAAGTGAACAGGGCCAAACTGGGCTTATTTCGCTGTGAAAGTGACATTTAGGCACGGAGTTGGAAAACCTTGTCTGAACCCCTCCATCCTTCCTGTAGCTGCTCAGACTCTGCTTCTCTGCCCCCAGCCAAGCTTATAGGCCTGCAGAGTGTCTAGTTTTGAAGATACAGACTCTGCTAAGCAAAAGTGAACAGGGCCAAACTGGGCTTATTTCGCTGTGAAAGTGACATTTAGGCACGGAGTTGGAAAACCTTGTCTGAACCCCTCCATCCTTCCTGTAGCTGCTCAGACTCTGCTTCTCTGCCCCCAGCCAAGCTTATAGGCCTGCAGAGTGTCTAGTTTTGAAGATACAGACTCTGCTAAGCAAAAGTGAACAGGGCCAAACTGGGCTTATTTCGCTGTGAAAGTGACATTTAGGCACGGAGTTGGAAAACCTTGTCTGAACCCCTCCATCCTTCCTGTAGCTGCTCAGACTCTGCTTCTCTGCCCCCAGCCAAGCTTATAGGCCTGCAGAGTGTCTAGTTTTGAAGATACAGACTCTGCTAAGCAAAAGTGAACAGGGCCAAACTGGGCTTATTTCGCTGTGAAAGTGACATTTAGGCACGGAGTTGGAAAACCTTGTCTGAACCCCTCCATCCTTCCTGTAGCTGCTCAGACTCTGCTTCTCTGCCCCCAGCCAAGCTTATAGGCCTGCAGAGTGTCTAGTTTTGAAGATACAGACTCTGCTAAGCAAAAGTGAACAGGGCCAAACTGGGCTTATTTCGCTGTGAAAGTGACATTTAGGCACGGAGTTGGAAAACCTTGTCTGAACCCCTCCATCCTTCCTGTAGCTGCTCAGACTCTGCTTCTCTGCCCCCAGCCAAGCTTATAGGCCTGCAGAGTGTCTAGTTTTGAAGATACAGACTCTGCTAAGCAAAAGTGAACAGGGCCAAACTGGGCTTATTTCGCTGTGAAAGTGACATTTAGGCACGGAGTTGGAAAACCTTGTCTGAACCCCTCCATCCTTCCTGTAGCTGCTCAGACTCTGCTTCTCTGCCCCCAGCCAAGCTTATAGGCCTGCAGAGTGTCTAGTTTTGAAGATACAGACTCTGCTAAGCAAAAGTGAACAGGGCCAAACTGGGCTTATTTCGCTGTGAAAGTGACATTTAGGCACGGAGTTGGAAAACCTTGTCTGAACCCCTCCATCCTTCCTGTAGCTGCTCAGACTCTGCTTCTCTGCCCCCAGCCAAGCTTATAGGCCTGCAGAGTGTCTAGTTTTGAAGATACAGACTCTGCTAAGCAAAAGTGAACAGGGCCAAACTGGGCTTATTTCGCTGTGAAAGTGACATTTAGGCACGGAGTTGGAAAACCTTGTCTGAACCCCTCCATCCTTCCTGTAGCTGCTCAGACTCTGCTTCTCTGCCCCCAGCCAAGCTTATAGGCCTGCAGAGTGTCTAGTTTTGAAGATACAGACTCTGCTAAGCAAAAGTGAACAGGGCCAAACTGGGCTTATTTCGCTGTGAAAGTGACATTTAGGCACGGAGTTGGAAAACCTTGTCTGAACCCCTCCATCCTTCCTGTAGCTGCTCAGACTCTGCTTCTCTGCCCCCAGCCAAGCTTATAGGCCTGCAGAGTGTCTAGTTTTGAAGATACAGACTCTGCTAAGCAAAAGTGAACAGGGCCAAACTGGGCTTATTTCGCTGTGAAAGTGACATTTAGGCACGGAGTTGGAAAACCTTGTCTGAACCCCTCCATCCTTCCTGTAGCTGCTCAGACTCTGCTTCTCTGCCCCCAGCCAAGCTTATAGGCCTGCAGAGTGTCTAGTTTTGAAGATACAGACTCTGCTAAGCAAAAGTGAACAGGGCCAAACTGGGCTTATTTCGCTGTGAAAGTGACATTTAGGCACGGAGTTGGAAAACCTTGTCTGAACCCCTCCATCCTTCCTGTAGCTGCTCAGACTCTGCGTCTCTGCCCCCAGCCAAGCTTATAGGCCTGCAGAGTGTCTAGTTTTGAAGATACAGACTCTGCTAAGCAAAAGTGAACAGGGCCAAACTGGGCTTATTTCGCTGTGAAAGTGACATTTAGGCACGGAGTTGGAAAACCTTGTCTGAACCCCTCCATCCTTCCTGTAGCTGCTCAGACTCTGCTTCTCTGCCCCCAGCCAAGCTTATAGGCCTGCAGAGTGTCTAGTTTTGAAGATACAGACTCTGCTAAGCAAAAGTGAACAGGGCCAAACTGGGCTTATTTCGCTGTGAAAGTGACATTTAGGCACGGAGTTGGAAAACCTTGTCTGAACCCCTCCATCCTTCCTGTAGCTGCTCAGACTCTGCTTCTCTGCCCCCAGCCAAGCTTATAGGCCTGCAGAGTGTCTAGTTTTGAAGATACAGACTCTGCTAAGCAAAAGTGAACAGGGCCAAACTGGGCTTATTTCGCTGTGAAAGTGACATTTAGGCACGGAGTTGGAAAACCTTGTCTGAACCCCTCCATCCTTCCTGTAGCTGCTCAGACTCTGCTTCTCTGCCCCCAGCCAAGCTTATAGGCCTGCAGAGTGTCTAGTTTTGAAGATACAGACTCTGCTAAGCAAAAGTGAACAGGGCCAAACTGGGCTTATTTCGCTGTGAAAGTGACATTTAGGCACGGAGTTGGAAAACCTTGTCTGAACCCCTCCATCCTTCCTGTAGCTGCTCAGACTCTGCTTCTCTGCCCCCAGCCAAGCTTATAGGCCTGCAGAGTGTCTAGTTTTGAAGATACAGACTCTGCTAAGCAAAAGTGAACAGGGCCAAACTGGGCTTATTTCGCTGTGAAAGTGACATTTAGGCACGGAGTTGGAAAACCTTGTCTGAACCCCTCCATCCTTCCTGTAGCTGCTCAGACTCTGCTTCTCTGCCCCCAGCCAAGCTTATAGGCCTGCAGAGTGTCTAGTTTTGAAGATACAGACTCTGCTAAGCAAAAGTGAACAGGGCCAAACTGGGCTTATTTCGCTGTGAAAGTGACATTTAGGCACGGAGTTGGAAAACCTTGTCTGAACCCCTCCATCCTTCCTGTAGCTGCTCAGACTCTGCTTCTCTGCCCCCAGCCAAGCTTATAGGCCTGCAGAGTGTCTAGTTTTGAAGATACAGACTCTGCTAAGCAAAAGTGAACAGGGCCAAACTGGGCTTATTTCGCTGTGAAAGTGACATTTAGGCACGGAGTTGGAAAACCTTGTCTGAACCCCTCCATCCTTCCTGTAGCTGCTCAGACTCTGCTTCTCTGCCCCCAGCCAAGCTTATAGGCCTGCAGAGTGTCTAGTTTTGAAGATACAGACTCTGCTAAGCAAAAGTGAACAGGGCCAAACTGGGCTTATTTCGCTGTGAAAGTGACATTTAGGCACGGAGTTGGAAAACCTTGTCTGAACCCCTCCATCCTTCCTGTAGCTGCTCAGACTCTGCTTCTCTGCCCCCAGCCAAGCTTATAGGCCTGCAGAGTGTCTAGTTTTGAAGATACAGACTCTGCTAAGCAAAAGTGAACAGGGCCAAACTGGGCTTATTTCGCTGTGAAAGTGACATTTAGGCACGGAGTTGGAAAACCTTGTCTGAACCCCTCCATCCTTCCTGTAGCTGCTCAGACTCTGCTTCTCTGCCCCCAGCCAAGCTTATAGGCCTGCAGAGTGTCTAGTTTTGAAGATACAGACTCTGCTAAGCAAAAGTGAACAGGGCCAAACTGGGCTTATTTCGCTGTGAAAGTGACATTTAGGCACGGAGTTGGAAAACCTTGTCTGAACCCCTCCATCCTTCCTGTAGCTGCTCAGACTCTGCTTCTCTGCCCCCAGCCAAGCTTATAGGCCTGCAGAGTGTCTAGTTTTGAAGATACAGACTCTGCTAAGCAAAAGTGAACAGGGCCAAACTGGGCTTATTTCGCTGTGAAAGTGACATTTAGGCACGGAGTTGGAAAACCTTGTCTGAACCCCTCCATCCTTCCTGTAGCTGCTCAGACTCTGCTTCTCTGCCCCCAGCCAAGCTTATAGGCCTGCAGAGTGTCTAGTTTTGAAGATACAGACTCTGCTAAGCAAAAGTGAACAGGGCCAAACTGGGCTTATTTCGCTGTGAAAGTGACATTTAGGCACGGAGTTGGAAAACCTTGTCTGAACCCCTCCATCCTTCCTGTAGCTGCTCAGACTCTGCTTCTCTGCCCCCAGCCAAGCTTATAGGCCTGCAGAGTGTCTAGTTTTGAAGATACAGACTCTGCTAAGCAAAAGTGAACAGGGCCAAACTGGGCTTATTTCGCTGTGAAAGTGACATTTAGGCACGGAGTTGGAAAACCTTGTCTGAACCCCTCCATCCTTCCTGTAGCTGCTCAGACTCTGCTTCTCTGCCCCCAGCCAAGCTTATAGGCCTGCAGAGTGTCTAGTTTTGAAGATACAGACTCTGCTAAGCAAAAGTGAACAGGGCCAAACTGGGCTTATTTCGCTGTGAAAGTGACATTTAGGCACGGAGTTGGAAAACCTTGTCTGAACCCCTCCATCCTTCCTGTAGCTGCTCAGACTCTGCTTCTCTGCCCCCAGCCAAGCTTATAGGCCTGCAGAGTGTCTAGTTTTGAAGATACAGACTCTGCTAAGCAAAAGTGAACAGGGCCAAACTGGGCTTATTTCGCTGTGAAAGTGACATTTAGGCACGGAGTTGGAAAACCTTGTCTGAACCCCTCCATCCTTCCTGTAGCTGCTCAGACTCTGCTTCTCTGCCCCCAGCCAAGCTTATAGGCCTGCAGAGTGTCTAGTTTTGAAGATACAGACTCTGCTAAGCAAAAGTGAACAGGGCCAAACTGGGCTTATTTCGCTGTGAAAGTGACATTTAGGCACGGAGTTGGAAAACCTTGTCTGAACCCCTCCATCCTTCCTGTAGCTGCTCAGACTCTGCTTCTCTGCCCCCAGCCAAGCTTATAGGCCTGCAGAGTGTCTAGTTTTGAAGATACAGACTCTGCTAAGCAAAAGTGAACAGGGCCAAACTGGGCTTATTTCGCTGTGAAAGTGACATTTAGGCACGGAGTTGGAAAACCTTGTCTGAACCCCTCCATCCTTCCTGTAGCTGCTCAGACTCTGCTTCTCTGCCCCCAGCCAAGCTTATAGGCCTGCAGAGTGTCTAGTTTTGAAGATACAGACTCTGCTAAGCAAAAGTGAACAGGGCCAAACTGGGCTTATTTCGCTGTGAAAGTGACATTTAGGCACGGAGTTGGAAAACCTTGTCTGAACCCCTCCATCCTTCCTGTAGCTGCTCAGACTCTGCTTCTCTGCCCCCAGCCAAGCTTATAGGCCTGCAGAGTGTCTAGTTTTGAAGATACAGACTCTGCTAAGCAAAAGTGAACAGGGCCAAACTGGGCTTATTTCGCTGTGAAAGTGACATTTAGGCACGGAGTTGGAAAACCTTGTCTGAACCCCTCCATCCTTCCTGTAGCTGCTCAGACTCTGCTTCTCTGCCCCCAGCCAAGCTTATAGGCCTGCAGAGTGTCTAGTTTTGAAGATACAGACTCTGCTAAGCAAAAGTGAACAGGGCCAAACTGGGCTTATTTCGCTGTGAAAGTGACATTTAGGCACGGAGTTGGAAAACCTTGTCTGAACCCCTCCATCCTTCCTGTAGCTGCTCAGACTCTGCTTCTCTGCCCCCAGCCAAGCTTATAGGCCTGCAGAGTGTCTAGTTTTGAAGATACAGACTCTGCTAAGCAAAAGTGAACAGGGCCAAACTGGGCTTATTTCGCTGTGAAAGTGACATTTAGGCACGGAGTTGGAAAACCTTGTCTGAACCCCTCCATCCTTCCTGTAGCTGCTCAGACTCTGCTTCTCTGCCCCCAGCCAAGCTTATAGGCCTGCAGAGTGTCTAGTTTTGAAGATACAGACTCTGCTAAGCAAAAGTGAACAGGGCCAAACTGGGCTTATTTCGCTGTGAAAGTGACATTTAGGCACGGAGTTGGAAAACCTTGTCTGAACCCCTCCATCCTTCCTGTAGCTGCTCAGACTCTGCTTCTCTGCCCCCAGCCAAGCTTATAGGCCTGCAGAGTGTCTAGTTTTGAAGATACAGACTCTGCTAAGCAAAAGTGAACAGGGCCAAACTGGGCTTATTTCGCTGTGAAAGTGACATTTAGGCACGGAGTTGGAAAACCTTGTCTGAACCCCTCCATCCTTCCTGTAGCTGCTCAGACTCTGCTTCTCTGCCCCCAGCCAAGCTTATAGGCCTGCAGAGTGTCTAGTTTTGAAGATACAGACTCTGCTAAGCAAAAGTGAACAGGGCCAAACTGGGCTTATTTCGCTGTGAAAGTGACATTTAGGCACGGAGTTGGAAAACCTTGTCTGAACCCCTCCATCCTTCCTGTAGCTGCTCAGACTCTGCTTCTCTGCCCCCAGCCAAGCTTATAGGCCTGCAGAGTGTCTAGTTTTGAAGATACAGACTCTGCTAAGCAAAAGTGAACAGGGCCAAACTGGGCTTATTTCGCTGTGAAAGTGACATTTAGGCACGGAGTTGGAAAACCTTGTCTGAACCCCTCCATCCTTCCTGTAGCTGCTCAGACTCTGCTTCTCTGCCCCCAGCCAAGCTTATAGGCCTGCAGAGTGTCTAGTTTTGAAGATACAGACTCTGCTAAGCAAAAGTGAACAGGGCCAAACTGGGCTTATTTCGCTGTGAAAGTGACATTTAGGCACGGAGTTGGAAAACCTTGTCTGAACCCCTCCATCCTTCCTGTAGCTGCTCAGACTCTGCTTCTCTGCCCCCAGCCAAGCTTATAGGCCTGCAGAGTGTCTAGTTTTGAAGATACAGACTCTGCTAAGCAAAAGTGAACAGGGCCAAACTGGGCTTATTTCGCTGTGAAAGTGACATCGAAATTTCACAGCGAAATAAGCCCAGTTTGGCCCTGTTCACTTTTGCTTAGCAGAGTCTGTATCTTCAAAACTAGACACTCTGCAGGCCTATAAGCTTGGCTGGGGGCAGAGAAGCAGAGTCTGAGCAGCTACAGGAAGGATGGAGGGGTTCAGACAAGGTTTTCCAACTCCGTGCCTAAATGTCACTTTCACAGCGAAATAAGCCCAGTTTGGCCCTGTTCACTTTTGCTTAGCAGAGTCTGTATCTTCAAAACTAGACACTCTGCAGGCCTATAAGCTTGGCTGGGGGCAGAGAAGCAGAGTCTGAGCAGCTACAGGAAGGATGGAGGGGTTCAGACAAGGTTTTCCAACTCCGTGCCTAAATGTCACTTTCACAGCGAAATAAGCCCAGTTTGGCCCTGTTCACTTTTGCTTAGCAGAGTCTGTATCTTCAAAACTAGACACTCTGCAGGCCTATAAGCTTGGCTGGGGGCAGAGAAGCAGAGTCTGAGCAGCTACAGGAAGGATGGAGGGGTTCAGACAAGGTTTTCCAACTCCGTGCCTAAATGTCACTTTCACAGCGAAATAAGCCCAGTTTGGCCCTGTTCACTTTTGCTTAGCAGAGTCTGTATCTTCAAAACTAGACACTCTGCAGGCCTATAAGCTTGGCTGGGGGCAGAGAAGCAGAGTCTGAGCAGCTACAGGAAGGATGGAGGGGTTCAGACAAGGTTTTCCAACTCCGTGCCTAAATGTCACTTTCACAGCGAAATAAGCCCAGTTTGGCCCTGTTCACTTTTGCTTAGCAGAGTCTGTATCTTCAAAACTAGACACTCTGCAGGCCTATAAGCTTGGCTGGGGGCAGAGAAGCAGAGTCTGAGCAGCTACAGGAAGGATGGAGGGGTTCAGACAAGGTTTTCCAACTCCGTGCCTAAATGTCACTTTCACAGCGAAATAAGCCCAGTTTGGCCCTGTTCACTTTTGCTTAGCAGAGTCTGTATCTTCAAAACTAGACACTCTGCAGGCCTATAAGCTTGGCTGGGGGCAGAGAAGCAGAGTCTGAGCAGCTACAGGAAGGATGGAGGGGTTCAGACAAGGTTTTCCAACTCCGTGCCTAAATGTCACTTTCACAGCGAAATAAGCCCAGTTTAGGCCCTGTTCACTTTTGCTTAGCAGAGTCTGTATCTTCAAAACTAGACACTCTGCAGGCCTATAAGCTTGGCTGGGGGCAGAGAAGCAGAGTCTGAGCAGCTACAGGAAGGATGGAGGGGTTCAGACAAGGTTTTCCAACTCCGTGCCTAAATGTCACTTTCACAGCGAAATAAGCCCAGTTTGGCCCTGTTCACTTTTGCTTAGCAGAGTCTGTATCTTCAAAACTAGACACTCTGCAGGCCTATAAGCTTGGCTGGGGGCAGAGAAGCAGAGTCTGAGCAGCTACAGGAAGGATGGAGGGGTTCAGACAAGGTTTTCCAACTCCGTGCCTAAATGTCACTTTCACAGCGAAATAAGCCCAGTTTGGCCCTGTTCACTTTTGCTTAGCAGAGTCTGTATCTTCAAAACTAGACACTCTGCAGGCCTATAAGCTTGGCTGGGGGCAGAGAAGCAGAGTCTGAGCAGCTACAGGAAGGATGGAGGGGTTCAGACAAGGTTTTCCAACTCCGTGCCTAAATGTCACTTTCACAGCGAAATAAGCCCAGTTTGGCCCTGTTCACTTTTGCTTAGCAGAGTCTGTATCTTCAAAACTAGACACTCTGCAGGCCTATAAGCTTGGCTGGGGGCAGAGAAGCAGAGTCTGAGCAGCTACAGGAAGGATGGAGGGGTTCAGACAAGGTTTTCCAACTCCGTGCCTAAATGTCACTTTCACAGCGAAATAAGCCCAGTTTGGCCCTGTTCACTTTTGCTTAGCAGAGTCTGTATCTTCAAAACTAGACACTCTGCAGGCCTATAAGCTTGGCTGGGGGCAGAGAAGCAGAGTCTGAGCAGCTACAGGAAGGATGGAGGGGTTCAGACAAGGTTTTCCAAGTCCGTGCCTAAATCTCACTTTCACAGCGAAATAAGCCCAGTTTGGCCCTGTTCACTTTTGCTTAGCAGAGTCTGTATCTTCAAAACTAGACACTCTGCAGGCCTATATCAGCCCAATATCAATATCAGCCCAATATCAGCATCAGCCCAATATCAGCATCAGCCCAATATCAGCATCAGCCCAATATCAGCATCAGCCCAATATCAGCATCAGCCCAATATCAGCATCAGCCCAATATCAGCATCAGCCCAATATCAGCATCAGCCCAATATCAGCATCAGCCCAATATCAGCATCAGCCCAATATCAGCATCAGCCCAATATCAGCATCAGCCCAATATCAGCATCAGCCCAATATCAGCATCAGCCCAATATCAGCATCAGCCCAATATCAGCATCAGCCCAATATCAGCATCAGCCCAATATCAGCATCAGCCCAATATCAGCATCAGCCCAATATCAGCATCAGCCCAATATCAGCATCAGCCCAATATCAGCATCAGCCCAATATCAGCATCAGCCCAATATCAGCATCAGCCCAATATCAGCATCAGCCCAATATCAGCATCAGCCCAATATCAGCATCAGCCCAATATCAGCATCAGCCCAATATCAGCATCAGCCCAATATCAGCATCAGCCCAATATCAGCATCAGCCCAATATCAGCATCAGCCCAATATCAGCATCAGCCCAATATCAGCATCAGCCCAATATCAGCATCAGCCCAATATCAGCATCAGCCCAATATCAGCATCAGCCCAATATCAGCATCAGCCCAATATCAGCATCAGCCCAATATCAGCATCAGCCCAATATCAGCATCAGCCCAATATCAGCATCAGCCCAATATCAGCATCAGCCCAATATCAGCATCAGCCCAATATCAGCATCAGCCCAATATCAGCATCAGCCCAATATCAGCATCAGCCCAATATCAGCATCAGCCCAATATCAGCATCAGCCCAATATCAGCATCAGCCCAATATCAGCATCAGCCCAATATCAGCATCAGCCCAATATCAGCATCAGCCCAATATCAGCATCAGCCCAATATCAGCATCAGCCCAATATCAGCATCAGCCCAATATCAGCATCAGCCCAATATCAGCATCAGCCCAATATCAGCATCAGCCCAATATCAGCATCAGCCCAATATCAGCATCAGCCCAATATCAGCATCAGCCCAATATCAGCATCAGCCCAATATCAGCATCAGCCCAATATCAGCATCAGCCCAATATCAGCATCAGCCCAATATCAGCATCAGCCCAATATCAGCATCAGCCCAATATCAGCATCAGCCCAATATCAGCATCAGCCCAATATCAGCATCAGCCCAATATCAGCATCAGCCCAATATCAGCATCAGCCCAATATCAGCATCAGCCCAATATCAGCATCAGCCCAATATCAGCATCAGCCCAATATCAGCATCAGCCCAATATCAGCATCAGCCCAATATCAGCATCAGCCCAATATCAGCATCAGCCCAATATCAGCATCAGCCCAATATCAGCATCAGCCCAATATCAGCATCAGCCCAATATCAGCATCAGCCCAATATCAGCATCAGCCCTAGACACTCTGCAGGCCTATAAGCTTGGCTGGGGGCAGAGAAGCAGCCCAATATGATATAATATCAGCTGATGCTGATATTGGGCTGATGCTGATATTGGGCTGATGCTGATATTGGGCTGATGCTGATATTGGGCTGATGCTGATATTGGGCTGATGCTGATATTGGGCTGATGCTGATATTGGGCTGATGCTGATATTGGGCTGATGCTGATATTGGGCTGATGCTGATATTGGGCTGATGCTGATATTGGGCTGATGCTGATATTGGGCTGATGCTGATATTGGGCTGATGCTGATATTGGGCTGATGCTGATATTGGGCTGATGCTGATATTGGGCTGATGCTGATATTGGGCTGATGCTGATATTGGGCTGATGCTGATATTGGGCTGATGCTGATATTGGGCTGATGCTGATATTGGGCTGATGCTGATATTGGGCTGATGCTGATATTGGGCTGATGCTGATATTGGGCTGATGCTGATATTGGGCTGATGCTGATATTGGGCTGATGCTGATATTGGGCTGATGCTGATATTGGGCTGATGCTGATATTGGGCTGATGCTGATATTGGGCTGATGCTGATATTGGGCTGATGCTGATATTGGGATGATGCTGATATTGGGCTGATGCTGATATTGGGCTGATGCTGATATTGGGCTGATGCTGATATTGGGCTGATGCTGATATTGGGCTGATGCTGATATTGGGCTGATGCTGATATTGGGCTGATGCTGATATTGGGCTGATGCTGATATTGGGCTGATGCTGATATTGGGCTGATGCTGATATTGGGCTGATGCTGATATTGGGCTGATGCTGATATTGGGCTGATGCTGATATTGGGCTGATGCTGATATTGGGCTGATGCTGATATTGGGCTGATGCTGATATTGGGCTGATGCTGATATTGGGCTGATGCTGATATTGGGCTGATGCTGATATTGGGCTGATGCTGATATTGGGCTGATGCTGATATTGGGCTGATGCTGATATTGGGCTGATGCTGATATTGGGCTGATGCTGATATTGGGCTGATGCTGATATTGGGCTGATGCTGATATTGGGCTGATGCTGATATTGGGCTGATGCTGATATTGGGCTGATGCTGATATTGGGCTGATGCTGATATTGGGCTGATGCTGATATTGGGCTGATGCTGATATTGGGCTGATGCTGATATTGGGCTGATGCTGATATTGGGCTGATGCTGATATTGGGCTGATGCTGATATTGGGCTGATGCTGATATTGGGCTGATGCTGATATTGGGCTGATGCTGATATTGGGCTGATGCTGATATTGGGCTGATGCTGATATTGGGCTGATGCTGATATTGGGCTGATGCTGATATTGGGCTGATGCTGATATTGGGCTGATGCTGATATTGGGCTGATGCTGATATTGGGCTGATGCTGATATTGGGCTGATGCTGATATTGGGCTGATGCTGATATTGGGCTGATGCTGATATTGGGCTGATGCTGATATTGGGCTGATGCTGATATTGGGCTGATGCTGATATTGGGCTGATGCTGATATTGGGCTGATGCTGATATTGGGCTGATGCTGATATTGGGCTGATGCTGATATTGGGCTGATGCTGATATTGGGCTGATGCTGATATTGGGCTGATGCTGATATTGGGCTGATGCTGATATTGGGCTGATGCTGATATTGGGCTGATGCTGATATTGGGCTGATATTGATATTGGGCTGATATTGATATTGGGCTGATATAGGCCTGCAGAGTGTCTAGTTTTGAAGATACAGACTCTGCTAAGCAAAAGTGAACAGGGCCAAACTGGGCTTATTTCGCTGTGAAAGTGACATTTAGGCACGGAGTTGGAAAACCTTGTCTGAACCCCTCCATCCTTCCTGTAGCTGCTCAGACTCTGCTTCTCTGCCCCCAGCCAAGCTTATAGGCCTGCAGAGTGTCTAGTTTTGAAGATACAGACTCTGCTAAGCAAAAGTGAACAGGGCCAAACTGGGCTTATTTCGCTGTGAAAGTGACATTTAGGCACGGAGTTGGAAAACCTTGTCTGAACCCCTCCATCCTTCCTGTAGCTGCTCAGACTCTGCTTCTCTGCCCCCAGCCAAGCTTATAGGCCTGCAGAGTGTCTAGTTTTGAAGATACAGACTCTGCTAAGCAAAAGTGAACAGGGCCAAACTGGGCTTATTTCGCTGTGAAAGTGACATTTAGGCACGGAGTTGGAAAACCTTGTCTGAACCCCTCCATCCTTCCTGTAGCTGCTCAGACTCTGCTTCTCTGCCCCCAGCCAAGCTTATAGGCCTGCAGAGTGTCTAGTTTTGAAGATACAGACTCTGCTAAGCAAAAGTGAACAGGGCCAAACTGGGCTTATTTCGCTGTGAAAGTGACATTTAGGCACGGAGTTGGAAAACCTTGTCTGAACCCCTCCATCCTTCCTGTAGCTGCTCAGACTCTGCTTCTCTGCCCCCAGCCAAGCTTATAGGCCTGCAGAGTGTCTAGTTTTGAAGATACAGACTCTGCTAAGCAAAAGTGAACAGGGCCAAACTGGGCTTATTTCGCTGTGAAAGTGACATTTAGGCACGGAGTTGGAAAACCTTGTCTGAACCCCTCCATCCTTCCTGTAGCTGCTCAGACTCTGCTTCTCTGCCCCCAGCCAAGCTTATAGGCCTGCAGAGTGTCTAGTTTTGAAGATACAGACTCTGCTAAGCAAAAGTGAACAGGGCCAAACTGGGCTTATTTCGCTGTGAAAGTGACATTTAGGCACGGAGTTGGAAAACCTTGTCTGAACCCCTCCATCCTTCCTGTAGCTGCTCAGACTCTGCTTCTCTGCCCCCAGCCAAGCTTATAGGCCTGCAGAGTGTCTAGTTTTGAAGATACAGACTCTGCTAAGCAAAAGTGAACAGGGCCAAACTGGGCTTATTTCGCTGTGAAAGTGACATTTAGGCACGGAGTTGGAAAACCTTGTCTGAACCCCTCCATCCTTCCTGTAGCTGCTCAGACTCTGCTTCTCTGCCCCCAGCCAAGCTTATAGGCCTGCAGAGTGTCTAGTTTTGAAGATACAGACTCTGCTAAGCAAAAGTGAACAGGGCCAAACTGGGCTTATTTCGCTGTGAAAGTGACATTTAGGCACGGAGTTGGAAAACCTTGTCTGAACCCCTCCATCCTTCCTGTAGCTGCTCAGACTCTGCTTCTCTGCCCCCAGCCAAGCTTATAGGCCTGCAGAGTGTCTAGTTTTGAAGATACAGACTCTGCTAAGCAAAAGTGAACAGGGCCAAACTGGGCTTATTTCGCTGTGAAAGTGACATTTAGGCACGGAGTTGGAAAACCTTGTCTGAACCCCTCCATCCTTCCTGTAGCTGCTCAGACTCTGCTTCTCTGCCCCCAGCCAAGCTTATAGGCCTGCAGAGTGTCTAGTTTTGAAGATACAGACTCTGCTAAGCAAAAGTGAACAGGGCCAAACTGGGCTTATTTCGCTGTGAAAGTGACATTTAGGCACGGAGTTGGAAAACCTTGTCTGAACCCCTCCATCCTTCCTGTAGCTGCTCAGACTCTGCTTCTCTGCCCCCAGCCAAGCTTATAGGCCTGCAGAGTGTCTAGTTTTGAAGATACAGACTCTGCTAAGCAAAAGTGAACAGGGCCAAACTGGGCTTATTTCGCTGTGAAAGTGACATTTAGGCACGGAGTTGGAAAACCTTGTCTGAACCCCTCCATCCTTCCTGTAGCTGCTCAGACTCTGCTTCTCTGCCCCCAGCCAAGCTTATAGGCCTGCAGAGTGTCTAGTTTTGAAGATACAGACTCTGCTAAGCAAAAGTGAACAGGGCCAAACTGGGCTTATTTCGCTGTGAAAGTGACATTTAGGCACGGAGTTGGAAAACCTTGTCTGAACCCCTCCATCCTTCCTGTAGCTGCTCAGACTCTGCTTCTCTGCCCCCAGCCAAGCTTATAGGCCTGCAGAGTGTCTAGTTTTGAAGATACAGACTCTGCTAAGCAAAAGTGAACAGGGCCAAACTGGGCTTATTTCGCTGTGAAAGTGACATTTAGGCACGGAGTTGGAAAACCTTGTCTGAACCCCTCCATCCTTCCTGTAGCTGCTCAGACTCTGCTTCTCTGCCCCCAGCCAAGCTTATAGGCCTGCAGAGTGTCTAGTTTTGAAGATACAGACTCTGCTAAGCAAAAGTGAACAGGGCCAAACTGGGCTTATTTCGCTGTGAAAGTGACATTTAGGCACGGAGTTGGAAAACCTTGTCTGAACCCCTCCATCCTTCCTGTAGCTGCTCAGACTCTGCTTCTCTGCCCCCAGCCAAGCTTATAGGCCTGCAGAGTGTCTAGTTTTGAAGATACAGACTCTGCTAAGCAAAAGTGAACAGGGCCAAACTGGGCTTATTTCGCTGTGAAAGTGACATTTAGGCACGGAGTTGGAAAACCTTGTCTGAACCCCTCCATCCTTCCTGTAGCTGCTCAGACTCTGCTTCTCTGCCCCCAGCCAAGCTTATAGGCCTGCAGAGTGTCTAGTTTTGAAGATACAGACTCTGCTAAGCAAAAGTGAACAGGGCCAAACTGGGCTTATTTCGCTGTGAAAGTGACATTTAGGCACGGAGTTGGAAAACCTTGTCTGAACCCCTCCATCCTTCCTGTAGCTGCTCAGACTCTGCTTCTCTGCCCCCAGCCAAGCTTATAGGCCTGCAGAGTGTCTAGTTTTGAAGATACAGACTCTGCTAAGCAAAAGTGAACAGGGCCAAACTGGGCTTATTTCGCTGTGAAAGTGACATTTAGGCACGGAGTTGGAAAACCTTGTCTGAACCCCTCCATCCTTCCTGTAGCTGCTCAGACTCTGCTTCTCTGCCCCCAGCCAAGCTTATAGGCCTGCAGAGTGTCTAGTTTTGAAGATACAGACTCTGCTAAGCAAAAGTGAACAGGGCCAAACTGGGCTTATTTCGCTGTGAAAGTGACATTTAGGCACGGAGTTGGAAAACCTTGTCTGAACCCCTCCATCCTTCCTGTAGCTGCTCAGACTCTGCTTCTCTGCCCCCAGCCAAGCTTATAGGCCTGCAGAGTGTCTAGTTTTGAAGATACAGACTCTGCTAAGCAAAAGTGAACAGGGCCAAACTGGGCTTATTTCGCTGTGAAAGTGACATTTAGGCACGGAGTTGGAAAACCTTGTCACCCCTCCATCCTTCCTGTAGCTGCTCAGACTCTGCTTCTCTGCCCCCAGCCAAGCTTATAGGCCTGCAGAGTGTCTAGTTTTGAAGATACAGACTCTGCTAAGCAAAAGTGAACAGGGCCAAACTGGGCTTATTTCGCTGTGAAAGTGACATTTAGGCACGGAGTTGGAAAACCTTGTCTGAACCCCTCCATCCTTCCTGTAGCTGCTCAGACTCTGCTTCTCTGCCCCCAGCCAAGCTTATAGGCCTGCAGAGTGTCTAGTTTTGAAGATACAGACTCTGCTAAGCAAAAGTGAACAGGGCCAAACTGGGCTTATTTCGCTGTGAAAGTGACATTTAGGCACGGAGTTGGAAAACCTTGTCTGAACCCCTCCATCCTTCCTGTAGCTGCTCAGACTCTGCTTCTCTGCCCCCAGCCAAGCTTATAGGCCTGCAGAGTGTCTAGTTTTGAAGATACAGACTCTGCTAAGCAAAAGTGAACAGGGCCAAACTGGGCTTATTTCGCTGTGAAAGTGACATTTAGGCACGGAGTTGGAAAACCTTGTCTGAACCCCTCCATCCTTCCTGTAGCTGCTCAGACTCTGCTTCTCTGCCCCCAGCCAAGCTTATAGGCCTGCAGAGTGTCTAGTTTTGAAGATACAGACTCTGCTAAGCAAAAGTGAACAGGGCCAAACTGGGCTTATTTCGCTGTGAAAGTGACATTTAGGCACGGAGTTGGAAAACCTTGTCTGAACCCCTCCATCCTTCCTGTAGCTGCTCAGACTCTGCTTCTCTGCCCCCAGCCAAGCTTATAGGCCTGCAGAGTGTCTAGTTTTGAAGATACAGACTCTGCTAAGCAAAAGTGAACAGGGCCAAACTGGGCTTATTTCGCTGTGAAAGTGACATTTAGGCACGGAGTTGGAAAACCTTGTCTGAACCCCTCCATCCTTCCTGTAGCTGCTCAGACTCTGCTTCTCTGCCCCCAGCCAAGCTTATAGGCCTGCAGAGTGTCTAGTTTTGAAGATACAGACTCTGCTAAGCAAAAGTGAACAGGGCCAAACTGGGCTTATTTCGCTGTGAAAGTGACATTTAGGCACGGAGTTGGAAAACCTTGTCTGAACCCCTCCATCCTTCCTGTAGCTGCTCAGACTCTGCTTCTCTGCCCCCAGCCAAGCTTATAGGCCTGCAGAGTGTCTAGTTTTGAAGATACAGACTCTGCTAAGCAAAAGTGAACAGGGCCAAACTGGGCTTATTTCGCTGTGAAAGTGACATTTAGGCACGGAGTTGGAAAACCTTGTCTGAACCCCCCCATCCTTCCTGTAGCTGCTCAGACTCTGCTTCTCTGCCCCCAGCCAAGCTTATAGGCCTGCAGAGTGTCTAGTTTTGAAGATACAGACTCTGCTAAGCAAAAGTGAACAGGGCCAAACTGGGCTTATTTCGCTGTGAAAGTGACATTTAGGCACGGAGTTGGAAAACCTTGTCTGAACCCCTCCATCCTTCCTGTAGCTGCTCAGACTCTGCTTCTCTGCCCCCAGCCAAGCTTATAGGCCTGCAGAGTGTCTAGTTTTGAAGATACAGACTCTGCTAAGCAAAAGTGAACAGGGCCAAACTGGGCTTATTTCGCTGTGAAATTTCGATGTCACTTTCACAGCGAAATAAGCCCAGTTTGGCCCTGTTCACTTTTGCTTAGCAGAGTCTGTATCTTCAAAACTAGACACTCTGCAGGCCTATAAGCTTGGCTGGGGGCAGAGAAGCAGAGTCTGAGCAGCTACAGGAAGGATGGAGGGGTTCAGACAAGGTTTTCCAACTCCGTGCCTAAATGTCACTTTCACAGCGAAATAAGCCCAGTTTGGCCCTGTTCACTTTTGCTTAGCAGAGTCTGTATCTTCAAAACTAGACACTCTGCAGGCCTATAAGCTTGGCTGGGGGCAGAGAAGCAGAGTCTGAGCAGCTACAGGAAGGATGGAGGGGTTCAGACAAGGTTTTCCAACTCCGTGCCTAAATGTCACTTTCACAGCGAAATAAGCCCAGTTTGGCCCTGTTCACTTTTGCTTAGCAGAGTCTGTATCTTCAAAACTAGACACTCTGCAGGCCTATAAGCTTGGCTGGGGGCAGAGAAGCAGAGTCTGAGCAGCTACAGGAAGGATGGAGGGGTTCAGACAAGGTTTTCCAACTCCGTGCCTAAATGTCACTTTCACAGCGAAATAAGCCCAGTTTGGCCCTGTTCACTTTTGCTTAGCAGAGTCTGTATCTTCAAAACTAGACACTCTGCAGGCCTATAAGCTTGGCTGGGGGCAGAGAAGCAGAGTCTGAGCAGCTACAGGAAGGATGGAGGGGTTCAGACAAGGTTTTCCAACTCCGTGCCTAAATGTCACTTTCACAGCGAAATAAGCCCAGTTTGGCCCTGTTCACTTTTGCTTAGCAGAGTCTGTATCTTCAAAACTAGACACTCTGCAGGCCTATAAGCTTGGCTGGGGGCAGAGAAGCAGAGTCTGAGCAGCTACAGGAAGGATGGAGGGGTTCAGACAAGGTTTTCCAACTCCGTGCCTAAATGTCACTTTCACAGCGAAATAAGCCCAGTTTGGCCCTGTTCACTTTTGCTTAGCAGAGTCTGTATCTTCAAAACTAGACACTCTGCAGGCCTATAAGCTTGGCTGGGGGCAGAGAAGCAGAGTCTGAGCAGCTACAGGAAGGATGGAGGGGTTCAGACAAGGTTTTCCAACTCCGTGCCTAAATGTCACTTTCACAGCGAAATAAGCCCAGTTTGGCCCTGTTCACTTTTGCTTAGCAGAGTCTGTATCTTCAAAACTAGACACTCTGCAGGCCTATAAGCTTGGCTGGGGGCAGAGAAGCAGAGTCTGAGCAGCTACAGGAAGGATGGAGGGGTTCAGACAAGGTTTTCCAACTCCGTGCCTAAATGTCACTTTCACAGCGAAATAAGCCCAGTTTGGCCCTGTTCACTTTTGCTTAGCAGAGTCTGTATCTTCAAAACTAGACACTCTGCAGGCCTATAAGCTTGGCTGGGGGCAGAGAAGCAGAGTCTGAGCAGCTACAGGAAGGATGGAGGGGTTCAGACAAGGTTTTCCAACTCCGTGCCTAAATGTCACTTTCACAGCGAAATAAGCCCAGTTTGGCCCTGTTCACTTTTGCTTAGCAGAGTCTGTATCTTCAAAACTAGACACTCTGCAGGCCTATAAGCTTGGCTGGGGGCAGAGAAGCAGAGTCTGAGCAGCTACAGGAAGGATGGAGGGGTTCAGACAAGGTTTTCCAACTCCGTGCCTAAATGTCACTTTCACAGCGAAATAAGCCCAGTTTGGCCCTGTTCACTTTTGCTTAGCAGAGTCTGTATCTTCAAAACTAGACACTCTGCAGGCCTATAAGCTTGGCTGGGGGCAGAGAAGCAGAGTCTGAGCAGCTACAGGAAGGATGGAGGGGTTCAGACAAGGTTTTCCAACTCCGTGCCTAAATGTCACTTTCACAGCGAAATAAGCCCAGTTTGGCCCTGTTCACTTTTGCTTAGCAGAGTCTGTATCTTCAAAACTAGACACTCTGCAGGCCTATAAGCTTGGCTGGGGGCAGAGAAGCAGAGTCTGAGCAGCTACAGGAAGGATGGAGGGGTTCAGACAAGGTTTTCCAACTCCGTGCCTAAATGTCACTTTCACAGCGAAATAAGCCCAGTTTGGCCCTGTTCACTTTTGCTTAGCAGAGTCTGTATCTTCAAAACTAGACACTCTGCAGGCCTATAAGCTTGGCTGGGGGCAGAGAAGCAGAGTCTGAGCAGCTACAGGAAGGATGGAGGGGTTCAGACAAGGTTTTCCAACTCCGTGCCTAAATGTCACTTTCACAGCGAAATAAGCCCAGTTTGGCCCTGTTCACTTTTGCTTAGCAGAGTCTGTATCTTCAAAACTAGACACTCTGCAGGCCTATAAGCTTGGCTGGGGGCAGAGAAGCAGAGTCTGAGCAGCTACAGGAAGGATGGAGGGGTTCAGACAAGGTTTTCCAACTCCGTGCCTAAATGTCACTTTCACAGCGAAATAAGCCCAGTTTGGCCCTGTTCACTTTTGCTTAGCAGAGTCTGTATCTTCAAAACTAGACACTCTGCAGGCCTATAAGCTTGGCTGGGGGCAGAGAAGCAGAGTCTGAGCAGCTACAGGAAGGATGGAGGGGTTCAGACAAGGTTTTCCAAGTCCGTGCCTAAATGTCACTTTCACAGCGAAATAAGCCCAGTTTGGCCCTGTTCACTTTTGCTTAGCAGAGTCTGTATCTTCAAAACTAGACACTCTGCAGGCCTATATCAGCCCAATATCAATATCAGCCCAATATCAGCATCAGCCCAATATCAGCATCAGCCCAATATCAGCATCAGCCCAATATCAGCATCAGCCCAATATCAGCATCAGCCCAATATCAGCATCAGCCCAATATCAGCATCAGCCCAATATCAGCATCAGCCCAATATCAGCATCAGCCCAATATCAGCATCAGCCCAATATCAGCATCAGCCCAATATCAGCATCAGCCCAATATCAGCATCAGCCCAATATCAGCATCAGCCCAATATCAGCATCAGCCCAATATCAGCATCAGCCCAATATCAGCATCAGCCCAATATCAGCATCAGCCCAATATCAGCATCAGCCCAATATCAGCATCAGCCCAATATCAGCATCAGCCCAATATCAGCATCAGCCCAATATCAGCATCAGCCCAATATCAGCATCAGCCCAATATCAGCATCAGCCCAATATCAGCATCAGCCCAATATCAGCATCAGCCCAATATCAGCATCAGCCCAATATCAGCATCAGCCCAATATCAGCATCAGCCCAATATCAGCATCAGCCCAATATCAGCATCAGCCCAATATCAGCATCAGCCCAATATCAGCATCAGCCCAATATCAGCATCAGCCCAATATCAGCATCAGCCCAATATCAGCATCAGCCCAATATCAGCATCAGCCCAATATCAGCATCAGCCCAATATCAGCATCAGCCCAATATCAGCATCAGCCCAATATCAGCATCAGCCCAATATCAGCATCAGCCCAATATCAGCATCAGCCCAATATCAGCATCAGCCCAATATCAGCATCAGCCCAATATCAGCATCAGCCCAATATCAGCATCAGCCCAATATCAGCATCAGCCCAATATCAGCATCAGCCCAATATCAGCATCAGCCCAATATCAGCATCAGCCCAATATCAGCATCAGCCCAATATCAGCATCAGCCCAATATCAGCATCAGCCCAATATCAGCATCAGCCCAATATCAGCATCAGCCCAATATCAGCATCAGCCCAATATCAGCATCAGCCCAATATCAGCATCAGCCCAATATCAGCATCAGCCCAATATCAGCATCAGCCCAATATCAGCATCAGCCCAATATCAGCATCAGCCCAATATCAGCATCAGCCCAATATCAGCATCAGCCCAATATCAGCATCAGCCCAATATCAGCATCAGCCCAATATCAGCATCAGCCCAATATCAGCATCAGCCCAATATCAGCATCAGCCCAATATCAGCATCAGCCCAATATCAGCATCAGCCCAATATCAGCATCAGCCCAATATCAGCATCAGCCCAATATCAGCATCAGCCCAATATCAGCATCAGCTCGATATCTATATCATATTGGGCTGCTTCTCTGCCCCCAGCCAAGCTTATAGGCCTGCAGAGTGTCTAGGGCTGATGCTGATATTGGGCTGATGCTGATATTGGGCTGATGCTGATATTGGGCTGATGCTGATATTGGGCTGATGTGATATTGGGCTGATGCTGATATTGGGCTGATGCTGATATTGGGCTGATGCTGATATTGGGCTGATGCTGATATTGGGCTGATGCTGATATTGGGCTGATGCTGATATTGGGCTGATGCTGATATTGGGCTGATGCTGATATTGGGCTGATGCTGATATTGGGCTGATGCTGATATTGGGCTGATGCTGATATTGGGCTGATGCTGATATTGGGCTGATGCTGATATTGGGCTGATGCTGATATTGGGCTGATGCTGATATTGGGCTGATGCTGATATTGGGCTGATGCTGATATTGGGCTGATGCTGATATTGGGCTGATGCTGATATTGGGCTGATGCTGATATTGGGCTGATGCTGATATTGGGCTGATGCTGATATTGGGCTGATGCTGATATTGGGCTGATGCTGATATTGGGCTGATGCTGATATTGGGCTGATGCTGATATTGGGCTGATGCTGATATTGGGCTGATGCTGATATTGGGCTGATGCTGATATTGGGCTGATGCTGATATTGGGCTGATGCTGATATTGGGCTGATGCTGATATTGGGCTGATGCTGATATTGGGCTGATGCTGATATTGGGCTGATGCTGATATTGGGCTGATGCTGATATTGGGCTGATGCTGATATTGGGCTGATGCTGATATTGGGCTGATGCTGATATTGGGCTGATGCTGATATTGGGCTGATGCTGATATTGGGCTGATGCTGATATTGGGCTGATGCTGATATTGGGCTGATGCTGATATTGGGCTGATGCTGATATTGGGCTGATGCTGATATTGGGCTGATGCTGATATTGGGCTGATGCTGATATTGGGCTGATGCTGATATTGGGCTGATGCTGATATTGGGCTGATGCTGATATTGGGCTGATGCTGATATTGGGCTGATGCTGATATTGGGCTGATGCTGATATTGGGCTGATGCTGATATTGGGCTGATGCTGATATTGGGCTGATGCTGATATTGGGCTGATGCTGATATTGGGCTGATGCTGATATTGGGCTGATGCTGATATTGGAAACCTTGTCTGAACCCCTCCATCCTTCCTGTAGCTGCTCAGACTCTGCTTCTCTGCCCCCAGCCAAGCTTATAGGCCTGCAGAGTGTCTAGTTTTGAAGATACAGACTCTGCTAAGCAAAAGTGAACAGGGCCAAACTGGGCTTATTTCGCTGTGAAAGTGACATTTAGGCACGGAGTTGGAAAACCTTGTCTGAACCCCTCCATCCTTCCTGTAGCTGCTCAGACTCTGCTTCTCTGCCCCCAGCCAAGCTTATAGGCCTGCAGAGTGTCTAGTTTTGAAGATACAGACTCTGCTAAGCAAAAGTGAACAGGGCCAAACTGGGCTTATTTCGCTGTGAAAGTGACATTTAGGCACGGAGTTGGAAAACCTTGTCTGAACCCCTCCATCCTTCCTGTAGCTGCTCAGACTCTGCTTCTCTGCCCCCAGCCAAGCTTATAGGCCTGCAGAGTGTCTAGTTTTGAAGATACAGACTCTGCTAAGCAAAAGTGAACAGGGCCAAACTGGGCTTATTTCGCTGTGAAAGTGACATTTAGGCACGGAGTTGGAAAACCTTGTCTGAACCCCTCCATCCTTCCTGTAGCTGCTCAGACTCTGCTTCTCTGCCCCCAGCCAAGCTTATAGGCCTGCAGAGTGTCTAGTTTTGAAGATACAGACTCTGCTAAGCAAAAGTGAACAGGGCCAAACTGGGCTTATTTCGCTGTGAAAGTGACATTTAGGCACGGAGTTGGAAAACCTTGTCTGAACCCCTCCATCCTTCCTGTAGCTGCTCAGACTCTGCTTCTCTGCCCCCAGCCAAGCTTATAGGCCTGCAGAGTGTCTAGTTTTGAAGATACAGACTCTGCTAAGCAAAAGTGAACAGGGCCAAACTGGGCTTATTTCGCTGTGAAAGTGACATTTAGGCACGGAGTTGGAAAACCTTGTCTGAACCCCTCCATCCTTCCTGTAGCTGCTCAGACTCTGCTTCTCTGCCCCCAGCCAAGCTTATAGGCCTGCAGAGTGTCTAGTTTTGAAGATACAGACTCTGCTAAGCAAAAGTGAACAGGGCCAAACTGGGCTTATTTCGCTGTGAAAGTGACATTTAGGCACGGAGTTGGAAAACCTTGTCTGAACCCCTCCATCCTTCCTGTAGCTGCTCAGACTCTGCTTCTCTGCCCCCAGCCAAGCTTATAGGCCTGCAGAGTGTCTAGTTTTGAAGATACAGACTCTGCTAAGCAAAAGTGAACAGGGCCAAACTGGGCTTATTTCGCTGTGAAAGTGACATTTAGGCACGGAGTTGGAAAACCTTGTCTGAACCCCTCCATCCTTCCTGTAGCTGCTCAGACTCTGCTTCTCTGCCCCCAGCCAAGCTTATAGGCCTGCAGAGTGTCTAGTTTTGAAGATACAGACTCTGCTAAGCAAAAGTGAACAGGGCCAAACTGGGCTTATTTCGCTGTGAAAGTGACATTTAGGCACGGAGTTGGAAAACCTTGTCTGAACCCCTCCATCCTTCCTGTAGCTGCTCAGACTCTGCTTCTCTGCCCCCAGCCAAGCTTATAGGCCTGCAGAGTGTCTAGTTTTGAAGATACAGACTCTGCTAAGCAAAAGTGAACAGGGCCAAACTGGGCTTATTTCGCTGTGAAAGTGACATTTAGGCACGGAGTTGGAAAACCTTGTCTGAACCCCTCCATCCTTCCTGTAGCTGCTCAGACTCTGCTTCTCTGCCCCCAGCCAAGCTTATAGGCCTGCAGAGTGTCTAGTTTTGAAGATACAGACTCTGCTAAGCAAAAGTGAACAGGGCCAAACTGGGCTTATTTCGCTGTGAAAGTGACATTTAGGCACGGAGTTGGAAAACCTTGTCTGAACCCCTCCATCCTTCCTGTAGCTGCTCAGACTCTGCTTCTCTGCCCCCAGCCAAGCTTATAGGCCTGCAGAGTGTCTAGTTTTGAAGATACAGACTCTGCTAAGCAAAAGTGAACAGGGCCAAACTGGGCTTATTTCGCTGTGAAAGTGACATTTAGGCACGGAGTTGGAAAACCTTGTCTGAACCCCTCCATCCTTCCTGTAGCTGCTCAGACTCTGCTTCTCTGCCCCCAGCCAAGCTTATAGGCCTGCAGAGTGTCTAGTTTTGAAGATACAGACTCTGCTAAGCAAAAGTGAACAGGGCCAAACTGGGCTTATTTCGCTGTGAAAGTGACATTTAGGCACGGAGTTGGAAAACCTTGTCTGAACCCCTCCATCCTTCCTGTAGCTGCTCAGACTCTGCTTCTCTGCCCCCAGCCAAGCTTATAGGCCTGCAGAGTGTCTAGTTTTGAAGATACAGACTCTGCTAAGCAAAAGTGAACAGGGCCAAACTGGGCTTATTTCGCTGTGAAAGTGACATTTAGGCACGGAGTTGGAAAACCTTGTCTGAACCCCTCCATCCTTCCTGTAGCTGCTCAGACTCTGCTTCTCTGCCCCCAGCCAAGCTTATAGGCCTGCAGAGTGTCTAGTTTTGAAGATACAGACTCTGCTAAGCAAAAGTGAACAGGGCCAAACTGGGCTTATTTCGCTGTGAAAGTGACATTTAGGCACGGAGTTGGAAAACCTTGTCTGAACCCCTCCATCCTTCCTGTAGCTGCTCAGACTCTGCTTCTCTGCCCCCAGCCAAGCTTATAGGCCTGCAGAGTGTCTAGTTTTGAAGATACAGACTCTGCTAAGCAAAAGTGAACAGGGCCAAACTGGGCTTATTTCGCTGTGAAAGTGACATTTAGGCACGGAGTTGGAAAACCTTGTCTGAACCCCTCCATCCTTCCTGTAGCTGCTCAGACTCTGCTTCTCTGCCCCCAGCCAAGCTTATAGGCCTGCAGAGTGTCTAGTTTTGAAGATACAGACTCTGCTAAGCAAAAGTGAACAGGGCCAAACTGGGCTTATTTCGCTGTGAAAGTGACATTTAGGCACGGAGTTGGAAAACCTTGTCTGAACCCCTCCATCCTTCCTGTAGCTGCTCAGACTCTGCTTCTCTGCCCCCAGCCAAGCTTATAGGCCTGCAGAGTGTCTAGTTTTGAAGATACAGACTCTGCTAAGCAAAAGTGAACAGGGCCAAACTGGGCTTATTTCGCTGTGAAAGTGACATTTAGGCACGGAGTTGGAAAACCTTGTCTGAACCCCTCCATCCTTCCTGTAGCTGCTCAGACTCTGCTTCTCTGCCCCCAGCCAAGCTTATAGGCCTGCAGAGTGTCTAGTTTTGAAGATACAGACTCTGCTAAGCAAAAGTGAACAGGGCCAAACTGGGCTTATTTCGCTGTGAAAGTGACATTTAGGCACGGAGTTGGAAAACCTTGTCTGAACCCCTCCATCCTTCCTGTAGCTGCTCAGACTCTGCTTCTCTGCCCCCAGCCAAGCTTATAGGCCTGCAGAGTGTCTAGTTTTGAAGATACAGACTCTGCTAAGCAAAAGTGAACAGGGCCAAACTGGGCTTATTTCGCTGTGAAAGTGACATTTAGGCACGGAGTTGGAAAACCTTGTCTGAACCCCTCCATCCTTCCTGTAGCTGCTCAGACTCTGCTTCTCTGCCCCCAGCCAAGCTTATAGGCCTGCAGAGTGTCTAGTTTTGAAGATACAGACTCTGCTAAGCAAAAGTGAACAGGGCCAAACTGGGCTTATTTCGCTGTGAAAGTGACATTTAGGCACGGAGTTGGAAAACCTTGTCTGAACCCCTCCATCCTTCCTGTAGCTGCTCAGACTCTGCTTCTCTGCCCCCAGCCAAGCTTATAGGCCTGCAGAGTGTCTAGTTTTGAAGATACAGACTCTGCTAAGCAAAAGTGAACAGGGCCAAACTGGGCTTATTTCGCTGTGAAAGTGACATTTAGGCACGGAGTTGGAAAACCTTGTCTGAACCCCTCCATCCTTCCTGTAGCTGCTCAGACTCTGCTTCTCTGCCCCCAGCCAAGCTTATAGGCCTGCAGAGTGTCTAGTTTTGAAGATACAGACTCTGCTAAGCAAAAGTGAACAGGGCCAAACTGGGCTTATTTCGCTGTGAAAGTGACATTTAGGCACGGAGTTGGAAAACCTTGTCTGAACCCCTCCATCCTTCCTGTAGCTGCTCAGACTCTGCTTCTCTGCCCCCAGCCAAGCTTATAGGCCTGCAGAGTGTCTAGTTTTGAAGATACAGACTCTGCTAAGCAAAAGTGAACAGGGCCAAACTGGGCTTATTTCGCTGTGAAAGTGACATTTAGGCACGGAGTTGGAAAACCTTGTCTGAACCCCTCCATCCTTCCTGTAGCTGCTCAGACTCTGCTTCTCTGCCCCCAGCCAAGCTTATAGGCCTGCAGAGTGTCTAGTTTTGAAGATACAGACTCTGCTAAGCAAAAGTGAACAGGGCCAAACTGGGCTTATTTCGCTGTGAAAGTGACATTTAGGCACGGAGTTGGAAAACCTTGTCTGAACCCCTCCATCCTTCCTGTAGCTGCTCAGACTCTGCTTCTCTGCCCCCAGCCAAGCTTATAGGCCTGCAGAGTGTCTAGTTTTGAAGATACAGACTCTGCTAAGCAAAAGTGAACAGGGCCAAACTGGGCTTATTTCGCTGTGAAAGTGACATTTAGGCACGGAGTTGGAAAACCTTGTCTGAACCCCTCCATCCTTCCTGTAGCTGCTCAGACTCTGCTTCTCTGCCCCCAGCCAAGCTTATAGGCCTGCAGAGTGTCTAGTTTTGAAGATACAGACTCTGCTAAGCAAAAGTGAACAGGGCCAAACTGGGCTTATTTCGCTGTGAAAGTGACATTTAGGCACGGAGTTGGAAAACCTTGTCTGAACCCCTCCATCCTTCCTGTAGCTGCTCAGACTCTGCTTCTCTGCCCCCAGCCAAGCTTATAGGCCTGCAGAGTGTCTAGTTTTGAAGATACAGACTCTGCTAAGCAAAAGTGAACAGGGCCAAACTGGGCTTATTTCGCTGTGAAAGTGACATTTAGGCACGGAGTTGGAAAACCTTGTCTGAACCCCTCCATCCTTCCTGTAGCTGCTCAGACTCTGCTTCTCTGCCCCCAGCCAAGCTTATAGGCCTGCAGAGTGTCTAGTTTTGAAGATACAGACTCTGCTAAGCAAAAGTGAACAGGGCCAAACTGGGCTTATTTCGCTGTGAAAGTGACATTTAGGCACGGAGTTGGAAAACCTTGTCTGAACCCCTCCATCCTTCCTGTAGCTGCTCAGACTCTGCTTCTCTGCCCCCAGCCAAGCTTATAGGCCTGCAGAGTGTCTAGTTTTGAAGATACAGACTCTGCTAAGCAAAAGTGAACAGGGCCAAACTGGGCTTATTTCGCTGTGAAAGTGACATTTAGGCACGGAGTTGGAAAACCTTGTCTGAACCCCTCCATCCTTCCTGTAGCTGCTCAGACTCTGCTTCTCTGCCCCCAGCCAAGCTTATAGGCCTGCAGAGTGTCTAGTTTTGAAGATACAGACTCTGCTAAGCAAAAGTGAACAGGGCCAAACTGGGCTTATTTCGCTGTGAAAGTGACATTTAGGCACGGAGTTGGAAAACCTTGTCTGAACCCCTCCATCCTTCCTGTAGCTGCTCAGACTCTGCTTCTCTGCC
This sequence comes from Electrona antarctica, assembly GCF_951216825.1. Taxonomy (NCBI): domain Eukaryota; kingdom Metazoa; phylum Chordata; class Actinopteri; order Myctophiformes; family Myctophidae; genus Electrona; species Electrona antarctica. The sequence goes on along the minus strand of NC_136799.1, from coordinate 48,060,596 downwards.
CCCAGCCAAGCTTATAGGCCTGCAGAGTGTCTAGTTTTGAAGATACAGACTCTGCTAAGCAAAAGTGAACAGGGCCAAACTGGGCTTATTTCGCTGTGAAAGTGACATTTAGGCACGGAGTTGGAAAACCTTGTCTGAACCCCTCCATCCTTCCTGTAGCTGCTCAGACTCTGCTTCTCTGCCCCCAGCCAAGCTTATAGGCCTGCAGAGTGTCTAGTTTTGAAGATACAGACTCTGCTAAGCAAAAGTGAACAGGGCCAAACTGGGCTTATTTCGCTGTGAAAGTGACATTTAGGCACGGAGTTGGAAAACCTTGTCTGAACCCCTCCATCCTTCCTGTAGCTGCTCAGACTCTGCTTCTCTGCCCCCAGCCAAGCTTATAGGCCTGCAGAGTGTCTAGTTTTGAAGATACAGACTCTGCTAAGCAAAAGTGAACAGGGCCAAACTGGGCTTATTTCGCTGTGAAAGTGACATTTAGGCACGGAGTTGGAAAACCTTGTCTGAACCCCTCCATCCTTCCTGTAGCTGCTCAGACTCTGCTTCTCTGCCCCCAGCCAAGCTTATAGGCCTGCAGAGTGTCTAGTTTTGAAGATACAGACTCTGCTAAGCAAAAGTGAACAGGGCCAAACTGGGCTTATTTCGCTGTGAAAGTGACATTTAGGCACGGAGTTGGAAAACCTTGTCTGAACCCCTCCATCCTTCCTGTAGCTGCTCAGACTCTGCTTCTCTGCCCCCAGCCAAGCTTATAGGCCTGCAGAGTGTCTAGTTTTGAAGATACAGACTCTGCTAAGCAAAAGTGAACAGGGCCAAACTGGGCTTATTTCGCTGTGAAAGTGACATTTAGGCACGGAGTTGGAAAACCTTGTCTGAACCCCTCCATCCTTCCTGTAGCTGCTCAGACTCTGCTTCTCTGCCCCCAGCCAAGCTTATAGGCCTGCAGAGTGTCTAGTTTTGAAGATACAGACTCTGCTAAGCAAAAGTGAACAGGGCCAAACTGGGCTTATTTCGCTGTGAAAGTGACATTTAGGCACGGAGTTGGAAAACCTTGTCTGAACCCCTCCATCCTTCCTGTAGCTGCTCAGACTCTGCTTCTCTGCCCCCAGCCAAGCTTATAGGCCTGCAGAGTGTCTAGTTTTGAAGATACAGACTCTGCTAAGCAAAAGTGAACAGGGCCAAACTGGGCTTATTTCGCTGTGAAAGTGACATTTAGGCACGGAGTTGGAAAACCTTGTCTGAACCCCTCCATCCTTCCTGTAGCTGCTCAGACTCTGCTTCTCTGCCCCCAGCCAAGCTTATAGGCCTGCAGAGTGTCTAGTTTTGAAGATACAGACTCTGCTAAGCAAAAGTGAACAGGGCCAAACTGGGCTTATTTCGCTGTGAAAGTGACATTTAGGCACGGAGTTGGAAAACCTTGTCTGAACCCCTCCATCCTTCCTGTAGCTGCTCAGACTCTGCTTCTCTGCCCCCAGCCAAGCTTATAGGCCTGCAGAGTGTCTAGTTTTGAAGATACAGACTCTGCTAAGCAAAAGTGAACAGGGCCAAACTGGGCTTATTTCGCTGTGAAAGTGACATCGAAATTTCACAGCGAAATAAGCCCAGTTTGGCCCTGTTCACTTTTGCTTAGCAGAGTCTGTATCTTCAAAACTAGACACTCTGCAGGCCTATAAGCTTGGCTGGGGGCAGAGAAGCAGAGTCTGAGCAGCTACAGGAAGGATGGAGGGGTTCAGACAAGGTTTTCCAACTCCGTGCCTAAATGTCACTTTCACAGCGAAATAAGCCCAGTTTGGCCCTGTTCACTTTTGCTTAGCAGAGTCTGTATCTTCAAAACTAGACACTCTGCAGGCCTATAAGCTTGGCTGGGGGCAGAGAAGCAGAGTCTGAGCAGCTACAGGAAGGATGGAGGGGTTCAGACAAGGTTTTCCAACTCCGTGCCTAAATGTCACTTTCACAGCGAAATAAGCCCAGTTTGGCCCTGTTCACTTTTGCTTAGCAGAGTCTGTATCTTCAAAACTAGACACTCTGCAGGCCTATAAGCTTGGCTGGGGGCAGAGAAGCAGAGTCTGAGCAGCTACAGGAAGGATGGAGGGGTTCAGACAAGGTTTTCCAACTCCGTGCCTAAATGTCACTTTCACAGCGAAATAAGCCCAGTTTGGCCCTGTTCACTTTTGCTTAGCAGAGTCTGTATCTTCAAAACTAGACACTCTGCAGGCCTATAAGCTTGGCTGGGGGCAGAGAAGCAGAGTCTGAGCAGCTACAGGAAGGATGGAGGGGTTCAGACAAGGTTTTCCAACTCCGTGCCTAAATGTCACTTTCACAGCGAAATAAGCCCAGTTTGGCCCTGTTCACTTTTGCTTAGCAGAGTCTGTATCTTCAAAACTAGACACTCTGCAGGCCTATAAGCTTGGCTGGGGGCAGAGAAGCAGAGTCTGAGCAGCTACAGGAAGGATGGAGGGGTTCAGACAAGGTTTTCCAACTCCGTGCCTAAATGTCACTTTCACAGCGAAATAAGCCCAGTTTGGCCCTGTTCACTTTTGCTTAGCAGAGTCTGTATCTTCAAAACTAGACACTCTGCAGGCCTATAAGCTTGGCTGGGGGCAGAGAAGCAGAGTCTGAGCAGCTACAGGAAGGATGGAGGGGTTCAGACAAGGTTTTCCAACTCCGTGCCTAAATGTCACTTTCACAGCGAAATAAGCCCAGTTTGGCCCTGTTCACTTTTGCTTAGCAGAGTCTGTATCTTCAAAACTAGACACTCTGCAGGCCTATAAGCTTGGCTGGGGGCAGAGAAGCAGAGTCTGAGCAGCTACAGGAAGGATGGAGGGGTTCAGACAAGGTTTTCCAACTCCGTGCCTAAATGTCACTTTCACAGCGAAATAAGCCCAGTTTGGCCCTGTTCACTTTTGCTTAGCAGAGTCTGTATCTTCAAAACTAGACACTCTGCAGGCCTATAAGCTTGGCTGGGGGCAGAGAAGCAGAGTCTGAGCAGCTACAGGAAGGATGGAGGGGTTCAGACAAGGTTTTCCAACTCCGTGCCTAAATGTCACTTTCACAGCGAAATAAGCCCAGTTTGGCCCTGTTCACTTTTGCTTAGCAGAGTCTGTATCTTCAAAACTAGACACTCTGCAGGCCTATAAGCTTGGCTGGGGGCAGAGAAGCAGAGTCTGAGCAGCTACAGGAAGGATGGAGGGGTTCAGACAAGGTTTTCCAACTCCGTGCCTAAATGTCACTTTCACAGCGAAATAAGCCCAGTTTGGCCCTGTTCACTTTTGCTTAGCAGAGTCTGTATCTTCAAAACTAGACACTCTGCAGGCCTATAAGCTTGGCTGGGGGCAGAGAAGCAGAGTCTGAGCAGCTACAGGAAGGATGGAGGGGTTCAGACAAGGTTTTCCAACTCCGTGCCTAAATGTCACTTTCACAGCGAAATAAGCCCAGTTTGGCCCTGTTCACTTTTGCTTAGCAGAGTCTGTATCTTCAAAACTAGACACTCTGCAGGCCTATAAGCTTGGCTGGGGGCAGAGAAGCAGAGTCTGAGCAGCTACAGGAAGGATGGAGGGGTTCAGACAAGGTTTTCCAACTCCGTGCCTAAATGTCACTTTCACAGCGAAATAAGCCCAGTTTGGCCCTGTTCACTTTTGCTTAGCAGAGTCTGTATCTTCAAAACTAGACACTCTGCAGGCCTATAAGCTTGGCTGGGGGCAGAGAAGCAGAGTCTGAGCAGCTACAGGAAGGATGGAGGGGTTCAGACAAGGTTTTCCAAGTCCGTGCCTAAATCTCACTTTCACAGCGAAATAAGCCCAGTTTGGCCCTGTTCACTTTTGCTTAGCAGAGTCTGTATCTTCAAAACTAGACACTCTGCAGGCCTATATCAGCCCAATATCAATATCAGCCCAATATCAATATCAGCCCAATATCAGCATCAGCCCAATATCAGCATCAGCCCAATATCAGCATCAGCCCAATATCAGCATCAGCCCAATATCAGCATCAGCCCAATATCAGCATCAGCCCAATATCAGCATCAGCCCAATATCAGCATCAGCCCAATATCAGCATCAGCCCAATATCAGCATCAGCCCAATATCAGCATCAGCCCAATATCAGCATCAGCCCAATATCAGCATCAGCCCAATATCAGCATCAGCCCAATATCAGCATCAGCCCAATATCAGCATCAGCCCAATATCAGCATCAGCCCAATATCAGCATCAGCCCAATATCAGCATCAGCCCAATATCAGCATCAGCCCAATATCAGCATCAGCCCAATATCAGCATCAGCCCAATATCAGCATCAGCCCAATATCAGCATCAGCCCAATATCAGCATCAGCCCAATATCAGCATCAGCCCAATATCAGGATCAGCCCAATATCAGCATCAGCCCAATATCAGCATCAGCCCAATATCAGCATCAGCCCAATATCAGCATCAGCCCAATATCAGCATCAGCCCAATATCAGCATCAGCCCAATATCAGCATCAGCCCAATATCAGCATCAGCCCAATATCAGCATCAGCCCAATATCAGCATCAGCCCAATATCAGCATCAGCCCAATATCAGCATCAGCCCAATATCAGCATCAGCCCAATATCAGCATCAGCCCAATATCAGCATCAGCCCAATATCAGCATCAGCCCAATATCAGCATCAGCCCAATATCAGCATCAGCCCAATATCAGCATCAGCCCAATATCAGCATCAGCCCAATATCAGCATCAGCCCAATATCAGCATCAGCCCAATATCAGCATCAGCCCAATATCAGCATCAGCCCAATATCAGCATCAGCCCAATATCAGCATCAGCCCAATATCAGCATCAGCCCAATATCAGCATCAGCCCAATATCAGCATCAGCCCAATATCAGCATCAGCCCAATATCAGCATCAGCCCAATATCAGCATCAGCCCAATATCAGCATCAGCCCAATATCAGCATCAGCCCAATATCAGCATCAGCCCAATATCAGCATCAGCCCAATATCAGCATCAGCCCAATATCAGCATCAGCCCAATATCAGCATCAGCCCAATATCAGCATCAGCCCAATATCAGCATCAGCCCAATATCAGCATCAGCCCAATATCAGCATCAGCCCAATATCAGCATCAGCCCAATATCAGCATCAGCCCAATATCAGCATCAGCCCAATATCAGCATCAGCCCAATATCAGCATCAGCCCAATATCAGCATCAGCCCAATATCAGCATCAGCCCAATATCAGCATCAGCCCAATATCAGCATCAGCCCAATATCAGCATCAGCCCAATATCAGCATCAGCCCAATATCAGCATCAGCCCAATATCAGCATCAGCCCAATATCAGCATCAGCCCAATATCAGCATCAGCCCAATATCAGCATCAGCCCAATATCAGCATCAGCCCAATATCAGCATCAGCTGATATTATATCATATTGGGCTGCTTCTCTGCCCCCAGCCAAGCTTATAGGCCTGCAGAGTGTCTAGGGCTGATGCTGATATTGGGCTGATGCTGATATTGGGCTGATGCTGATATTGGGCTGATGCTGATATTGGGCTGATGCTGATATTGGGCTGATGCTGATATTGGGCTGATGCTGATATTGGGCTGATGCTGATATTGGGCTGATGCTGATATTGGGCTGATGCTGATATTGGGCTGATGCTGATATTGGGCTGATGCTGATATTGGGCTGATGCTGATATTGGGCTGATGCTGATATTGGGCTGATGCTGATATTGGGCTGATGCTGATATTGGGCTGATGCTGATATTGGGCTGATGCTGATATTGGGCTGATGCTGATATTGGGCTGATGCTGATATTGGGCTGATGCTGATATTGGGCTGATGCTGATATTGGGCTGATGCTGATATTGGGCTGATGCTGATATTGGGCTGATGCTGATATTGGGCTGATGCTGATATTGGGCTGATGCTGATATTGGGCTGATGCTGATATTGGGCTGATGCTGATATTGGGCTGATGCTGATATTGGGCTGATGCTGATATTGGGCTGATGCTGATATTGGGCTGATGCTGATATTGGGCTGATGCTGATATTGGGCTGATGCTGATATTGGGCTGATGCTGATATTGGGCTGATGCTGATATTGGGCTGATGCTGATATTGGGCTGATGCTGATATTGGGCTGATGCTGATATTGGGCTGATGCTGATATTGGGCTGATGCTGATATTGGGCTGATGCTGATATTGGGCTGATGCTGATATTGGGCTGATGCTGATATTGGGCTGATGCTGATATTGGGCTGATGCTGATATTGGGCTGATGCTGATATTGGGCTGATGCTGATATTGGGCTGATGCTGATATTGGGCTGATGCTGATATTGGGCTGATATTGATATTGGGCTGATATTGATATTGGGCTGATATAGGCCTGCAGAGTGTCTAGTTTTGAAGATACAGACTCTGCTAAGCAAAAGTGAACAGGGCCAAACTGGGCTTATTTCGCTGTGAAAGTGAGATTTAGGCACGGACTTGGAAAACCTTGTCTGAACCACTCCATCCTTCCTGTAGCTGCTCAGACTCTGCTTCTCTGCCCCCAGCCAAGCTTATAGGCCTGCAGAGTGTCTAGTTTTGAAGATACAGACTCTGCTAAGCAAAAGTGAACAGGGCCAAACTGGGCTTATTTCGCTGTGAAAGTGACATTTAGGCACGGAGTTGGAAAACCTTGTCTGAACCCCTCCATCCTTCCTGTAGCTGCTCAGACTCTGCTTCTCTGCCCCCAGCCAAGCTTATAGGCCTGCAGAGTGTCTAGTTTTGAAGATACAGACTCTGCTAAGCAAAAGTGAACAGGGCCAAACTGGGCTTATTTCGCTGTGAAAGTGACATTTAGGCACGGAGTTGGAAAACCTTGTCTGAACCCCTCCATCCTTCCTGTAGCTGCTCAGACTCTGCTTCTCTGCCCCCAGCCAAGCTTATAGGCCTGCAGAGTGTCTAGTTTTGAAGATACAGACTCTGCTAAGCAAAAGTGAACAGGGCCAAACTGGGCTTATTTCGCTGTGAAAGTGACATTTAGGCACGGAGTTGGAAAACCTTGTCTGAACCCCTCCATCCTTCCTGTAGCTGCTCAGACTCTGCTTCTCTGCCCCCAGCCAAGCTTATAGGCCTGCAGAGTGTCTAGTTTTGAAGATACAGACTCTGCTAAGCAAAAGTGAACAGGGCCAAACTGGGCTTATTTCGCTGTGAAAGTGACATTTAGGCACGGAGTTGGAAAACCTTGTCTGAACCCCTCCATCCTTCCTGTAGCTGCTCAGACTCTGCTTCTCTGCCCCCAGCCAAGCTTATAGGCCTGCAGAGTGTCTAGTTTTGAAGATACAGACTCTGCTAAGCAAAAGTGAACAGGGCCAAACTGGGCTTATTTCGCTGTGAAAGTGACATTTAGGCACGGAGTTGGAAAACCTTGTCTGAACCCCTCCATCCTTCCTGTAGCTGCTCAGACTCTGCTTCTCTGCCCCCAGCCAAGCTTATAGGCCTGCAGAGTGTCTAGTTTTGAAGATACAGACTCTGCTAAGCAAAAGTGAACAGGGCCAAACTGGGCTTATTTCGCTGTGAAAGTGACATTTAGGCACGGAGTTGGAAAACCTTGTCTGAACCCCTCCATCCTTCCTGTAGCTGCTCAGACTCTGCTTCTCTGCCCCCAGCCAAGCTTATAGGCCTGCAGAGTGTCTAGTTTTGAAGATACAGACTCTGCTAAGCAAAAGTGAACAGGGCCAAACTGGGCTTATTTCGCTGTGAAAGTGACATTTAGGCACGGAGTTGGAAAACCTTGTCTGAACCCCTCCATCCTTCCTGTAGCTGCTCAGACTCTGCTTCTCTGCCCCCAGCCAAGCTTATAGGCCTGCAGAGTGTCTAGTTTTGAAGATACAGACTCTGCTAAGCAAAAGTGAACAGGGCCAAACTGGGCTTATTTCGCTGTGAAAGTGACATTTAGGCACGGAGTTGGAAAACCTTGTCTGAACCCCTCCATCCTTCCTGTAGCTGCTCAGACTCTGCTTCTCTGCCCCCAGCCAAGCTTATAGGCCTGCAGAGTGTCTAGTTTTGAAGATACAGACTCTGCTAAGCAAAAGTGAACAGGGCCAAACTGGGCTTATTTCGCTGTGAAAGTGACATTTAGGCACGGAGTTGGAAAACCTTGTCTGAACCCCTCCATCCTTCCTGTAGCTGCTCAGACTCTGCTTCTCTGCCCCCAGCCAAGCTTATAGGCCTGCAGAGTGTCTAGTTTTGAAGATACAGACTCTGCTAAGCAAAAGTGAACAGGGCCAAACTGGGCTTATTTCGCTGTGAAAGTGACATTTAGGCACGGAGTTGGAAAACCTTGTCTGAACCCCTCCATCCTTCCTGTAGCTGCTCAGACTCTGCTTCTCTGCTTCTCACTGGGCTTATTTCGCTGTGAAAGTGACATCGAAATTTCACAGCGAAATAAGCCCAGTTTGGCCCTGTTCACTTTTGCTTAGCAGAGTCTGTATCTTCAAAACTAGACACTCTGCAGGCCTATAAGCTTGGCTGGGGGCAGAGAAGCAGAGTCTGAGCAGCTACAGGAAGGATGGAGGGGTTCAGACAAGGTTTTCCAACTCCGTGCCTAAATGTCACTTTCACAGCGAAATAAGCCCAGTTTGGCCCTGTTCACTTTTGCTTAGCAGAGTCTGTATCTTCAAAACTAGACACTCTGCAGGCCTATAAGCTTGGCTGGGGGCAGAGAAGCAGAGTCTGAGCAGCTACAGGAAGGATGGAGGGGTTCAGACAAGGTTTTCCAACTCCGTGCCTAAATGTCACTTTCACAGCGAAATAAGCCCAGTTTGGCCCTGTTCACTTTTGCTTAGCAGAGTCTGTATCTTCAAAACTAGACACTCTGCAGGCCTATAAGCTTGGCTGGGGGCAGAGAAGCAGAGTCTGAGCAGCTACAGGAAGGATGGAGGGGTTCAGACAAGGTTTTCCAACTCCGTGCCTAAATGTCACTTTCACAGCGAAATAAGCCCAGTTTGGCCCTGTTCACTTTTGCTTAGCAGAGTCTGTATCTTCAAAACTAGACACTCTGCAGGCCTATAAGCTTGGCTGGGGGCAGAGAAGCAGAGTCTGAGCAGCTACAGGAAGGATGGAGGGGTTCAGACAAGGTTTTCCAACTCCGTGCCTAAATGTCACTTTCACAGCGAAATAAGCCCAGTTTGGCCCTGTTCACTTTTGCTTAGCAGAGTCTGTATCTTCAAAACTAGACACTCTGCAGGCCTATAAGCTTGGCTGGGGGCAGAGAAGCAGAGTCTGAGCAGCTACAGGAAGGATGGAGGGGTTCAGACAAGGTTTTCCAACTCCGTGCCTAAATGTCACTTTCACAGCGAAATAAGCCCAGTTTGGCCCTGTTCACTTTTGCTTAGCAGAGTCTGTATCTTCAAAACTAGACACTCTGCAGGCCTATAAGCTTGGCTGGGGGCAGAGAAGCAGAGTCTGAGCAGCTACAGGAAGGATGGAGGGGTTCAGACAAGGTTTTCCAACTCCGTGCCTAAATGTCACTTTCACAGCGAAATAAGCCCAGTTTGGCCCTGTTCACTTTTGCTTAGCAGAGTCTGTATCTTCAAAACTAGACACTCTGCAGGCCTATAAGCTTGGCTGGGGGCAGAGAAGCAGAGTCTGAGCAGCTACAGGAAGGATGGAGGGGTTCAGACAAGGTTTTCCAACTCCGTGCCTAAATGTCACTTTCACAGCGAAATAAGCCCAGTTTGGCCCTGTTCACTTTTGCTTAGCAGAGTCTGTATCTTCAAAACTAGACACTCTGCAGGCCTATAAGCTTGGCTGGGGGCAGAGAAGCAGAGTCTGAGCAGCTACAGGAAGGATGGAGGGGTTCAGACAAGGTTTCCAATATCAGCATCAGCCCAATATCAGCATCAGCCCAATATCAGCATCAGCCCAATATCAGCATCAGCCCAATATCAGCATCAGCCCAATATCAGCATCAGCCCAATATCAGCATCAGCCCAATATCAGCATCAGCCCAATATCAGCATCAGCCCAATATCAGCATCAGCCCAATATCAGCATCAGCCCAATATCAGCATCAGCCCAATATCAGCATCAGCCCAATATCAGCATCAGCCCAATATCAGCATCAGCCCAATATCAGCATCAGCCCAATATCAGCATCAGCCCAATATCAGCATCAGCCCAATATCAGCATCAGCCCAATATCAGCATCAGCCCAATATCAGCATCAGCCCAATATCAGCATCAGCCCAATATCAGCATCAGCCCAATATCAGCATCAGCCCAATATCAGCATCAGCCCAATATCAGCATCAGCCCAATATCAGCATCAGCCCAATATCAGCATCAGCCCAATATCAGCATCAGCCCAATATCAGCATCAGCCCAATATCAGCATCAGCCCAATATCAGCATCAGCCCAATATCAGCATCAGCCCAATATCAGCATCAGCCCAATATCAGCATCAGCCCAATATCAGCATCAGCCCAATATCAGCATCAGCCCAATATCAGCATCAGCCCAATATCAGCATCAGCCCAATATCAGCATCAGCCCAATATCAGCATCAGCCCAATATCAGCATCAGCCCAATATCAGCATCAGCCCAATATCAGCATCAGCCCAATATCAGCATCAGCCCAATATCAGCATCAGCCCAATATCAGCATCAGCCCAATATCAGCATCAGCCCAATATCAGCATCAGCCCAATATCAGCATCAGCCCAATATCAGCATCAGCCCAATATCAGCATCAGCCCAATATCAGCATCAGCCCAATATCAGCATCAGCCCAATATCAGCATCAGCCCAATATCAGCATCAGCCCAATATCAGCATCAGCCCAATATCAGCATCAGCCCAATATCAGCATCAGCCCAATATCAGCATCAGCCCAATATCAGCATCAGCCCAATATCAGCATCAGCCCAATATCAGCATCAGCCCAATATCAGCATCAGCCCAATATCAGCATCAGCCCAATATCAGCATCAGCCCAATATCAGCATCAGCCCAATATCAGCATCAGCCCAATATCAGCATCAGCCCAATATCAGCATCAGCCCTAGACACTCTGCAGGCCTATAAGCTTGGCTGGGGGCAGAGAAGCAGCCCAATATGATATAATATCAGCTGATGCTGATATTGGGCTGATGCTGATATTGGGCTGATGCTGATATTGGGCTGATGCTGATATTGGGCTGATGCTGATATTGGGCTGATGCTGATATTGGGCTGATGCTGATATTGGGCTGATGCTGATATTGGGCTGATGCTGATATTGGGCTGATGCTGATATTGGGCTGATGCTGATATTGGGCTGATGCTGATATTGGGCTGATGCTGATATTGGGCTGATGCTGATATTGGGCTGATGCTGATATTGGGCTGATGCTGATATTGGGCTGATGCTGATATTGGGCTGATGCTGATATTGGGCTGATGCTGATATTGGGCTGATGCTGATATTGGGCTGATGCTGATATTGGGCTGATGCTGATATTGGGCTGATGCTGATATTGGGCTGATGCTGATATTGGGCTGATGCTGATATTGGGCTGATGCTGATATTGGGCTGATGCTGATATTGGGCTGATGCTGATATTGGGCTGATGCTGATATTGGGCTGATGCTGATATTGGGCTGATGCTGATATTGGGCTGATGCTGATATTGGGCTGATGCTGATATTGGGCTGATGCTGATATTGGGCTGATGCTGATATTGGGCTGATGCTGATATTGGGCTGATGCTGATATTGGGCTGATGCTGATATTGGGCTGATGCTGATATTGGGCTGATGCTGATATTGGGCTGATGCTGATATTGGGCTGATGCTGATATTGGGCTGATGCTGATATTGGGCTGATGCTGATATTGGGCTGATGCTGATATTGGGCTGATGCTGATATTGGGCTGATGCTGATATTGGGCTGATGCTGATATTGGGCTGATGCTGATATTGGGCTGATGCTGATATTGGGCTGATGCTGATATTGGGCTGATGCTGATATTGGGCTGATGCTGATATTGGGCTGATGCTGATATTGGGCTGATGCTGATATTGGGCTGATGCTGATATTGGGCTGATGCTGATATTGGGCTGATGCTGATATTGGGCTGATGCTGATATTGGGCTGATGCTGATATTGGGCTGATGCTGATATTGGGCTGATGCTGATATTGGGCTGATGCTGATATTGGGCTGATGCTGATATTGGGCTGATGCTGATATTGGGCTGATGCTGATATTGGGCTGATGCTGATATTGGGCTGATGCTGATATTGGGCTGATGCTGATATTGGGCTGATGCTGATATTGGGCTGATGCTGATATTGGGCTGATGCTGATATTGGGCTGATGCTGATATTGGGCTGATGCTGATATTGGGCTGATGCTGATATTGGGCTGATGCTGATATTGGGCTGATGCTGATATTGGGCTGATGCTGATATTGGGCTGATGCTGATATTGGGCTGATGCTGATATTGGGCTGATGCTGATATTGGGCTGATGCTGATATTGGGCTGATGCTGATATTGGGCTGATGCTGATATTGGGCTGATGCTGATATTGGGCTGATGCTGATATTGGGCTGATGCTGATTGGGCTGATGCTGATATTGGGCTGATGCTGATATTGGGCTGATATTGATATTGGGCTGATATTGATATTGGGCTGATATAGGCCTGCAGAGTGTCTAGTTTTGAAGATACAGACTCTGCTAAGCAAAAGTGAACAGGGCCAAACTGGGCTTATTTCGCTGTGAAAGTGACATTTAGGCACGGACTTGGAAAACCTTGTCTGAACCCCTCCATCCTTCCTGTAGCTGCTCAGACTCTGCTTCTCTGCCCCCAGCCAAGCTTATAGGCCTGCAGAGTGTCTAGTTTTGAAGATACAGACTCTGCTAAGCAAAAGTGAACAGGGCCAAACTGGGCTTATTTCGCTGTGAAAGTGACATTTAGGCACGGAGTTGGAAAACCTTGTCTGAACCCCTCCATCCTTCCTGTAGCTGCTCAGACTCTGCTTCTCTGCCCCCAGCCAAGCTTATAGGCCTGCAGAGTGTCTAGTTTTGAAGATACAGACTCTGCTAAGCAAAAGTGAACAGGGCCAAACTGGGCTTATTTCGCTGTGAAAGTGACATTTAGGCACGGAGTTGGAAAACCTTGTCTGAACCCCTCCATCCTTCCTGTAGCTGCTCAGACTCTGCTTCTCTGCCCCCAGCCAAGCTTATAGGCCTGCAGAGTGTCTAGTTTTGAAGATACAGACTCTGCTAAGCAAAAGTGAACAGGGCCAAACTGGGCTTATTTCGCTGTGAAAGTGACATTTAGGCACGGAGTTGGAAAACCTTGTCTGAACCCCTCCATCCTTCCTGTAGCTGCTCAGACTCTGCTTCTCTGCCCCCAGCCAAGCTTATAGGCCTGCAGAGTGTCTAGTTTTGAAGATACAGACTCTGCTAAGCAAAAGTGAACAGGGCCAAACTGGGCTTATTTCGCTGTGAAAGTGACATTTAGGCACGGAGTTGGAAAACCTTGTCTGAACCCCTCCATCCTTCCTGTAGCTGCTCAGACTCTGCTTCTCTGCCCCCAGCCAAGCTTATAGGCCTGCAGAGTGTCTAGTTTTGAAGATACAGACTCTGCTAAGCAAAAGTGAACAGGGCCAAACTGGGCTTATTTCGCTGTGAAAGTGACATTTAGGCACGGAGTTGGAAAACCTTGTCTGAACCCCTCCATCCTTCCTGTAGCTGCTCAGACTCTGCTTCTCTGCCCCCAGCCAAGCTTATAGGCCTGCAGAGTGTCTAGTTTTGAAGATACAGACTCTGCTAAGCAAAAGTGAACAGGGCCAAACTGGGCTTATTTCGCTGTGAAAGTGACATTTAGGCACGGAGTTGGAAAACCTTGTCTGAACCCCTCCATCCTTCCTGTAGCTGCTCAGACTCTGCTTCTCTGCCCCCAGCCAAGCTTATAGGCCTGCAGAGTGTCTAGTTTTGAAGATACAGACTCTGCTAAGCAAAAGTGAACAGGGCCAAACTGGGCTTATTTCGCTGTGAAAGTGACATTTAGGCACGGAGTTGGAAAACCTTGTCTGAACCCCTCCATCCTTCCTGTAGCTGCTCAGACTCTGCTTCTCTGCCCCCAGCCAAGCTTATAGGCCTGCAGAGTGTCTAGTTTTGAAGATACAGACTCTGCTAAGCAAAAGTGAACAGGGCCAAACTGGGCTTATTTCGCTGTGAAAGTGACATTTAGGCACGGAGTTGGAAAACCTTGTCTGAACCCCTCCATCCTTCCTGTAGCTGCTCAGACTCTGCTTCTCTGCCCCCAGCCAAGCTTATAGGCCTGCAGAGTGTCTAGTTTTGAAGATACAGACTCTGCTAAGCAAAAGTGAACAGGGCCAAACTGGGCTTATTTCGCTGTGAAAGTGACATTTAGGCACGGAGTTGGAAAACCTTGTCTGAACCCCTCCATCCTTCCTGTAGCTGCTCAGACTCTGCTTCTCTGCCCCCAGCCAAGCTTATAGGCCTGCAGAGTGTCTAGTTTTGAAGATACAGACTCTGCTAAGCAAAAGTGAACAGGGCCAAACTGGGCTTATTTCGCTGTGAAAGTGACATTTAGGCACGGAGTTGGAAAACCTTGTCTGAACCCCTCCATCCTTCCTGTAGCTGCTCAGACTCTGCTTCTCTGCCCCCAGCCAAGCTTATAGGCCTGCAGAGTGTCTAGTTTTGAAGATACAGACTCTGCTAAGCAAAAGTGAACAGGGCCAAACTGGGCTTATTTCGCTGTGAAAGTGACATTTAGGCACGGAGTTGGAAAACCTTGTCTGAACCCCTCCATCCTTCCTGTAGCTGCTCAGACTCTGCTTCTCTGCCCCCAGCCAAGCTTATAGGCCTGCAGAGTGTCTAGTTTTGAAGATACAGACTCTGCTAAGCAAAAGTGAACAGGGCCAAACTGGGCTTATTTCGCTGTGAAAGTGACATTTAGGCACGGAGTTGGAAAACCTTGTCTGAACCCCTCCATCCTTCCTGTAGCTGCTCAGACTCTGCTTCTCTGCCCCCAGCCAAGCTTATAGGCCTGCAGAGTGTCTAGTTTTGAAGATACAGACTCTGCTAAGCAAAAGTGAACAGGGCCAAACTGGGCTTATTTCGCTGTGAAAGTGACATTTAGGCACGGAGTTGGAAAACCTTGTCTGAACCCCTCCATCCTTCCTGTAGCTGCTCAGACTCTGCTTCTCTGCCCCCAGCCAAGCTTATAGGCCTGCAGAGTGTCTAGTTTTGAAGATACAGACTCTGCTAAGCAAAAGTGAACAGGGCCAAACTGGGCTTATTTCGCTGTGAAAGTGACATTTAGGCACGGAGTTGGAAAACCTTGTCTGAACCCCTCCATCCTTCCTGTAGCTGCTCAGACTCTGCTTCTCTGCCCCCAGCCAAGCTTATAGGCCTGCAGAGTGTCTAGTTTTGAAGATACAGACTCTGCTAAGAGTGTCTAGTTTTGAAGATACAGACTCTGCTAAGCAAAAGTGAACAGGGCCAAACTGGGCTTATTTCGCTGTGAAAGTGACATTTAGGCACGGAGTTGGAAAACCTTGTCTGAACCCCTCCATCCTTCCTGTAGCTGCTCAGACTCTGCTTCTCTGCCCCCAGCCAAGCTTATAGGCCTGCAGAGTGTCTAGTTTTGAAGATACAGACTCTGCTAAGCAAAAGTGAACAGGGCCAAACTGGGCTTATTTCGCTGTGAAAGTGACATTTAGGCACGGAGTTGGAAAACCTTGTCTGAACCCCTCCATCCTTCCTGTAGCTGCTCAGACTCTGCTTCTCTGCCCCCAGCCAAGCTTATAGGCCTGCAGAGTGTCTAGTTTTGAAGATACAGACTCTGCTAAGCAAAAGTGAACAGGGCCAAACTGGGCTTATTTCGCTGTGAAATTTCGATGTCACTTTCACAGCGAAATAAGCCCAGTTTGGCCCTGTTCACTTTTGCTTAGCAGAGTCTGTATCTTCAAAACTAGACACTCTGCAGGCCTATAAGCTTGGCTGGGGGCAGAGAAGCAGAGTCTGAGCAGCTACAGGAAGGATGGAGGGGTTCAGACAAGGTTTTCCAACTCCGTGCCTAAATGTCACTTTCACAGCGAAATAAGCCCAGTTTGGCCCTGTTCACTTTTGCTTAGCAGAGTCTGTATCTTCAAAACTAGACACTCTGCAGGCCTATAAGCTTGGCTGGGGGCAGAGAAGCAGAGTCTGAGCAGCTACAGGAAGGATGGAGGGGTTCAGACAAGGTTTTCCAACTCCGTGCCTAAATGTCACTTTCACAGCGAAATAAGCCCAGTTTGGCCCTGTTCACTTTTGCTTAGCAGAGTCTGTATCTTCAAAACTAGACACTCTGCAGGCCTATAAGCTTGGCTGGGGGCAGAGAAGCAGAGTCTGAGCAGCTACAGGAAGGATGGAGGGGTTCAGACAAGGTTTTCCAACTCCGTGCCTAAATGTCACTTTCACAGCGAAATAAGCCCCAGTTTGGCCCTGTTCACTTTTGCTTAGCAGAGTCTGTATCTTCAAAACTAGACACTCTGCAGGCCTATAAGCTTGGCTGGGGGCAGAGAAGCAGAGTCTGAGCAGCTACAGGAAGGATGGAGGGGTTCAGACAAGGTTTTCCAACTCCGTGCCTAAATGTCACTTTCACAGCGAAATAAGCCCAGTTTGGCCCTGTTCACTTTTGCTTAGCAGAGTCTGTATCTTCAAAACTAGACACTCTGCAGGCCTATAAGCTTGGCTGGGGGCAGAGAAGCAGAGTCTGAGCAGCTACAGGAAGGATGGAGGGGTTCAGACAAGGTTTTCCAACTCCGTGCCTAAATGTCACTTTCACAGCGAAATAAGCCCAGTTTGGCCCTGTTCACTTTTGCTTAGCAGAGTCTGTATCTTCAAAACTAGACACTCTGCAGGCCTATAAGCTTGGCTGGGGGCAGAGAAGCAGAGTCTGAGCAGCTACAGGAAGGATGGAGGGGTTCAGACAAGGTTTTCCAGACTCCGTGCCTAAATGTCACTTTCACAGCGAAATAAGCCCAGTTTGGCCCTGTTCACTTTTGCTTAGCAGAGTCTGTATCTTCAAAACTAGACACTCTGCAGGCCTATAAGCTTGGCTGGGGGCAGAGAAGCAGAGTCTGAGCAGCTACAGGAAGGATGGAGGGGTTCAGACAAGGTTTTCCAACTCCGTGCCTAAATGTCACTTTCACAGCGAAATAAGCCCAGTTTGGCCCTGTTCACTTTTGCTTAGCAGAGTCTGTATCTTCAAAACTAGACACTCTGCAGGCCTATAAGCTTGGCTGGGGGCAGAGAAGCAGAGTCTGAGCAGCTACAGGAAGGATGGAGGGGTTCAGACAAGGTTTTCCAACTCCGTGCCTAAATGTCACTTTCACAGCGAAATAAGCCCAGTTTGGCCCTGTTCACTTTTGCTTAGCAGAGTCTGTATCTTCAAAACTAGACACTCTGCAGGCCTATAAGCTTGGCTGGGGGCAGAGAAGCAGAGTCTGAGCAGCTACAGGAAGGATGGAGGGGTTCAGACAAGGTTTTCCAACTCCGTGCCTAAATGTCACTTTCACAGCGAAATAAGCCCAGTTTGGCCCTGTTCACTTTTGCTTAGCAGAGTCTGTATCTTCAAAACTAGACACTCTGCAGGCCTATAAGCTTGGCTGGGGGCAGAGAAGCAGAGTCTGAGCAGCTACAGGAAGGATGGAGGGGTTCAGACAAGGTTTTCCAACTCCGTGCCTAAATGTCACTTTCACAGCGAAATAAGCCCAGTTTGGCCCTGTTCACTTTTGCTTAGCAGAGTCTGTATCTTCAAAACTAGACACTCTGCAGGCCTATAAGCTTGGCTGGGGGCAGAGAAGCAGAGTCTGAGCAGCTACAGGAAGGATGGAGGGGTTCAGACAAGGTTTTCCAACTCCGTGCCTAAATGTCACTTTCACAGCGAAATAAGCCCAGTTTGGCCCTGTTCACTTTTGCTTAGCAGAGTCTGTATCTTCAAAACTAGACACTCTGCAGGCCTATAAGCTTGGCTGGGGGCAGAGAAGCAGAGTCTGAGCAGCTACAGGAAGGATGGAGGGGTTCAGACAAGGTTTTCCAACTCCGTGCCTAAATGTCACTTTCACAGCGAAATAAGCCCAGTTTGGCCCTGTTCACTTTTGCTTAGCAGAGTCTGTATCTTCAAAACTAGACACTCTGCAGGCCTATAAGCTTGGCTGGGGGCAGAGAAGCAGAGTCTGAGCAGCTACAGGAAGGATGGAGGGGTTCAGACAAGGTTTTCCAACTCCGTGCCTAAATGTCACTTTCACAGCGAAATAAGCCCAGTTTGGCCCTGTTCACTTTTGCTTAGCAGAGTCTGTATCTTCAAAACTAGACACTCTGCAGGCCTATAAGCTTGGCTGGGGGCAGAGAAGCAGAGTCTGAGCAGCTACAGGAAGGATGGAGGGGTTCAGACAAGGTTTTCCAACTCCGTGCCTAAATGTCACTTTCACAGCGAAATAAGCCCAGTTTGGCCCTGTTCACTTTTGCTTAGCAGAGTCTTATCTTCAAAACTAGACACTCTGCAGGCCTATAAGCTTGGCTGGGGGCAGAGAAGCAGAGTCTGAGCAGCTACAGGAAGGATGGAGGGGTTCAGACAAGGTTTTCCAACTCCGTGCCTAAATGTCACTTTCACAGCGAAATAAGCCCAGTTTGGCCCTGTTCACTTTTGCTTAGCAGAGTCTGTATCTTCAAAACTAGACACTCTGCAGGCCTATAAGCTTGGCTGGGGGCAGAGAAGCAGAGTCTGAGCAGCTACAGGAAGGATGGAGGGGTTCAGACAAGGTTTTCCAACTCCGTGCCTAAATGTCACTTTCACAGCGAAATAAGCCCAGTTTGGCCCTGTTCACTTTTGCTTAGCAGAGTCTGTATCTTCAAAACTAGACACTCTGCAGGCCTATAAGCTTGGCTGGGGGCAGAGAAGCAGAGTCTGAGCAGCTACAGGAAGGATGGAGGGGTTCAGACAAGGTTTTCCAACTCCGTGCCTAAATGTCACTTTCACAGCGAAATAAGCCCAGTTTGGCCCTGTTCACTTTTGCTTAGCAGAGTCTGTATCTTCAAAACTAGACACTCTGCAGGCCTATAAGCTTGGCTGGGGGCAGAGAAGCAGAGTCTGAGCAGCTACAGGAAGGATGGAGGGGTTCAGACAAGGTTTTCCAACTCCGTGCCTAAATGTCACTTTCACAGCGAAATAAGCCCAGTTTGGCCCTGTTCACTTTTGCTTAGCAGAGTCTGTATCTTCAAAACTAGACACTCTGCAGGCCTATAAGCTTGGCTGGGGGCAGAGAAGCAGAGTCTGAGCAGCTACAGGAAGGATGGAGGGGTTCAGACAAGGTTTTCCAACTCCGTGCCTAAATGTCACTTTCACAGCGAAATAAGCCCAGTTTGGCCCTGTTCACTTTTGCTTAGCAGAGTCTGTATCTTCAAAACTAGACACTCTGCAGGCCTATAAGCTTGGCTGGGGGCAGAGAAGCAGAGTCTGAGCAGCTACAGGAAGGATGGAGGGGTTCAGACAAGGTTTTCCAACTCCGTGCCTAAATGTCACTTTCACAGCGAAATAAGCCCAGTTTGGCCCTGTTCACTTTTGCTTAGCAGAGTCTGTATCTTCAAAACTAGACACTCTGCAGGCCTATAAGCTTGGCTGGGGGCAGAGAAGCAGAGTCTGAGCAGCTACAGGAAGGATGGAGGGGTTCAGACAAGGTTTTCCAACTCCGTGCCTAAATGTCACTTTCACAGCGAAATAAGCCCAGTTTGGCCCTGTTCACTTTTGCTTAGCAGAGTCTGTATCTTCAAAACTAGACACTCTGCAGGCCTATAAGCTTGGCTGGGGGCAGAGAAGCAGAGTCTGAGCAGCTACAGGAAGGATGGAGGGGTTCAGACAAGGTTTTCCAACTCCGTGCCTAAATGTCACTTTCACAGCGAAATAAGCCCAGTTTGGCCCTGTTCACTTTTGCTTAGCAGAGTCTGTATCTTCAAAACTAGACACTCTGCAGGCCTATAAGCTTGGCTGGGGGCAGAGAAGCAGAGTCTGAGCAGCTACAGGAAGGATGGAGGGGTTCAGACAAGGTTTTCCAACTCCGTGCCTAAATGTCACTTTCACAGCGAAATAAGCCCAGTTTGGCCCTGTTCACTTTTGCTTAGCAGAGTCTGTATCTTCAAAACTAGACACTCTGCAGGCCTATAAGCTTGGCTGGGGGCAGAGAAGCAGAGTCTGAGCAGCTACAGGAAGGATGGAGGGGTTCAGACAAGGTTTTCCAACTCCGTGCCTAAATGTCACTTTCACAGCGAAATAAGCCCAGTTTGGCCCTGTTCACTTTTGCTTAGCAGAGTCTGTATCTTCAAAACTAGACACTCTGCAGGCCTATAAGCTTGGCTGGGGGCAGAGAAGCAGAGTCTGAGCAGCTACAGGAAGGATGGAGGGGTTCAGACAAGGTTTTCCAACTCCGTGCCTAAATGTCACTTTCACAGCGAAATAAGCCCAGTTTGGCCCTGTTCACTTTTGCTTAGCAGAGTCTGTATCTTCAAAACTAGACACTCTGCAGGCCTATAAGCTTGGCTGGGGGCAGAGAAGCAGAGTCTGAGCAGCTACAGGAAGGATGGAGGGGTTCAGACAAGGTTTTCCAACTCCGTGCCTAAATGTCACTTTCACAGCGAAATAAGCCCAGTTTGGCCCTGTTCACTTTTGCTTAGCAGAGTCTGTATCTTCAAAACTAGACACTCTGCAGGCCTATAAGCTTGGCTGGGGGCAGAGAAGCAGAGTCTGAGCAGCTACAGGAAGGATGGAGGGGTTCAGACAAGGTTTTCCAACTCCGTGCCTAAATGTCACTTTCACAGCGAAATAAGCCCAGTTTGGCCCTGTTCACTTTTGCTTAGCAGAGTCTGTATCTTCAAAACTAGACACTCTGCAGGCCTATAAGCTTGGCTGGGGGCAGAGAAGCAGAGTCTGAGCAGCTACAGGAAGGATGGAGGGGTTCAGACAAGGTTTTCCAACTCCGTGCCTAAATGTCACTTTCACAGCGAAATAAGCCCAGTTTGGCCCTGTTCACTTTTGCTTAGCAGAGTCTGTATCTTCAAAACTAGACACTCTGCAGGCCTATAAGCTTGGCTGGGGGCAGAGAAGCAGAGTCTGAGCAGCTACAGGAAGGATGGAGGGGTTCAGACAAGGTTTTCCAACTCCGTGCCTAAATGTCACTTTCACAGCGAAATAAGCCCAGTTTGGCCCTGTTCACTTTTGCTTAGCAGAGTCTGTATCTTCAAAACTAGACACTCTGCAGGCCTATAAGCTTGGCTGGGGGCAGAGAAGCAGAGTCTGAGCAGCTACAGGAAGGATGGAGGGGTTCAGACAAGGTTTTCCAACTCCGTGCCTAAATGTCACTTTCACAGCGAAATAAGCCCAGTTTGGCCCTGTTCACTTTTGCTTAGCAGAGTCTGTATCTTCAAAACTAGACACTCTGCAGGCCTATAAGCTTGGCTGGGGGCAGAGAAGCAGAGTCTGAGCAGCTACAGGAAGGATGGAGGGGTTCAGACAAGGTTTTCCAACTCCGTGCCTAAATGTCACTTTCACAGCGAAATAAGCCCAGTTTGGCCCTGTTCACTTTTGCTTAGCAGAGTCTGTATCTTCAAAACTAGACACTCTGCAGGCCTATAAGCTTGGCTGGGGGCAGAGAAGCAGAGTCTGAGCAGCTACAGGAAGGATGGAGGGGTTCAGACAAGGTTTTCCAACTCCGTGCCTAAATGTCACTTTCACAGCGAAATAAGCCCAGTTTGGCCCTGTTCACTTTTGCTTAGCAGAGTCTGTATCTTCAAAACTAGACACTCTGCAGGCCTATAAGCTTGGCTGGGGGCAGAGAAGCAGAGTCTGAGCAGCTACAGGAAGGATGGAGGGGTTCAGACAAGGTTTTCCAACTCCGTGCCTAAATGTCACTTTCACAGCGAAATAAGCCCAGTTTGGCCCTGTTCACTTTTGCTTAGCAGAGTCTGTATCTTCAAAACTAGACACTCTGCAGGCCTATAAGCTTGGCTGGGGGCAGAGAAGCAGAGTCTGAGCAGCTACAGGAAGGATGGAGGGGTTCAGACAAGGTTTTCCAACTCCGTGCCTAAATGTCACTTTCACAGCGAAATAAGCCCAGTTTGGCCCTGTTCACTTTTGCTTAGCAGAGTCTGTATCTTCAAAACTAGACACTCTGCAGGCCTATAAGCTTGGCTGGGGGCAGAGAAGCAGAGTCTGAGCAGCTACAGGAAGGATGGAGGGGTTCAGACAAGGTTTTCCAACTCCGTGCCTAAATGTCACTTTCACAGCGAAATAAGCCCAGTTTGGCCCTGTTCACTTTTGCTTAGCAGAGTCTGTATCTTCAAAACTAGACACTCTGCAGGCCTATAAGCTTGGCTGGGGGCAGAGAAGCAGAGTCTGAGCAGCTACAGGAAGGATGGAGGGGTTCAGACAAGGTTTTCCAACTCCGTGCCTAAATGTCACTTTCACAGCGAAATAAGCCCAGTTTGGCCCTGTTCACTTTTGCTTAGCAGAGTCTGTATCTTCAAAACTAGACACTCTGCAGGCCTATAAGCTTGGCTGGGGGCAGAGAAGCAGAGTCTGAGCAGCTACAGGAAGGATGGAGGGGTTCAGACAAGGTTTCCAATATCAGCATCAGCCCAATATCAGCATCAGCCCAATATCAGCATCAGCCCAATATCAGCATCAGCCCAATATCAGCATCAGCCCAATATCAGCATCAGCCCAATATCAGCATCAGCCCAATATCAGCATCAGCCCAATATCAGCATCAGCCCAATATCAGCATCAGCCCAATATCAGCATCAGCCCAATATCAGCATCAGCCCAATATCAGCATCAGCCCAATATCAGCATCAGCCCAATATCAGCATCAGCCCAATATCAGCATCAGCCCAATATCAGCATCAGCCCAATATCAGCATCAGCCCAATATCAGCATCAGCCCAATATCAGCATCAGCCCAATATCAGCATCAGCCCAATATCAGCATCAGCCCAATATCAGCATCAGCCCAATATCAGCATCAGCCCAATATCAGCATCAGCCCAATATCAGCATCAGCCCAATATCAGCATCAGCCCAATATCAGCATCATCAGCCCAATATCAGCATCAGCCCAATATCAGCATCAGCCCAATATCAGCATCAGCCCAATATCAGCATCAGCCCAATATCAGCATCAGCCCAATATCAGCATCAGCCCAATATCAGCATCAGCCCAATATCAGCATCAGCCCAATATCAGCATCAGCCCAATATCAGCATCAGCCCAATATCAGCATCAGCCCAATATCAGCATCAGCCCAATATCAGCATCAGCCCAATATCAGCATCAGCCCAATATCAGCATCAGCCCAATATCAGCATCAGCCCAATATCAGCATCAGCCCAATATCAGCATCAGCCCAATATCAGCATCAGCCCAATATCAGCATCAGCCCAATATCAGCATCAGCCCAATATCAGCATCAGCCCAATATCAGCATCAGCCCAATATCAGCATCAGCCCAATATCAGCATCAGCCCAATATCAGCATCAGCCCAATATCAGCATCAGCCCAATATCAGCATCAGCCCAATATCAGCATCAGCCCAATATCAGCATCAGCCCAATATCAGCATCAGCCCAATATCAGCATCAGCCCAATATCAGCATCAGCCCAATATCAGCATCAGCCCAATATCAGCATCAGCCCAATATCAGCATCAGCCCTAGACACTCTGCAGGCCTATAAGCTTGGCTGGGGGCAGAGAAGCAGCCCAATATGATATAATATCAGCTGATGCTGATATTGGGCTGATGCTGATATTGGGCTGATGCTGATATTGGGCTGATGCTGATATTGGGCTGATGCTGATATTGGGCTGATGCTGATATTGGGCTGATGCTGATATTGGGCTGATGCTGATATTGGGCTGATGCTGATATTGGGCTGATGCTGATATTGGGCTGATGCTGATATTGGGCTGATGCTGATATTGGGCTGATGCTGATATTGGGCTGATGCTGATATTGGGCTGATGCTGATATTGGGCTGATGCTGATATTGGGCTGATGCTGATATTGGGCTGATGCTGATATTGGGCTGATGCTGATATTGGGCTGATGCTGATATTGGGCTGATGCTGATATTGGGCTGATGCTGATATTGGGCTGATGCTGATATTGGGCTGATGCTGATATTGGGCTGATGCTGATATTGGGCTGATGCTGATATTGGGCTGATGCTGATATTGGGCTGATGCTGATATTGGGCTGATGCTGATATTGGGCTGATGCTGATATTGGGCTGATGCTGATATTGGGCTGATGCTGATATTGGGCTGATGCTGATATTGGGCTGATGCTGATATTGGGCTGATGCTGATATTGGGCTGATGCTGATATTGGGCTGATGCTGATATTGGGCTGATGCTGATATTGGGCTGATGCTGATATTGGGCTGATGCTGATATTGGGCTGATGCTGATATTGGGCTGATGCTGATATTGGGCTGATGCTGATATTGGGCTGATGCTGATATTGGGCTGATGCTGATATTGGGCTGATGCTGATATTGGGCTGATGCTGATATTGGGCTGATGCTGATATTGGGCTGATGCTGATATTGGGCTGATGCTGATATTGGGCTGATGCTGATATTGGGCTGATGCTGATATTGGGCTGATGCTGATATTGGGCTGATGCTGATATTGGGCTGATGCTGATATTGGGCTGATGCTGATATTGGGCTGATGCTGATATTGGGCTGATGCTGATATTGGGCTGATGCTGATATTGGGCTGATGCTGATATTGGGCTGATGCTGATATTGGGCTGATGCTGATATTGGGCTGATGCTGATATTGGGCTGATGCTGATATTGGGCTGATGCTGATATTGGGCTGATGCTGATATTGGGCTGATGCTGATATTGGGCTGATGCTGATATTGGGCTGATGCTGATATTGGGCTGATGCTGATATTGGGCTGATGCTGATATTGGGCTGATGCTGATATTGGGCTGATGCTGATATTGGGCTGATGCTGATATTGGGCTGATGCTGATATTGGGCTGATGCTGATATTGGGCTGATGCTGATATTGGGCTGATGCTGATATTGGGCTGATGCTGATATTGGGCTGATGCTGATATTGGGCTGATGCTGATATTGGGCTGATGCTGATATTGGGCTGATGCTGATATTGGGCTGATGCTGATATTGGGCTGATGCTGATATTGGGCTGATGCTGATATTGGGCTGATGCTGATATTGGGCTGATGCTGATATTGGGCTGATGCTGATATTGGGCTGATGCTGATATTGGGCTGATGCTGATATTGGGCTGATGCTGATATTGGGCTGATGCTGATATTGGGCTGATGCTGATATTGGGCTGATGCTGATATTGGGCTGATGCTGATATTGGGCTGATGCTGATATTGGGCTGATGCTGATATTGGGCTGATGCTGATATTGGGCTGATGCTGATATTGGGCTGATGCTGATATTGGGCTGATATTGATATTGGGCTGATATAGGCCTGCAGAGTGTCTAGTTTTGAAGATACAGACTCTGCTAAGCAAAAGTGAACAGGGCCAAACTGGGCTTATTTCGCTGTGAAAGTGACATTTAGGCACGGACTTGGAAAACCTTGTCTGAACCCCTCCATCCTTCCTGTAGCTGCTCAGACTCTGCTTCTCTGCCCCCAGCCAAGCTTATAGGCCTGCAGAGTGTCTAGTTTTGAAGATACAGACTCTGCTAAGCAAAAGTGAACAGGGCCAAACTGGGCTTATTTCGCTGTGAAAGTGACATTTAGGCACGGAGTTGGAAAACCTTGTCTGAACCCCTCCATCCTTCCTGTAGCTGCTCAGACTCTGCTTCTCTGCCCCCAGCCAAGCTTATAGGCCTGCAGAGTGTCTAGTTTTGAAGATACAGACTCTGCTAAGCAAAAGTGAACAGGGCCAAACTGGGCTTATTTCGCTGTGAAAGTGACATTTAGGCACGGAGTTGGAAAACCTTGTCTGAACCCCTCCATCCTTCCTGTAGCTGCTCAGACTCTGCTTCTCTGCCCCCAGCCAAGCTTATAGGCCTGCAGAGTGTCTAGTTTTGAAGATACAGACTCTGCTAAGCAAAAGTGAACAGGGCCAAACTGGGCTTATTTCGCTTTGAAAGTGACATTTAGGCACGGAGTTGGAAAACCTTGTCTGAACCCCTCCATCCTTCCTGTAGCTGCTCAGACTCTGCTTCTCTGCCCCCAGCCAAGCTTATAGGCCTGCAGAGTGTCTAGTTTTGAAGATACAGACTCTGCTAAGCAAAAGTGAACAGGGCCAAACTGGGCTTATTTCGCTGTGAAAGTGACATTTAGGCACGGAGTTGGAAAACCTTGTCTGAACCCCTCCATCCTTCCTGTAGCTGCTCAGACTCTGCTTCTCTGCCCCCAGCCAAGCTTATAGGCCTGCAGAGTGTCTAGTTTTGAAGATACAGACTCTGCTAAGCAAAAGTGAACAGGGCCAAACTGGGCTTATTTCGCTGTGAAAGTGACATTTAGGCACGGAGTTGGAAAACCTTGTCTGAACCCCTCCATCCTTCCTGTAGCTGCTCAGACTCTGCTTCTCTGCCCCCAGCCAAGCTTATAGGCCTGCAGAGTGTCTAGTTTTGAAGATACAGACTCTGCTAAGCAAAAGTGAACAGGGCCAAACTGGGCTTATTTCGCTGTGAAAGTGACATTTAGGCACGGAGTTGGAAAACCTTGTCTGAACCCCTCCATCCTTCCTGTAGCTGCTCAGACTCTGCTTCTCTGCCCCCAGCCAAGCTTATAGGCCTGCAGAGTGTCTAGTTTTGAAGATACAGACTCTGCTAAGCAAAAGTGAACAGGGCCAAACTGGGCTTATTTCGCTGTGAAAGTGACATTTAGGCACGGAGTTGGAAAACCTTGTCTGAACCCCTCCATCCTTCCTGTAGCTGCTCAGACTCTGCTTCTCTGCCCCCAGCCAAGCTTATAGGCCTGCAGAGTGTCTAGTTTTGAAGATACAGACTCTGCTAAGCAAAAGTGAACAGGGCCAAACTGGGCTTATTTCGCTGTGAAAGTGACATTTAGGCACGGAGTTGGAAAACCTTGTCTGAACCCCTCCATCCTTCCTGTAGCTGCTCAGACTCTGCTTCTCTGCCCCCAGCCAAGCTTATAGGCCTGCAGAGTGTCTAGTTTTGAAGATACAGACTCTGCTAAGCAAAAGTGAACAGGGCCAAACTGGGCTTATTTCGCTGTTCAAGGTTCAAGGTTAGCTTTATTGTCCCTTGCGGGAAATTGGTTTGCAGCCAGATCATAGTAAAAAATACACACAACAACAACATTCAATACAAGACTGAGATCTAAGAACAGGGCACTAGAGACAGAGAATTCATGACATTCAAAGTAGCAAAGTCAGCAAAAGTGCATTAGTGGGCAGTATGTGCAAAGAGGCAAGAATAAAGTGCTATCTGCTGTTCAGCAGTTGAATAGCAGCCGGGACAAAGGATAGTTTGAACCGATTAGTCTTTGTAGTGGGCACCCTCAGCCGACGACCTGAGGGCAACAGTTCAAACTCAGACCGAAGTGGGTGATCCGATACCTCCAGGAGGGAGGAGGCTCTTTTAAGCATCTGCCTCTTGTACAGTTCTATGAGTTGGGCTTGGGTTCTCCCAGAAATCTTACTGGCCACTTTGACGAGGCTGCTGAGCCTGTTCTTGTTTGCCAGGGTCAGATTACCGTACCAGGCAACCATACAAAACATGAGAACAGATTCAATAAAACTTCTATAGAAAAGAGTCATCATCACAGACGAGACATTAAAAGAACGCATTTTCCTCAGAAAAAAAAGACGCTGCTGGACTTTTTTTGATGTAGAGGCAACATGAGAGTCAAAGGAGAGTTTGTTGTCAAGAACGACACCCAAATATTTATAGCTCTCTACAATTTCAATTTCTGTGCCCTTAATGAGTGTAGGAGCAGGACTGGGAGGAGTCCTTCTAAAGCTGATGATCATGTCTTTTGTTTTGGTCACATTTAACTGTAAGAATGACTTGTCACACCACGATATGAAGTCATTGACAACTGGCCCATGCTGTACCTCATTGTCTTCAAGAAGGCTAACAATCACAGAGTCATCAGCAAATTTGACAATATACCTGTTAGGGTGATTGCTACAACAGTCGTTGGTATACAGAATATACAGTAGTGAGGAGAGACAACAGCCTTGGGGAGAACCAGTGGAGGAGAGCAACAGAGAAGACAGGACCTCATTTACCCTCACGCACTGAGACCTAACAGTTAAGAAGTCTATGATCCAGCCAACAAGGTTAAGATCCAGTTTAAAATAACTGATTAGCTTCTGGGCTAGAAGATGTGGCTGGATCGTGTTAAAGGCAGAGGAAAAATCGACAAACAACAGTCTGGCCTGTGTTTTTTTCCCCTCAAGGTGGCGGTACAAGAAATGCAGTAGGGTGATAGTGGCATCATCTACACCTCTTCCAGACCTGTATGCAAACTGCAGGGGATCTAGAGATTTCTCCACCTGCTTTAGGATGCTATCTTTGACTAGCTTTTCCAAACATTTCATTACTAATGAAGTCAAGGCAACAGGCCTGAAGTCATTTAATGACTTTGGGGTTCTAATTTTGGCAACTGGGACAATTGTGGACTGTTTCCATAACTTAGGGACCCGCTGTTGTTGAAGAGATAAGTTAAAAATAAAATGAAAAATGCTGCAGAGCTGTTCAGCACACGTTGAGAAATGTCACTGTGTCACTGTGAAAGTGACATTTAGGCACGGAGTTGGAAAACCTTGTCTGAACCCCTCCATCCTTCCTGTAGCTGCTCAGACTCTGCTTCTCTGCCCCCAGCCAAGCTTATAGGCCTGCAGAGTGTCTAGTTTTGAAGATACAGACTCTGCTAAGCAAAAGTGAACAGGGCCAAACTGGGCTTATTTCGCTGTGAAAGTGACATTTAGGCACGGAGTTGGAAAACCTTGTCTGAACCCCTCCATCCTTCCTGTAGCTGCTCAGACTCTGCTTCTCTGCCCCCAGCCAAGCTTATAGGCCTGCAGAGTGTCTAGTTTTGAAGATACAGACTCTGCTAAGCAAAAGTGAACAGGGCCAAACTGGGCTTATTTCGCTGTGAAAGTGACATTTAGGCACGGAGTTGGAAAACCTTGTCTGAACCCCTCCATCCTTCCTGTAGCTGCTCAGACTCTGCTTCTCTGCCCCCAGCCAAGCTTATAGGCCTGCAGAGTGTCTAGTTTTGAAGATACAGACTCTGCTAAGCAAAAGTGAACAGGGCCAAACTGGGCTTATTTCGCTGTGAAAGTGACATTTAGGCACGGAGTTGGAAAACCTTGTCTGAACCCCTCCATCCTTCCTGTAGCTGCTCAGACTCTGCTTCTCTGCCCCCAGCCAAGCTTATAGGCCTGCAGAGTGTCTAGTTTTGAAGATACAGACTCTGCTAAGCAAAAGTGAACAGGGCCAAACTGGGCTTATTTCGCTGTGAAAGTGACATTTAGGCACGGAGTTGGAAAACCTTGTCTGAACCCCTCCATCCTTCCTGTAGCTGCTCAGACTCTGCTTCTCTGCCCCCAGCCAAGCTTATAGGCCTGCAGAGTGTCTAGTTTTGAAGATACAGACTCTGCTAAGCAAAAGTGAACAGGGCCAAACTGGGCTTATTTCGCTGTGAAAGTGACATTTAGGCACGGAGTTGGAAAACCTTGTCTGAACCCCTCCATCCTTCCTGTAGCTGCTCAGACTCTGCTTCTCTGCCCCCAGCCAAGCTTATAGGCCTGCAGAGTGTCTAGTTTTGAAGATACAGACTCTGCTAAGCAAAAGTGAACAGGGCCAAACTGGGCTTATTTCGCTGTGAAAGTGACATTTAGGCACGGAGTTGGAAAACCTTGTCTGAACCCCTCCATCCTTCCTGTAGCTGCTCAGACTCTGCTTCTCTGCCCCCAGCCAAGCTTATAGGCCTGCAGAGTGTCTAGTTTTGAAGATACAGACTCTGCTAAGCAAAAGTGAACAGGGCCAAACTGGGCTTATTTCGCTGTGAAAGTGACATTTAGGCACGGAGTTGGAAAACCTTGTCTGAACCCCTCCATCCTTCCTGTAGCTGCTCAGACTCTGCTTCTCTGCCCCCAGCCAAGCTTATAGGCCTGCAGAGTGTCTAGTTTTGAAGATACAGACTCTGCTAAGCAAAAGTGAACAGGGCCAAACTGGGCTTATTTCGCTGTGAAATTTCGATGTCACTTTCACAGCGAAATAAGCCCAGTTTGGCCCTGTTCACTTTTGCTTAGCAGAGTCTGTATCTTCAAAACTAGACACTCTGCAGGCCTATAAGCTTGGCTGGGGGCAGAGAAGCAGAGTCTGAGCAGCTACAGGAAGGATGGAGGGGTTCAGACAAGGTTTTCCAACTCCGTGCCTAAATGTCACTTTCACAGCGAAATAAGCCCAGTTTGGCCCTGTTCACTTTTGCTTAGCAGAGTCTGTATCTTCAAAACTAGACACTCTGCAGGCCTATAAGCTTGGCTGGGGGCAGAGAAGCAGAGTCTGAGCAGCTACAGGAAGGATGGAGGGGTTCAGACAAGGTTTTCCAACTCCGTGCCTAAATGTCACTTTCACAGCGAAATAAGCCCAGTTTGGCCCTGTTCACTTTTGCTTAGCAGAGTCTGTATCTTCAAAACTAGACACTCTGCAGGCCTATAAGCTTGGCTGGGGGCAGAGAAGCAGAGTCTGAGCAGCTACAGGAAGGATGGAGGGGTTCAGACAAGGTTTTCCAACTCCGTGCCTAAATGTCACTTTCACAGCGAAATAAGCCCAGTTTGGCCCTGTTCACTTTTGCTTAGCAGAGTCTGTATCTTCAAAACTAGACACTCTGCAGGCCTATAAGCTTGGCTGGGGGCAGAGAAGCAGAGTCTGAGCAGCTACAGGAAGGATGGAGGGGTTCAGACAAGGTTTTCCAACTCCGTGCCTAAATGTCACTTTCACAGCGAAATAAGCCCAGTTTGGCCCTGTTCACTTTTGCTTAGCAGAGTCTGTATCTTCAAAACTAGACACTCTGCAGGCCTATAAGCTTGGCTGGGGGCAGAGAAGCAGAGTCTGAGCAGCTACAGGAAGGATGGAGGGGTTCAGACAAGGTTTTCCAACTCCGTGCCTAAATGTCACTTTCACAGCGAAATAAGCCCAGTTTGGCCCTGTTCACTTTTGCTTAGCAGAGTCTGTATCTTCAAAACTAGACACTCTGCAGGCCTATAAGCTTGGCTGGGGGCAGAGAAGCAGAGTCTGAGCAGCTACAGGAAGGATGGAGGGGTTCAGACAAGGTTTTCCAACTCCGTGCCTAAATGTCACTTTCACAGCGAAATAAGCCCAGTTTGGCCCTGTTCACTTTTGCTTAGCAGAGTCTGTATCTTCAAAACTAGACACTCTGCAGGCCTATAAGCTTGGCTGGGGGCAGAGAAGCAGAGTCTGAGCAGCTACAGGAAGGATGGAGGGGTTCAGACAAGGTTTTCCAACTCCGTGCCTAAATGTCACTTTCACAGCGAAATAAGCCCAGTTTGGCCCTGTTCACTTTTGCTTAGCAGAGTCTGTATCTTCAAAACTAGACACTCTGCAGGCCTATAAGCTTGGCTGGGGGCAGAGAAGCAGAGTCTGAGCAGCTACAGGAAGGATGGAGGGGTTCAGACAAGGTTTTCCAACTCCGTGCCTAAATGTCACTTTCACAGCGAAATAAGCCCAGTTTGGCCCTGTTCACTTTTGCTTAGCAGAGTCTGTATCTTCAAAACTAGACACTCTGCAGGCCTATAAGCTTGGCTGGGGGCAGAGAAGCAGAGTCTGAGCAGCTACAGGAAGGATGGAGGGGTTCAGACAAGGTTTTCCAACTCCGTGCCTAAATGTCACTTTCACAGCGAAATAAGCCCAGTTTGGCCCTGTTCACTTTTGCTTAGCAGAGTCTGTATCTTCAAAACTAGACACTCTGCAGGCCTATAAGCTTGGCTGGGGGCAGAGAAGCAGAGTCTGAGCAGCTACAGGAAGGATGGAGGGGTTCAGACAAGGTTTTCCAACTCCGTGCCTAAATGTCACTTTCACAGCGAAATAAGCCCAGTTTGGCCCTGTTCACTTTTGCTTAGCAGAGTCTGTATCTTCAAAACTAGACACTCTGCAGGCCTATAAGCTTGGCTGGGGGCAGAGAAGCAGAGTCTGAGCAGCTACAGGAAGGATGGAGGGGTTCAGACAAGGTTTTCCAACTCCGTGCCTAAATGTCACTTTCACAGCGAAATAAGCCCAGTTTGGCCCTGTTCACTTTTGCTTAGCAGAGTCTGTATCTTCAAAACTAGACACTCTGCAGGCCTATAAGCTTGGCTGGGGGCAGAGAAGCAGAGTCTGAGCAGCTACAGGAAGGATGGAGGGGTTCAGACAAGGTTTTCCAACTCCGTGCCTAAATGTCACTTTCACAGCGAAATAAGCCCAGTTTGGCCCTGTTCACTTTTGCTTAGCAGAGTCTGTATCTTCAAAACTAGACACTCTGCAGGCCTATAAGCTTGGCTGGGGGCAGAGAAGCAGAGTCTGAGCAGCTACAGGAAGGATGGAGGGGTTCAGACAAGGTTTTCCAAGTCCGTGCCTAAATCTCACTTTCACAGCGAAATAAGCCCAGTTTGGCCCTGTTCACTTTTGCTTAGCAGAGTCTGTATCTTCAAAACTAGACACTCTGCAGGCCTATATCAGCCCAATATCAATATCAGCCCAATATCAATATCAGCCCAATATCAGCATCAGCCCAATATCAGCATCAGCCCAATATCAGCATCAGCCCAATATCAGCATCAGCCCAATATCAGCATCAGCCCAATATCAGCATCAGCCCAATATCAGCATCAGCCCAATATCAGCATCAGCCCAATATCAGCATCAGCCCAATATCAGCATCAGCCCAATATCAGCATCAGCCCAATATCAGCATCAGCCCAATATCAGCATCAGCCCAATATCAGCATCAGCCCAATATCAGCATCAGCCCAATATCAGCATCAGCCCAATATCAGCATCAGCCCAATATCAGCATCAGCCCAATATCAGCATCAGCCCAATATCAGCATCAGCCCAATATCAGCATCAGCCCAATATCAGCATCAGCCCAATATCAGCATCAGCCCAATATCAGCATCAGCCCAATATCAGCATCAGCCCAATATCAGCATCAGCCCAATATCAGCATCAGCCCAATATCAGCATCAGCCCAATATCAGCATCAGCCCAATATCAGCATCAGCCCAATATCAGCATCAGCCCAATATCAGCATCAGCCCAATATCAGCATCAGCCCAATATCAGCATCAGCCCAATATCAGCATCAGCCCAATATCAGCATCAGCCCAATATCAGCATCAGCCCAATATCAGCATCAGCCCAATATCAGCATCAGCCCAATATCAGCATCAGCCCAATATCAGCATCAGCCCAATATCAGCATCAGCCCAATATCAGCATCAGCCCAATATCAGCATCAGCCCAATATCAGCATCAGCCCAATATCAGCATCAGCCCAATATCAGCATCAGCCCAATATCAGCATCAGCCCAATATCAGCATCAGCCCAATATCAGCATCAGCCCAATATCAGCATCAGCCCAATATCAGCATCAGCCCAATATCAGCATCAGCCCAATATCAGCATCAGCCCAATATCAGCATCAGCCCAATATCAGCATCAGCCCAATATCAGCATCAGCCCAATATCAGCATCAGCCCAATATCAGCATCAGCCCAATATCAGCATCAGCCCAATATCAGCATCAGCCCAATATCAGCATCAGCCCAATATCAGCATCAGCCCAATATCAGCATCAGCCCAATATCAGCATCAGCCCAATATCAGCATCAGCCCAATATCAGCATCAGCCCAATATCAGCATCAGCCCAATATCAGCATCAGCCCAATATCAGCATCAGCCCAATATCAGCATCAGCTGATATTATATCATATTGGGCTGCTTCTCTGCCCCCAGCCAAGCTTATAGGCCTGCAGAGTGTCTAGGGCTGATGCTGATATTGGGCTGATGCTGATATTGGGCTGATGCTGATATTGGGCTGATGCTGATATTGGGCTGATGCTGATATTGGGCTGATGCTGATATTGGGCTGATGCTGATATTGGGCTGATGCTGATATTGGGCTGATGCTGATATTGGGCTGATGCTGATATTGGGCTGATGCTGATATTGGGCTGATGCTGATATTGGGCTGATGCTGATATTGGGCTGATGCTGATATTGGGCTGATGCTGATATTGGGCTGATGCTGATATTGGGCTGATGCTGATATTGGGCTGATGCTGATATTGGGCTGATGCTGATATTGGGCTGATGCTGATATTGGGCTGATGCTGATATTGGGCTGATGCTGATATTGGGCTGATGCTGATATTGGGCTGATGCTGATATTGGGCTGATGCTGATATTGGGCTGATGCTGATATTGGGCTGATGCTGATATTGGGCTGATGCTGATATTGGGCTGATGCTGATATTGGGCTGATGCTGATATTGGGCTGATGCTGATATTGGGCTGATGCTGATATTGGGCTGATGCTGATATTGGGCTGATGCTGATATTGGGCTGATGCTGATATTGGGCTGATGCTGATATTGGGCTGATGCTGATATTGGGCTGATGCTGATATTGGGCTGATGCTGATATTGGGCTGATGCTGATATTGGGCTGATGCTGATATTGGGCTGATGCTGATATTGGGCTGATGCTGATATTGGGCTGATGCTGATATTGGGCTGATGCTGATATTGGGCTGATGCTGATATTGGGCTGATGCTGATATTGGGCTGATGCTGATATTGGGCTGATGCTGATATTGGGCTGATGCTGATATTGGGCTGATGCTGATATTGGGCTGATGCTGATATTGGGCTGATGCTGATATTGGGCTGATGCTGATATTGGGCTGATGCTGATATTGGGCTGATGCTGATATTGGGCTGATGCTGATATTGGGCTGATGCTGATATTGGGCTGATGCTGATATTGGGCTGATGCTGATATTGGGCTGATGCTGATATTGGGCTGATGCTGATATTGGGCTGATGCTGATATTGGGCTGATGCTGATATTGGGCTGATGCTGATATTGGGCTGATGCTGATATTGGGCTGATGCTGATATTGGGCTGATGCTGATATTGGGCTGATGCTGATATTGGGCTGATGCTGATATTGGGCTGATGCTGATATTGGGCTGATGCTGATATTGGGCTGATGCTGATATTGGGCTGATGCTGATATTGGGCTGATGCTGATATTGGGCTGATGCTGATATTGGGCTGATGCTGATATTGGGCTGATGCTGATATTGGGCTGATATTGATATTGGGCTGATATTGATATTGGGCTGATATAGGCCTGCAGAGTGTCTAGTTTTGAAGATACAGACTCTGCTAAGCAAAAGTGAACAGGGCCAAACTGGGCTTATTTCGCTGTGAAAGTGAGATTTAGGCACGGACTTGGAAAACCTTGTCTGAACCCCTCCATCCTTCCTGTAGCTGCTCAGACTCTGCTTCTCTGCCCCCAGCCAAGCTTATAGGCCTGCAGAGTGTCTAGTTTTGAAGATACAGACTCTGCTAAGCAAAAGTGAACAGGGCCAAACTGGGCTTATTTCGCTGTGAAAGTGACATTTAGGCACGGAGTTGGAAAACCTTGTCTGAACCCCTCCATCCTTCCTGTAGCTGCTCAGACTCTGCTTCTCTGCCCCCAGCCAAGCTTATAGGCCTGCAGAGTGTCTAGTTTTGAAGATACAGACTCTGCTAAGCAAAAGTGAACAGGGCCAAACTGGGCTTATTTCGCTGTGAAAGTGACATTTAGGCACGGAGTTGGAAAACCTTGTCTGAACCCCTCCATCCTTCCTGTTGCTGCTCAGACTCTGCTTCTCTGCCCCCAGCCAAGCTTATAGGCCTGCAGAGTGTCTAGTTTTGAAGATACAGACTCTGCTAAGCAAAAGTGAACAGGGCCAAACTGGGCTTATTTCGCTGTGAAAGTGACATTTAGGCACGGAGTTGGAAAACCTTGTCTGAACCCCTCCATCCTTCCTGTAGCTGCTCAGACTCTGCTTCTCTGCCCCCAGCCAAGCTTATAGGCCTGCAGAGTGTCTAGTTTTGAAGATACAGACTCTGCTAAGCAAAAGTGAACAGGGCCAAACTGGGCTTATTTCGCTGTGAAAGTGACATTTAGGCACGGAGTTGGAAAACCTTGTCTGAACCCCTCCATCCTTCCTGTAGCTGCTCAGACTCTGCTTCTCTGCCCCCAGCCAAGCTTATAGGCCTGCAGAGTGTCTAGTTTTGAAGATACAGACTCTGCTAAGCAAAAGTGAACAGGGCCAAACTGGGCTTATTTCGCTGTGAAAGTGACATTTAGGCACGGAGTTGGAAAACCTTGTCTGAACCCCTCCATCCTTCCTGTAGCTGCTCAGACTCTGATTCTCTGCCCCCAGCCAAGCTTATAGGCCTGCAGAGTGTCTAGTTTTGAAGATACAGACTCTGCTAAGCAAAAGTGAACAGGGCCAAACTGGGCTTATTTCGCTGTGAAAGTGACATTTAGGCACGGAGTTGGAAAACCTTGTCTGAACCCCTCCATCCTTCCTGTAGCTGCTCAGACTCTGCTTCTCTGCCCCCAGCCAAGCTTATAGGCCTGCAGAGTGTCTAGTTTTGAAGATACAGACTCTGCTAAGCAAAAGTGAACAGGGCCAAACTGGGCTTATTTCGCTGTGAAAGTGACATTTAGGCACGGAGTTGGAAAACCTTGTCTGAACCCCTCCATCCTTCCTGTAGCTGCTCAGACTCTGCTTCTCTGCCCCCAGCCAAGCTTATAGGCCTGCAGAGTGTCTAGTTTTGAAGATACAGACTCTGCTAAGCAAAAGTGAACAGGGCCAAACTGGGCTTATTTCGCTGTGAAAGTGACATTTAGGCACGGAGTTGGAAAACCTTGTCTGAACCCCTCCATCCTTCCTGTAGCTGCTCAGACTCTGCTTCTCTGCCCCCAGCCAAGCTTATAGGCCTGCAGAGTGTCTAGTTTTGAAGATACAGACTCTGCTAAGCAAAAGTGAACAGGGCCAAACTGGGCTTATTTCGCTGTGAAAGTGACATTTAGGCACGGAGTTGGAAAACCTTGTCTGAACCCCTCCATCCTTCCTGTAGCTGCTCAGACTCTGCTTCTCTGCCCCCAGCCAAGCTTATAGGCCTGCAGAGTGTCTAGTTTTGAAGATACAGACTCTGCTAAGCAAAAGTGAACAGGGCCAAACTGGGCTTATTTCGCTGTGAAAGTGACATTTAGGCACGGAGTTGGAAAACCTTGTCTGAACCCCTCCATCCTTCCTGTAGCTGCTCAGACTCTGCTTCTCTGCCCCCAGCCAAGCTTATAGGCCTGCAGAGTGTCTAGTTTTGAAGATACAGACTCTGCTAAGCAAAAGTGAACAGGGCCAAACTGGGCTTATTTCGCTGTGAAAGTGACATTTAGGCACGGAGTTGGAAAACCTTGTCTGAACCCCTCCATCCTTCCTGTAGCTGCTCAGACTCTGCTTCTCTGCCCCCAGCCAAGCTTATAGGCCTGCAGAGTGTCTAGTTTTGAAGATACAGACTCTGCTAAGCAAAAGTGAACAGGGCCAAACTGGGCTTATTTCGCTGTGAAAGTGACATTTAGGCACGGAGTTGGAAAACCTTGTCTGAACCCCTCCATCCTTCCTGTAGCTGCTCAGACTCTGCTTCTCTGCCCCCAGCCAAGCTTATAGGCCTGCAGAGTGTCTAGTTTTGAAGATACAGACTCTGCTAAGCAAAAGTGAACAGGGCCAAACTGGGCTTATTTCGCTGTGAAAGTGACATCGAAATTTCACAGCGAAATAAGCCCAGTTTGGCCCTGTTCACTTTTGCTTAGCAGAGTCTGTATCTTCAAAACTAGACACTCTGCAGGCCTATAAGCTTGGCTGGGGGCAGAGAAGCAGAGTCTGAGCAGCTACAGGAAGGATGGAGGGGTTCAGACAAGGTTTTCCAACTCCGTGCCTAAATGTCACTTTCACAGCGAAATAAGCCCAGTTTGGCCCTGTTCACTTTTGCTTAGCAGAGTCTGTATCTTCAAAACTAGACACTCTGCAGGCCTATAAGCTTGGCTGGGGGCAGAGAAGCAGAGTCTGAGCAGCTACAGGAAGGATGGAGGGGTTCAGACAAGGTTTTCCAACTCCGTGCCTAAATGTCACTTTCACAGCGAAATAAGCCCAGTTTGGCCCTGTTCACTTTTGCTTAGCAGAGTCTGTATCTTCAAAACTAGACACTCTGCAGGCCTATAAGCTTGGCTGGGGGCAGAGAAGCAGAGTCTGAGCAGCTACAGGAAGGATGGAGGGGTTCAGACAAGGTTTTCCAACTCCGTGCCTAAATGTCACTTTCACAGCGAAATAAGCCCAGTTTGGCCCTGTTCACTTTTGCTTAGCAGAGTCTGTATCTTCAAAACTAGACACTCTGCAGGCCTATAAGCTTGGCTGGGGGCAGAGAAGCAGAGTCTGAGCAGCTACAGGAAGGATGGAGGGGTTCAGACAAGGTTTTCCAACTCCGTGCCTAAATGTCACTTTCACAGCGAAATAAGCCCAGTTTGGCCCTGTTCACTTTTGCTTAGCAGAGTCTGTATCTTCAAAACTAGACACTCTGCAGGCCTATAAGCTTGGCTGGGGGCAGAGAAGCAGAGTCTGAGCAGCTACAGGAAGGATGGAGGGGTTCAGACAAGGTTTTCCAACTCCGTGCCTAAATGTCACTTTCACAGCGAAATAAGCCCAGTTTGGCCCTGTTCACTTTTGCTTAGCAGAGTCTGTATCTTCAAAACTAGACACTCTGCAGGCCTATAAGCTTGGCTGGGGGCAGAGAAGCAGAGTCTGAGCAGCTACAGGAAGGATGGAGGGGTTCAGACAAGGTTTTCCAACTCCGTGCCTAAATGTCACTTTCACAGCGAAATAAGCCAGTTTGGCCCTGTTCACTTTTGCTTAGCAGAGTCTGTATCTTCAAAACTAGACACTCTGCAGGCCTATAAGCTTGGCTGGGGGCAGAGAAGCAGAGTCTGAGCAGCTACAGGAAGGATGGAGGGGTTCAGACAAGGTTTTCCAACTCCGTGCCTAAATGTCACTTTCACAGCGAAATAAGCCCAGTTTGGCCCTGTTCACTTTTGCTTAGCAGAGTCTGTATCTTCAAAACTAGACACTCTGCAGGCCTATAAGCTTGGCTGGGGGCAGAGAAGCAGAGTCTGAGCAGCTACAGGAAGGATGGAGGGGTTCAGACAAGGTTTTCCAACTCCGTGCCTAAATGTCACTTTCACAGCGAAATAAGCCCAGTTTGGCCCTGTTCACTTTTGCTTAGCAGAGTCTGTATCTTCAAAACTAGACACTCTGCAGGCCTATAAGCTTGGCTGGGGGCAGAGAAGCAGAGTCTGAGCAGCTACAGGAAGGATGGAGGGGTTCAGACAAGGTTTTCCAACTCCGTGCCTAAATGTCACTTTCACAGCGAAATAAGCCCAGTTTGGCCCTGTTCACTTTTGCTTAGCAGAGTCTGTATCTTCAAAACTAGACACTCTGCAGGCCTATAAGCTTGGCTGGGGGCAGAGAAGCAGAGTCTGAGCAGCTACAGGAAGGATGGAGGGGTTCAGACAAGGTTTTCCAACTCCGTGCCTAAATGTCACTTTCACAGCGAAATAAGCCCAGTTTGGCCCTGTTCACTTTTGCTTAGCAGAGTCTGTATCTTCAAAACTAGACACTCTGCAGGCCTATAAGCTTGGCTGGGGGCAGAGAAGCAGAGTCTGAGCAGCTACAGGAAGGATGGAGGGGTTCAGACAAGGTTTTCCAACTCCGTGCCTAAATGTCACTTTCACAGCGAAATAAGCCCAGTTTGGCCCTGTTCACTTTTGCTTAGCAGAGTCTGTATCTTCAAAACTAGACACTCTGCAGGCCTATAAGCTTGGCTGGGGGCAGAGAAGCAGAGTCTGAGCAGCTACAGGAAGGATGGAGGGGTTCAGACAAGGTTTTCCAACTCCGTGCCTAAATGTCACTTTCACAGCGAAATAAGCCCAGTTTGGCCCTGTTCACTTTTGCTTAGCAGAGTCTGTATCTTCAAAACTAGACACTCTGCAGGCCTATAAGCTTGGCTGGGGGCAGAGAAGCAGAGTCTGAGCAGCTACAGGAAGGATGGAGGGGTTCAGACAAGGTTTTCCAACTCCGTGCCTAAATGTCACTTTCACAGCGAAATAAGCCCAGTTTGGCCCTGTTCACTTTTGCTTAGCAGAGTCTGTATCTTCAAAACTAGACACTCTGCAGGCCTATAAGCTTGGCTGGGGGCAGAGAAGCAGAGTCTGAGCAGCTACAGGAAGGATGGAGGGGTTCAGACAAGGTTTTCCAACTCCGTGCCTAAATGTCACTTTCACAGCGAAATAAGCCCAGTTTGGCCCTGTTCACTTTTGCTTAGCAGAGTCTGTATCTTCAAAACTAGACACTCTGCAGGCCTATAAGCTTGGCTGGGGGCAGAGAAGCAGAGTCTGAGCAGCTACAGGAAGGATGGAGGGGTTCAGACAAGGTTTTCCAACTCCGTGCCTAAATGTCACTTTCACAGCGAAATAAGCCCAGTTTGGCCCTGTTCACTTTTGCTTAGCAGAGTCTGTATCTTCAAAACTAGACACTCTGCAGGCCTATAAGCTTGGCTGGGGGCAGAGAAGCAGAGTCTGAGCAGCTACAGGAAGGATGGAGGGGTTCAGACAAGGTTTTCCAACTCCGTGCCTAAATGTCACTTTCACAGCGAAATAAGCCCAGTTTGGCCCTGTTCACTTTTGCTTAGCAGAGTCTGTATCTTCAAAACTAGACACTCTGCAGGCCTATAAGCTTGGCTGGGGGCAGAGAAGCAGAGTCTGAGCAGCTACAGGAAGGATGGAGGGGTTCAGACAAGGTTTTCCAAGTCCGTGCCTAAATGTCACTTTCACAGCGAAATAAGCCCAGTTTGGCCCTGTTCACTTTTGCTTAGCAGAGTCTGTATCTTCAAAACTAGACACTCTGCAGGCCTATATCAGCCCAATATCAATATCAGCCCAATATCAGCATCAGCCCAATATCAGCATCAGCCCAATATCAGCATCAGCCCAATATCAGCATCAGCCCAATATCAGCATCAGCCCAATATCAGCATCAGCCCAATATCAGCATCAGCCCAATATCAGCATCAGCCAATATCAGCATCAGCCCAATATCAGCATCAGCCCAATATCAGCATCAGCCCAATATCAGCATCAGCCCAATATCAGCATCAGCCCAATATCAGCATCAGCCCAATATCAGCATCAGCCCAATATCAGCATCAGCCCAATATCAGCATCAGCCCAATATCAGCATCAGCCCAATATCAGCATCAGCCCAATATCAGCATCAGCCCAATATCAGCATCAGCCCAATATCAGCATCAGCCCAATATCAGCATCAGCCCAATATCAGCATCATCAGCCCAATATCAGCATCAGCCCAATATCAGCATCAGCCCAATATCAGCATCAGCCCAATATCAGCATCAGCCCAATATCAGCATCAGCCCAATATCAGCATCAGCCCAATATCAGCATCAGCCCAATATCAGCATCAGCCCAATATCAGCATCAGCCCAATATCAGCATCAGCCCAATATCAGCATCAGCCCAATATCAGCATCAGCCCAATATCAGCATCAGCCCAATATCAGCATCAGCCCAATATCAGCATCAGCCCAATATCAGCATCAGCCCAATATCAGCATCAGCCCAATATCAGCATCAGCCCAATATCAGCATCAGCCCAATATCAGCATCAGCCCAATATCAGCATCAGCCCAATATCAGCATCAGCCCAATATCAGCATCAGCCCAATATCAGCATCAGCCCAATATCAGCATCAGCCCAAT
The DNA here is from genome assembly GCF_951216825.1 of Electrona antarctica. Taxonomy (NCBI): domain Eukaryota; kingdom Metazoa; phylum Chordata; class Actinopteri; order Myctophiformes; family Myctophidae; genus Electrona; species Electrona antarctica. Next base: position 48,018,623 of record NC_136799.1, on the reverse strand, counting down.
ATCAGCATCAGCCCAATATCAGCATCAGCCCAATATCAGCATCAGCCCAATATCAGCATCAGCCCAATATCAGCATCAGCCCAATATCAGCATCAGCCCAATATCAGCATCAGCCCAATATCAGCATCAGCCCAATATCAGCATCAGCCCAATATCAGCATCAGCCCAATATCAGCATCAGCCCAATATCAGCATCAGCCCAATATCAGCATCAGCCCAATATCAGCATCAGCCCAATATCAGCATCAGCCCAATATCAGCATCAGCCCAATATCAGCATCAGCCCAATATCAGCATCAGCCCAATATCAGCATCAGCCCAATATCAGCATCAGCCCAATATCAGCATCAGCCCAATATCAGCATCAGCCCAATATCAGCATCAGCCCAATATCAGCATCAGCCCAATATCAGCATCAGCCCAATATCAGCATCAGCCCAATATCAGCATCAGCCCAATATCAGCATCAGCCCAATATCAGCATCAGCCCAATATCAGCATCAGCCCAATATCAGCATCAGCCCAATATCAGCATCAGCCCAATATCAGCATCAGCCCAATATCAGCATCAGCCCAATATCAGCATCAGCCCAATATCAGCATCAGCCCAATATCAGCATCAGCCCAATATCAGCATCAGCCCAATATCAGCATCAGCCCAATATCAGCATCAGCCCAATATCAGCATCAGCCCAATATCAGCATCAGCCCAATATCAGCATCAGCCCAATATCAGCATCAGCCCAATATCAGCATCAGCCCAATATCAGCATCAGCCCAATATCAGCATCAGCCCAATATCAGCATCAGCCCAATATCAGCATCAGCCCAATATCAGCATCAGCTGATATTATATCATATTGGGCTGCTTCTCTGCCCCCAGCCAAGCTTATAGGCCTGCAGAGTGTCTAGGGCTGATGCTGATATTGGGCTGATGCTGATATTGGGCTGATGCTGATATTGGGCTGATGCTGATATTGGGCTGATGCTGATATTGGGCTGATGCTGATATTGGGCTGATGCTGATATTGGGCTGATGCTGATATTGGGCTGATGCTGATATTGGGCTGATGCTGATATTGGGCTGATGCTGATATTGGGCTGATGCTGATATTGGGCTGATGCTGATATTGGGCTGATGCTGATATTGGGCTGATGCTGATATTGGGCTGATGCTGATATTGGGCTGATGCTGATATTGGGCTGATGCTGATATTGGGCTGATGCTGATATTGGGCTGATGCTGATATTGGGCTGATGCTGATATTGGGCTGATGCTGATATTGGGCTGATGCTGATATTGGGCTGATGCTGATATTGGGCTGATGCTGATATTGGGCTGATGCTGATATTGGGCTGATGCTGATATTGGGCTGATGCTGATATTGGGCTGATGCTGATATTGGGCTGATGCTGATATTGGGCTGATGCTGATATTGGGCTGATGCTGATATTGGGCTGATGCTGATATTGGGCTGATGCTGATATTGGGCTGATGCTGATATTGGGCTGATGCTGATATTGGGCTGATGCTGATATTGGGCTGATGCTGATATTGGGCTGATGCTGATATTGGGCTGATGCTGATATTGGGCTGATGCTGATATTGGGCTGATGCTGATATTGGGCTGATGCTGATATTGGGCTGATGCTGATATTGGGCTGATGCTGATATTGGGCTGATGCTGATATTGGGCTGATGCTGATATTGGGCTGATGCTGATATTGGGCTGATGCTGATATTGGGCTGATGCTGATATTGGGCTGATGCTGATATTGGGCTGATGCTGATATTGGGCTGATGCTGATATTGGGCTGATGCTGATATTGGGCTGATGCTGATATTGGGCTGATGCTGATATTGGGCTGATGCTGATATTGGGCTGATGCTGATATTGGGCTGATGCTGATATTGGGCTGATGCTGATATTGGGCTGATGCTGATATTGGGCTGATGCTGATATTGGGCTGATGCTGATATTGGGCTGATGCTGATATTGGGCTGATGCTGATATTGGGCTGATGCTGATATTGGGCTGATGCTGATATTGGGCTGATGCTGATATTGGGCTGATGCTGATATTGGGCTGATGCTGATATTGGGCTGATGCTGATATTGGGCTGATGCTGATATTGGGCTGATGCTGATATTGGAAACCTTGTCTGAACCCCTCCATCCTTCCTGTAGCTGCTCAGACTCTGCTTCTCTGCCCCCAGCCAAGCTTATAGGCCTGCAGAGTGTCTAGTTTTGAAGATACAGACTCTGCTAAGCAAAAGTGAACAGGGCCAAACTGGGCTTATTTCGCTGTGAAAGTGACATTTAGGCACGGAGTTGGAAACCTTGTCTGAACCCCTCCATCCTTCCTGTAGCTGCTCAGACTCTGCTTCTCTGCCCCCAGCCAAGCTTATAGGCCTGCAGAGTGTCTAGTTTTGAAGATACAGACTCTGCTAAGCAAAAGTGAACAGGGCCAAACTGGGCTTATTTCGCTGTGAAAGTGACATTTAGGCACGGAGTTGGAAAACCTTGTCTGAACCCCCTCCATCCTTCCTGTAGCTGCTCAGACTCTGCTTCTCTGCCCCAGCCAAGCTTATAGGCCTGCAGAGTGTCTAGTTTTGAAGATACAGACTCTGCTAAGCAAAAGTGAACAGGGCCAAACTGGGCTTATTTCGCTGTGAAAGTGACATTTAGGCACGGAGTTGGAAAACCTTGTCTGAACCCCTCCATCCTTCCTGTAGCTGCTCAGACTCTGCTTCTCTGCCCCCAGCCAAGCTTATAGGCCTGCAGAGTGTCTAGTTTTGAAGATACAGACTCTGCTAAGCAAAAGTGAACAGGGCCAAACTGGGCTTATTTCGCTGTGAAAGTGACATTTAGGCACGGAGTTGGAAAACCTTGTCTGAACCCCTCCATCCTTCCTGTAGCTGCTCAGACTCTGCTTCTCTGCCCCCAGCCAAGCTTATAGGCCTGCAGAGTGTCTAGTTTTGAAGATACAGACTCTGCTAAGCAAAAGTGAACAGGGCCAAACTGGGCTTATTTCGCTGTGAAAGTGACATTTAGGCACGGAGTTGGAAAACCTTGTCTGAACCCCTCCATCCTTCCTGTAGCTGCTCAGACTCTGCTTCTCTGCCCCCAGCCAAGCTTATAGGCCTGCAGAGTGTCTAGTTTTGAAGATACAGACTCTGCTAAGCAAAAGTGAACAGGGCCAAACTGGGCTTATTTCGCTGTGAAAGTGACATTTAGGCACGGAGTTGGAAAACCTTGTCTGAACCCCTCCATCCTTCCTGTAGCTGCTCAGACTCTGCTTCTCTGCCCCCAGCCAAGCTTATAGGCCTGCAGAGTGTCTAGTTTTGAAGATACAGACTCTGCTAAGCAAAAGTGAACAGGGCCAAACTGGGCTTATTTCGCTGTGAAAGTGACATTTAGGCACGGAGTTGGAAAACCTTGTCTGAACCCCTCCATCCTTCCTGTAGCTGCTCAGACTCTGCTTCTCTGCCCCCAGCCAAGCTTATAGGCCTGCAGAGTGTCTAGTTTTGAAGATACAGACTCTGCTAAGCAAAAGTGAACAGGGCCAAACTGGGCTTATTTCGCTGTGAAAGTGACATTTAGGCACGGAGTTGGAAAACCTTGTCTGAACCCCTCCATCCTTCCTGTAGCTGCTCAGACTCTGCTTCTCTGCCCCCAGCCAAGCTTATAGGCCTGCAGAGTGTCTAGTTTTGAAGATACAGACTCTGCTAAGCAAAAGTGAACAGGGCCAAACTGGGCTTATTTCGCTGTGAAAGTGACATTTAGGCACGGAGTTGGAAAACCTTGTCTGAACCCCTCCATCCTTCCTGTAGCTGCTCAGACTCTGCTTCTCTGCCCCCAGCCAAGCTTATAGGCCTGCAGAGTGTCTAGTTTTGAAGATACAGACTCTGCTAAGCAAAAGTGAACAGGGCCAAACTGGGCTTATTTCGCTGTGAAAGTGACATTTAGGCACGGAGTTGGAAAACCTTGTCTGAACCCCTCCATCCTTCCTGTAGCTGCTCAGACTCTGCTTCTCTGCCCCCAGCCAAGCTTATAGGCCTGCAGAGTGTCTAGTTTTGAAGATACAGACTCTGCTAAGCAAAAGTGAACAGGGCCAAACTGGGCTTATTTCGCTGTGAAAGTGACATTTAGGCACGGAGTTGGAAAACCTTGTCTGAACCCCTCCATCCTTCCTGTAGCTGCTCAGACTCTGCTTCTCTGCCCCCAGCCAAGCTTATAGGCCTGCAGAGTGTCTAGTTTTGAAGATACAGACTCTGCTAAGCAAAAGTGAACAGGGCCAAACTGGGCTTATTTCGCTGTGAAAGTGACATTTAGGCACGGAGTTGGAAAACCTTGTCTGAACCCCTCCATCCTTCCTGTAGCTGCTCAGACTCTGCTTCTCTGCCCCCAGCCAAGCTTATAGGCCTGCAGAGTGTCTAGTTTTGAAGATACAGACTCTGCTAAGCAAAAGTGAACAGGGCCAAACTGGGCTTATTTCGCTGTGAAAGTGACATTTAGGCACGGAGTTGGAAAACCTTGTCTGAACCCCTCCATCCTTCCTGTAGCTGCTCAGACTCTGCTTCTCTGCCCCCAGCCAAGCTTATAGGCCTGCAGAGTGTCTAGTTTTGAAGATACAGACTCTGCTAAGCAAAAGTGAACAGGGCCAAACTGGGCTTATTTCGCTGTGAAAGTGACATTTAGGCACGGAGTTGGAAAACCTTGTCTGAACCCCTCCATCCTTCCTGTAGCTGCTCAGACTCTGCTTCTCTGCCCCCAGCCAAGCTTATAGGCCTGCAGAGTGTCTAGTTTTGAAGATACAGACTCTGCTAAGCAAAAGTGAACAGGGCCAAACTGGGCTTATTTCGCTGTGAAAGTGACATTTAGGCACGGAGTTGGAAAACCTTGTCTGAACCCCTCCATCCTTCCTGTAGCTGCTCAGACTCTGCTTCTCTGCCCCCAGCCAAGCTTATAGGCCTGCAGAGTGTCTAGTTTTGAAGATACAGACTCTGCTAAGCAAAAGTGAACAGGGCCAAACTGGGCTTATTTCGCTGTGAAAGTGACATTTAGGCACGGAGTTGGAAAACCTTGTCTGAACCCCTCCATCCTTCCTGTAGCTGCTCAGACTCTGCTTCTCTGCCCCCAGCCAAGCTTATAGGCCTGCAGAGTGTCTAGTTTTGAAGATACAGACTCTGCTAAGCAAAAGTGAACAGGGCCAAACTGGGCTTATTTCGCTGTGAAAGTGACATTTAGGCACGGAGTTGGAAAACCTTGTCTGAACCCCTCCATCCTTCCTGTAGCTGCTCAGACTCTGCTTCTCTGCCCCCAGCCAAGCTTATAGGCCTGCAGAGTGTCTAGTTTTGAAGATACAGACTCTGCTAAGCAAAAGTGAACAGGGCCAAACTGGGCTTATTTCGCTGTGAAAGTGACATTTAGGCACGGAGTTGGAAAACCTTGTCTGAACCCCTCCATCCTTCCTGTAGCTGCTCAGACTCTGCTTCTCTGCCCCCAGCCAAGCTTATAGGCCTGCAGAGTGTCTAGTTTTGAAGATACAGACTCTGCTAAGCAAAAGTGAACAGGGCCAAACTGGGCTTATTTCGCTGTGAAAGTGACATTTAGGCACGGAGTTGGAAAACCTTGTCTGAACCCCTCCATCCTTCCTGTAGCTGCTCAGACTCTGCTTCTCTGCCCCCAGCCAAGCTTATAGGCCTGCAGAGTGTCTAGTTTTGAAGATACAGACTCTGCTAAGCAAAAGTGAACAGGGCCAAACTGGGCTTATTTCGCTGTGAAAGTGACATTTAGGCACGGAGTTGGAAAACCTTGTCTGAACCCCTCCATCCTTCCTGTAGCTGCTCAGACTCTGCTTCTCTGCCCCCAGCCAAGCTTATAGGCCTGCAGAGTGTCTAGTTTTGAAGATACAGACTCTGCTAAGCAAAAGTGAACAGGGCCAAACTGGGCTTATTTCGCTGTGAAAGTGACATTTAGGCACGGAGTTGGAAAACCTTGTCTGAACCCCTCCATCCTTCCTGTAGCTGCTCAGACTCTGCTTCTCTGCCCCCAGCCAAGCTTATAGGCCTGCAGAGTGTCTAGTTTTGAAGATACAGACTCTGCTAAGCAAAAGTGAACAGGGCCAAACTGGGCTTATTTCGCTGTGAAAGTGACATTTAGGCACGGAGTTGGAAAACCTTGTCTGAACCCCTCCATCCTTCCTGTAGCTGCTCAGACTCTGCTTCTCTGCCCCCAGCCAAGCTTATAGGCCTGCAGAGTGTCTAGTTTTGAAGATACAGACTCTGCTAAGCAAAAGTGAACAGGGCCAAACTGGGCTTATTTCGCTGTGAAAGTGACATTTAGGCACGGAGTTGGAAAACCTTGTCTGAACCCCTCCATCCTTCCTGTAGCTGCTCAGACTCTGCTTCTCTGCCCCCAGCCAAGCTTATAGGCCTGCAGAGTGTCTAGTTTTGAAGATACAGACTCTGCTAAGCAAAAGTGAACAGGGCCAAACTGGGCTTATTTCGCTGTGAAAGTGACATTTAGGCACGGAGTTGGAAAACCTTGTCTGAACCCCTCCATCCTTCCTGTAGCTGCTCAGACTCTGCTTCTCTGCCCCCAGCCAAGCTTATAGGCCTGCAGAGTGTCTAGTTTTGAAGATACAGACTCTGCTAAGCAAAAGTGAACAGGGCCAAACTGGGCTTATTTCGCTGTGAAAGTGACATTTAGGCACGGAGTTGGAAAACCTTGTCTGAACCCCTCCATCCTTCCTGTAGCTGCTCAGACTCTGCTTCTCTGCCCCCAGCCAAGCTTATAGGCCTGCAGAGTGTCTAGTTTTGAAGATACAGACTCTGCTAAGCAAAAGTGAACAGGGCCAAACTGGGCTTATTTCGCTGTGAAATTTCGATGTCACTTTCACAGCGAAATAAGCCCAGTTTGGCCCTGTTCACTTTTGCTTAGCAGAGTCTGTATCTTCAAAACTAGACACTCTGCAGGCCTATAAGCTTGGCTGGGGGCAGAGAAGCAGAGTCTGAGCAGCTACAGGAAGGATGGAGGGGTTCAGACAAGGTTTTCCAACTCCGTGCCTAAATGTCACTTTCACAGCGAAATAAGCCCAGTTTGGCCCTGTTCACTTTTGCTTAGCAGAGTCTGTATCTTCAAAACTAGACACTCTGCAGGCCTATAAGCTTGGCTGGGGGCAGAGAAGCAGAGTCTGAGCAGCTACAGGAAGGATGGAGGGGTTCAGACAAGGTTTTCCAACTCCGTGCCTAAATGTCACTTTCACAGCGAAATAAGCCCAGTTTGGCCCTGTTCACTTTTGCTTAGCAGAGTCTGTATCTTCAAAACTAGACACTCTGCAGGCCTATAAGCTTGGCTGGGGGCAGAGAAGCAGAGTCTGAGCAGCTACAGGAAGGATGGAGGGGTTCAGACAAGGTTTTCCAACTCCGTGCCTAAATGTCACTTTCACAGCGAAATAAGCCCAGTTTGGCCCTGTTCACTTTTGCTTAGCAGAGTCTGTATCTTCAAAACTAGACACTCTGCAGGCCTATAAGCTTGGCTGGGGGCAGAGAAGCAGAGTCTGAGCAGCTACAGGAAGGATGGAGGGGTTCAGACAAGGTTTTCCAACTCCGTGCCTAAATGTCACTTTCACAGCGAAATAAGCCCAGTTTGGCCCTGTTCACTTTTGCTTAGCAGAGTCTGTATCTTCAAAACTAGACACTCTGCAGGCCTATAAGCTTGGCTGGGGGCAGAGAAGCAGAGTCTGAGCAGCTACAGGAAGGATGGAGGGGTTCAGACAAGGTTTTCCAACTCCGTGCCTAAATGTCACTTTCACAGCGAAATAAGCCCAGTTTGGCCCTGTTCACTTTTGCTTAGCAGAGTCTGTATCTTCAAAACTAGACACTCTGCAGGCCTATAAGCTTGGCTGGGGGCAGAGAAGCAGAGTCTGAGCAGCTACAGGAAGGATGGAGGGGTTCAGACAAGGTTTTCCAACTCCGTGCCTAAATGTCACTTTCACAGCGAAATAAGCCCAGTTTGGCCCTGTTCACTTTTGCTTAGCAGAGTCTGTATCTTCAAAACTAGACACTCTGCAGGCCTATAAGCTTGGCTGGGGGCAGAGAAGCAGAGTCTGAGCAGCTACAGGAAGGATGGAGGGGTTCAGACAAGGTTTTCCAACTCCGTGCCTAAATGTCACTTTCACAGCGAAATAAGCCCAGTTTGGCCCTGTTCACTTTTGCTTAGCAGAGTCTGTATCTTCAAAACTAGACACTCTGCAGGCCTATAAGCTTGGCTGGGGGCAGAGAAGCAGAGTCTGAGCAGCTACAGGAAGGATGGAGGGGTTCAGACAAGGTTTTCCAACTCCGTGCCTAAATGTCACTTTCACAGCGAAATAAGCCCAGTTTGGCCCTGTTCACTTTTGCTTAGCAGAGTCTGTATCTTCAAAACTAGACACTCTGCAGGCCTATAAGCTTGGCTGGGGGCAGAGAAGCAGAGTCTGAGCAGCTACAGGAAGGATGGAGGGGTTCAGACAAGGTTTTCCAACTCCGTGCCTAAATGTCACTTTCACAGCGAAATAAGCCCAGTTTGGCCCTGTTCACTTTTGCTTAGCAGAGTCTGTATCTTCAAAACTAGACACTCTGCAGGCCTATAAGCTTGGCTGGGGGCAGAGAAGCAGAGTCTGAGCAGCTACAGGAAGGATGGAGGGGTTCAGACAAGGTTTTCCAACTCCGTGCCTAAATGTCACTTTCACAGCGAAATAAGCCCAGTTTGGCCCTGTTCACTTTTGCTTAGCAGAGTCTGTATCTTCAAAACTAGACACTCTGCAGGCCTATAAGCTTGGCTGGGGGCAGAGAAGCAGAGTCTGAGCAGCTACAGGAAGGATGGAGGGGTTCAGACAAGGTTTTCCAACTCCGTGCCTAAATGTCACTTTCACAGCGAAATAAGCCCAGTTTGGCCCTGTTCACTTTTGCTTAGCAGAGTCTGTATCTTCAAAACTAGACACTCTGCAGGCCTATAAGCTTGGCTGGGGGCAGAGAAGCAGAGTCTGAGCAGCTACAGGAAGGATGGAGGGGTTCAGACAAGGTTTTCCAACTCCGTGCCTAAATGTCACTTTCACAGCGAAATAAGCCCAGTTTGGCCCTGTTCACTTTTGCTTAGCAGAGTCTGTATCTTCAAAACTAGACACTCTGCAGGCCTATAAGCTTGGCTGGGGGCAGAGAAGCAGAGTCTGAGCAGCTACAGGAAGGATGGAGGGGTTCAGACAAGGTTTTCCAACTCCGTGCCTAAATGTCACTTTCACAGCGAAATAAGCCCAGTTTGGCCCTGTTCACTTTTGCTTAGCAGAGTCTGTATCTTCAAAACTAGACACTCTGCAGGCCTATAAGCTTGGCTGGGGGCAGAGAAGCAGAGTCTGAGCAGCTACAGGAAGGATGGAGGGGTTCAGACAAGGTTTTCCAACTCCGTGCCTAAATGTCACTTTCACAGCGAAATAAGCCCAGTTTGGCCCTGTTCACTTTTGCTTAGCAGAGTCTGTATCTTCAAAACTAGACACTCTGCAGGCCTATAAGCTTGGCTGGGGGCAGAGAAGCAGAGTCTGAGCAGCTACAGGAAGGATGGAGGGGTTCAGACAAGGTTTTCCAAGTCCGTGCCTAAATGTCACTTTCACAGCGAAATAAGCCCAGTTTGGCCCTGTTCACTTTTGCTTAGCAGAGTCTGTATCTTCAAAACTAGACACTCTGCAGGCCTATATCAGCCCAATATCAATATCAGCCCAATATCAATATCAGCCCAATATCAGCATCAGCCCAATATCAGCATCAGCCCAATATCAGCATCAGCCCAATATCAGCATCAGCCCAATATCAGCATCAGCCCAATATCAGCATCAGCCCAATATCAGCATCAGCCCAATATCAGCATCAGCCCAATATCAGCATCAGCCCAATATCAGCATCAGCCCAATATCAGCATCAGCCCAATATCAGCATCAGCCCAATATCAGCATCAGCCCAATATCAGCATCAGCCCAATATCAGCATCAGCCCAATATCAGCATCAGCCCAATATCAGCATCAGCCCAATATCAGCATCAGCCCAATATCAGCATCAGCCCAATATCAGCATCAGCCCAATATCAGCATCAGCCCAATATCAGCATCAGCCCAATATCAGCATCAGCCCAATATCAGCATCAGCCCAATATCAGCATCAGCCCAATATCAGCATCAGCCCAATATCAGCATCAGCCCAATATCAGCATCAGCCCAATATCAGCATCAGCCCAATATCAGCATCAGCCCAATATCAGCATCAGCCCAATATCAGCATCAGCCCAATATCAGCATCAGCCCTAGACACTCTGCAGGCCTATAAGCTTGGCTGGGGGCAGAGAAGCAGCCCAATATGATATAATATCAGCTGATGCTGATATTGGGCTGATGCTGATATTGGGCTGATGCTGATATTGGGCTGATGCTGATATTGGGCTGATGCTGATATTGGGCTGATGCTGATATTGGGCTGATGCTGATATTGGGCTGATGCTGATATTGGGCTGATGCTGATATTGGGCTGATGCTGATATTGGGCTGATGCTGATATTGGGCTGATGCTGATATTGGGCTGATGCTGATATTGGGCTGATGCTGATATTGGGCTGATGCTGATATTGGGCTGATGCTGATATTGGGCTGATGCTGATATTGGGCTGATGCTGATATTGGGCTGATGCTGATATTGGGCTGATGCTGATATTGGGCTGATGCTGATATTGGGCTGATGCTGATATTGGGCTGATGCTGATATTGGGCTGATGCTGATATTGGGCTGATGCTGATATTGGGCTGATGCTGATATTGGGCTGATGCTGATATTGGGCTGATGCTGATATTGGGCTGATGCTGATATTGGGCTGATGCTGATATTGGGCTGATGCTGATATTGGGCTGATGCTGATATTGGGCTGATGCTGATATTGGGCTGATGCTGATATTGGGCTGATGCTGATATTGGGCTGATGCTGATATTGGGCTGATGCTGATATTGGGCTGATGCTGATATTGGGCTGATGCTGATATTGGGCTGATGCTGATATTGGGCTGATGCTGATATTGGGCTGATGCTGATATTGGGCTGATGCTGATATTGGGCTGATGCTGATATTGGGCTGATGCTGATATTGGGCTGATGCTGATATTGGGCTGATGCTGATATTGGGCTGATGCTGATATTGGGCTGATGCTGATATTGGGCTGATGCTGATATTGGGCTGATGCTGATATTGGGCTGATGCTGATATTGGGCTGATGCTGATATTGGGCTGATGCTGATATTGGGCTGATGCTGATATTGGGCTGATGCTGATATTGGGCTGATGCTGATATTGGGCTGATGCTGATATTGGGCTGATGCTGATATTGGGCTGATGCTGATATTGGGCTGATGCTGATATTGGGCTGATGCTGATATTGGGCTGATATTGATATTGGGCTGATATTGATATTGGGCTGATATAGGCCTGCAGAGTGTCTAGTTTTGAAGATACAGACTCTGCTAAGCAAAAGTGAACAGGGCCAAACTGGGCTTATTTCGCTGTGAAAGTGACATTTAGGCACGGACTTGGAAAACCTTGTCTGAACCCCTCCATCCTTCCTGTAGCTGCTCAGACTCTGCTTCTCTGCCCCCAGCCAAGCTTATAGGCCTGCAGAGTGTCTAGTTTTGAAGATACAGACTCTGCTAAGCAAAAGTGAACAGGGCCAAACTGGGCTTATTTCGCTGTGAAAGTGACATTTAGGCACGGAGTTGGAAAACCTTGTCTGAACCCCTCCATCCTTCCTGTAGCTGCTCAGACTCTGCTTCTCTGCCCCCAGCCAAGCTTATAGGCCTGCAGAGTGTCTAGTTTTGAAGATACAGACTCTGCTAAGCAAAAGTGAACAGGGCCAAACTGGGCTTATTTCGCTGTGAAAGTGACATTTAGGCACGGAGTTGGAAAACCTTGTCTGAACCCCTCCATCCTTCCTGTAGCTGCTCAGACTCTGCTTCTCTGCCCCCAGCCAAGCTTATAGGCCTGCAGAGTGTCTAGTTTTGAAGATACAGACTCTGCTAAGCAAAAGTGAACAGGGCCAAACTGGGCTTATTTCGCTGTGAAAGTGACATTTAGGCACGGAGTTGGAAAACCTTGTCTGAACCCCTCCATCCTTCCTGTAGCTGCTCAGACTCTGCTTCTCTGCCCCCAGCCAAGCTTATAGGCCTGCAGAGTGTCTAGTTTTGAAGATACAGACTCTGCTAAGCAAAAGTGAACAGGGCCAAACTGGGCTTATTTCGCTGTGAAAGTGACATTTAGGCACGGAGTTGGAAAACCTTGTCTGAACCCCTCCATCCTTCCTGTAGCTGCTCAGACTCTGCTTCTCTGCCCCCAGCCAAGCTTATAGGCCTGCAGAGTGTCTAGTTTTGAAGATACAGACTCTGCTAAGCAAAAGTGAACAGGGCCAAACTGGGCTTATTTCGCTGTGAAAGTGACATTTAGGCACGGAGTTGGAAAACCTTGTCTGAACCCCTCCATCCTTCCTGTAGCTGCTCAGACTCTGCTTCTCTGCCCCCAGCCAAGCTTATAGGCCTGCAGAGTGTCTAGTTTTGAAGATACAGACTCTGCTAAGCAAAAGTGAACAGGGCCAAACTGGGCTTATTTCGCTGTGAAAGTGACATTTAGGCACGGAGTTGGAAAACCTTGTCTGAACCCCTCCATCCTTCCTGTAGCTGCTCAGACTCTGCTTCTCTGCCCCCAGCCAAGCTTATAGGCCTGCAGAGTGTCTAGTTTTGAAGATACAGACTCTGCTAAGCAAAAGTGAACAGGGCCAAACTGGGCTTATTTCGCTGTGAAAGTGACATTTAGGCACGGAGTTGGAAAACCTTGTCTGAACCCCTCCATCCTTCCTGTAGCTGCTCAGACTCTGCTTCTCTGCCCCCAGCCAAGCTTATAGGCCTGCAGAGTGTCTAGTTTTGAAGATACAGACTCTGCTAAGCAAAAGTGAACAGGGCCAAACTGGGCTTATTTCGCTGTGAAAGTGACATTTAGGCACGGAGTTGGAAAACCTTGTCTGAACCCCTCCATCCTTCCTGTAGCTGCTCAGACTCTGCTTCTCTGCCCCCAGCCAAGCTTATAGGCCTGCAGAGTGTCTAGTTTTGAAGATACAGACTCTGCTAAGCAAAAGTGAACAGGGCCAAACTGGGCTTATTTCGCTGTGAAAGTGACATTTAGGCACGGAGTTGGAAAACCTTGTCTGAACCCCTCCATCCTTCCTGTAGCTGCTCAGACTCTGCTTCTCTGCCCCCAGCCAAGCTTATAGGCCTGCAGAGTGTCTAGTTTTGAAGATACAGACTCTGCTAAGCAAAAGTGAACAGGGCCAAACTGGGCTTATTTCGCTGTGAAAGTGACATTTAGGCACGGAGTTGGAAAACCTTGTCTGAACCCCTCCATCCTTCCTGTAGCTGCTCAGACTCTGCTTCTCTGCCCCCAGCCAAGCTTATAGGCCTGCAGAGTGTCTAGTTTTGAAGATACAGACTCTGCTAAGCAAAAGTGAACAGGGCCAAACTGGGCTTATTTCGCTGTGAAAGTGACATTTAGGCACGGAGTTGGAAAACCTTGTCTGAACCCCTCCATCCTTCCTGTAGCTGCTCAGACTCTGCTTCTCTGCCCCCAGCCAAGCTTATAGGCCTGCAGAGTGTCTAGTTTTGAAGATACAGACTCTGCTAAGCAAAAGTGAACAGGGCCAAACTGGGCTTATTTCGCTGTGAAAGTGACATTTAGGCACGGAGTTGGAAAACCTTGTCTGAACCCCTCCATCCTTCCTGTAGCTGCTCAGACTCTGCTTCTCTGCCCCCAGCCAAGCTTATAGGCCTGCAGAGTGTCTAGTTTTGAAGATACAGACTCTGCTAAGCAAAAGTGAACAGGGCCAAACTGGGCTTATTTCGCTGTGAAAGTGACATTTAGGCACGGAGTTGGAAAACCTTGTCTGAACCCCTCCATCCTTCCTGTAGCTGCTCAGACTCTGCTTCTCTGCCCCCAGCCAAGCTTATAGGCCTGCAGAGTGTCTAGTTTTGAAGATACAGACTCTGCTAAGCAAAAGTGAACAGGGCCAAACTGGGCTTATTTCGCTGTGAAAGTGACATTTAGGCACGGAGTTGGAAAACCTTGTCTGAACCCCTCCATCCTTCCTGTAGCTGCTCAGACTCTGCTTCTCTGCCCCCAGCCAAGCTTATAGGCCTGCAGAGTGTCTAGTTTTGAAGATACAGACTCTGCTAAGCAAAAGTGAACAGGGCCAAACTGGGCTTATTTCGCTGTGAAAGTGACATCGAAATTTCACAGCGAAATAAGCCCAGTTTGGCCCTGTTCACTTTTGCTTAGCAGAGTCTGTATCTTCAAAACTAGACACTCTGCAGGCCTATAAGCTTGGCTGGGGGCAGAGAAGCAGAGTCTGAGCAGCTACAGGAAGGATGGAGGGGTTCAGACAAGGTTTTCCAACTCCGTGCCTAAATGTCACTTTCACAGCGAAATAAGCCCAGTTTGGCCCTGTTCACTTTTGCTTAGCAGAGTCTGTATCTTCAAAACTAGACACTCTGCAGGCCTATAAGCTTGGCTGGGGGCAGAGAAGCAGAGTCTGAGCAGCTACAGGAAGGATGGAGGGGTTCAGACAAGGTTTTCCAACTCCGTGCCTAAATGTCACTTTCACAGCGAAATAAGCCCAGTTTGGCCCTGTTCACTTTTGCTTAGCAGAGTCGTTATCTTCAAAACTAGACACTCTGCAGGCCTATAAGCTTGGCTGGGGGCAGAGAAGCAGAGTCTGAGCAGCTACAGGAAGGATGGAGGGGTTCAGACAAGGTTTTCCAACTCCGTGCCTAAATGTCACTTTCACAGCGAAATAAGCCCAGTTTGGCCCTGTTCACTTTTGCTTAGCAGAGTCTGTATCTTCAAAACTAGACACTCTGCAGGCCTATAAGCTTGGCTGGGGGCAGAGAAGCAGAGTCTGAGCAGCTACAGGAAGGATGGAGGGGTTCAGACAAGGTTTTCCCACTCCGTGCCTAAATGTCACTTTCACAGCGAAATAAGCCCAGTTTGGCCCTGTTCACTTTTGCTTAGCAGAGTCTGTATCTTCAAAACTAGACACTCTGCAGGCCTATAAGCTTGGCTGGGGGCAGAGAAGCAGAGTCTGAGCAGCTACAGGAAGGATGGAGGGGTTCAGACAAGGTTTTCCAACTCCGTGCCTAAATGTCACTTTCACAGCGAAATAAGCCCAGTTTGGCCCTGTTCACTTTTGCTTAGCAGAGTCTGTATCTTCAAAACTAGACACTCTGCAGGCCTATAAGCTTGGCTGGGGGCAGAGAAGCAGAGTCTGAGCAGCTACAGGAAGGATGGAGGGGTTCAGACAAGGTTTTCCAACTCCGTGCCTAAATGTCACTTTCACAGCGAAATAAACCCAGTTTGGCCCTGTTCACTTTTGCTTAGCAGAGTCTGTATCTTCAAAACTAGACACTCTGCAGGCCTATAAGCTTGGCTGGGGGCAGAGAAGCAGAGTCTGAGCAGCTACAGGAAGGATGGAGGGGTTCAGACAAGGTTTTCCAACTCCGTGCCTAAATGTCACTTTCACAGCGAAATAAGCCCAGTTTGGCCCTGTTCACTTTTGCTTAGCAGAGTCTGTATCTTCAAAACTAGACACTCTGCAGGCCTATAAGCTTGGCTGGGGGCAGAGAAGCAGAGTCTGAGCAGCTACAGGAAGGATGGAGGGGTTCAGACAAGGTTTTCCAACTCCGTGCCTAAATGTCACTTTCACAGCGAAATAAGCCCAGTTTGGCCCTGTTCACTTTTGCTTAGCAGAGTCTGTATCTTCAAAACTAGACACTCTGCAGGCCTATAAGCTTGGCTGGGGGCAGAGAAGCAGAGTCTGAGCAGCTACAGGAAGGATGGAGGGGTTCAGACAAGGTTTTCCAACTCCGTGCCTAAATGTCACTTTCACAGCGAAATAAGCCCAGTTTGGCCCTGTTCACTTTTGCTTAGCAGAGTCTGTATCTTCAAAACTAGACACTCTGCAGGCCTATAAGCTTGGCTGGGGGCAGAGAAGCAGAGTCTGAGCAGCTACAGGAAGGATGGAGGGGTTCAGACAAGGTTTTCCAACTCCGTGCCTAAATGTCACTTTCACAGCGAAATAAGCCCAGTTTGGCCCTGTTCACTTTTGCTTAGCAGAGTCTGTATCTTCAAAACTAGACACTCTGCAGGCCTATAAGCTTGGCTGGGGGCAGAGAAGCAGAGTCTGAGCAGCTACAGGAAGGATGGAGGGGTTCAGACAAGGTTTTCCAACTCCGTGCCTAAATGTCACTTTCACAGCGAAATAAGCCCAGTTTGGCCCTGTTCACTTTTGCTTAGCAGAGTCTGTATCTTCAAAACTAGACACTCTGCAGGCCTATAAGCTTGGCTGGGGGCAGAGAAGCAGAGTCTGAGCAGCTACAGGAAGGATGGAGGGGTTCAGACAAGGTTTTCCAACTCCGTGCCTAAATGTCACTTTCACAGCGAAATAAGCCCAGTTTGGCCCTGTTCACTTTTGCTTAGCAGAGTCTGTATCTTCAAAACTAGACACTCTGCAGGCCTATAAGCTTGGCTGGGGGCAGAGAAGCAGAGTCTGAGCAGCTACAGGAAGGATGGAGGGGTTCAGACAAGGTTTTCCAACTCCGTGCCTAAATGTCACTTTCACAGCGAAATAAGCCCAGTTTGGCCCTGTTCACTTTTGCTTAGCAGAGTCTGTATCTTCAAAACTAGACACTCTGCAGGCCTATAAGCTTGGCTGGGGGCAGAGAAGCAGAGTCTGAGCAGCTACAGGAAGGATGGAGGGGTTCAGACAAGGTTTTCCAACTCCGTGCCTAAATGTCACTTTCACAGCGAAATAAGCCCAGTTTGGCCCTGTTCACTTTTGCTTAGCAGAGTCTGTATCTTCAAAACTAGACACTCTGCAGGCCTATAAGCTTGGCTGGGGGCAGAGAAGCAGAGTCTGAGCAGCTACAGGAAGGATGGAGGGGTTCAGACAAGGTTTTCCAACTCCGTGCCTAAATGTCACTTTCACAGCGAAATAAGCCCAGTTTGGCCCTGTTCACTTTTGCTTAGCAGAGTCTGTATCTTCAAAACTAGACACTCTGCAGGCCTATAAGCTTGGCTGGGGGCAGAGAAGCAGAGTCTGAGCAGCTACAGGAAGGATGGAGGGGTTCAGACAAGGTTTTCCAACTCCGTGCCTAAATGTCACTTTCACAGCGAAATAAGCCCAGTTTGGCCCTGTTCACTTTTGCTTAGCAGAGTCTGTATCTTCAAAACTAGACACTCTGCAGGCCTATAAGCTTGGCTGGGGGCAGAGAAGCAGAGTCTGAGCAGCTACAGGAAGGATGGAGGGGTTCAGACAAGGTTTTCCAACTCCGTGCCTAAATGTCACTTTCACAGCGAAATAAGCCCAGTTTGGCCCTGTTCACTTTTGCTTAGCAGAGTCTGTATCTTCAAAACTAGACACTCTGCAGGCCTATAAGCTTGGCTGGGGGCAGAGAAGCAGAGTCTGAGCAGCTACAGGAAGGATGGAGGGGTTCAGACAAGGTTTTCCAACTCCGTGCCTAAATGTCACTTTCACAGCGAAATAAGCCCAGTTTGGCCCTGTTCACTTTTGCTTAGCAGAGTCTGTATCTTCAAAACTAGACACTCTGCAGGCCTATAAGCTTGGCTGGGGGCAGAGAAGCAGAGTCTGAGCAGCTACAGGAAGGATGGAGGGGTTCAGACAAGGTTTTCCAACTCCGTGCCTAAATGTCACTTTCACAGCGAAATAAGCCCAGTTTGGCCCTGTTCACTTTTGCTTAGCAGAGTCTGTATCTTCAAAACTAGACACTCTGCAGGCCTATAAGCTTGGCTGGGGGCAGAGAAGCAGAGTCTGAGCAGCTACAGGAAGGATGGAGGGGTTCAGACAAGGTTTTCCAACTCCGTGCCTAAATGTCACTTTCACAGCGAAATAAGCCCAGTTTGGCCCTGTTCACTTTTGCTTAGCAGAGTCTGTATCTTCAAAACTAGACACTCTGCAGGCCTATAAGCTTGGCTGGGGGCAGAGAAGCAGAGTCTGAGCAGCTACAGGAAGGATGGAGGGGTTCAGACAAGGTTTTCCAACTCCGTGCCTAAATGTCACTTTCACAGCGAAATAAGCCCAGTTTGGCCCTGTTCACTTTTGCTTAGCAGAGTCTGTATCTTCAAAACTAGACACTCTGCAGGCCTATAAGCTTGGCTGGGGGCAGAGAAGCAGAGTCTGAGCAGCTACAGGAAGGATGGAGGGGTTCAGACAAGGTTTTCCAACTCCGTGCCTAAATGTCACTTTCACAGCGAAATAAGCCCAGTTTGGCCCTGTTCACTTTTGCTTAGCAGAGTCTGTATCTTCAAAACTAGACACTCTGCAGGCCTATAAGCTTGGCTGGGGGCAGAGAAGCAGAGTCTGAGCAGCTACAGGAAGGATGGAGGGGTTCAGACAAGGTTTTCCAACTCCGTGCCTAAATGTCACTTTCACAGCGAAATAAGCCCAGTTTGGCCCTGTTCACTTTTGCTTAGCAGAGTCTGTATCTTCAAAACTAGACACTCTGCAGGCCTATAAGCTTGGCTGGGGGCAGAGAAGCAGAGTCTGAGCAGCTACAGGAAGGATGGAGGGGTTCAGACAAGGTTTTCCAACTCCGTGCCTAAATGTCACTTTCACAGCGAAATAAGCCCAGTTTGGCCCTGTTCACTTTTGCTTAGCAGAGTCTGTATCTTCAAAACTAGACACTCTGCAGGCCTATAAGCTTGGCTGGGGGCAGAGAAGCAGAGTCTGAGCAGCTACAGGAAGGATGGAGGGGTTCAGACAAGGTTTTCCAACTCCGTGCCTAAATGTCACTTTCACAGCGAAATAAGCCCAGTTTGGCCCTGTTCACTTTTGCTTAGCAGAGTCTGTATCTTCAAAACTAGACACTCTGCAGGCCTATAAGCTTGGCTGGGGGCAGAGAAGCAGAGTCTGAGCAGCTACAGGAAGGATGGAGGGGTTCAGACAAGGTTTTCCAACTCCGTGCCTAAATGTCACTTTCACAGCGAAATAAGCCCAGTTTGGCCCTGTTCACTTTTGCTTAGCAGAGTCTGTATCTTCAAAACTAGACACTCTGCAGGCCTATAAGCTTGGCTGGGGGCAGAGAAGCAGAGTCTGAGCAGCTACAGGAAGGATGGAGGGGTTCAGACAAGGTTTTCCAACTCCGTGCCTAAATGTCACTTTCACAGCGAAATAAGCCCAGTTTGGCCCTGTTCACTTTTGCTTAGCAGAGTCTGTATCTTCAAAACTAGACACTCTGCAGGCCTATAAGCTTGGCTGGGGGCAGAGAAGCAGAGTCTGAGCAGCTACAGGAAGGATGGAGGGGTTCAGACAAGGTTTTCCAAGTCCGTGCCTAAATGTCACTTTCACAGCGAAATAAGCCCAGTTTGGCCCTGTTCACTTTTGCTTAGCAGAGTCTGTATCTTCAAAACTAGACACTCTGCAGGCCTATCAGCCCAATATCAGCATCAGCCCAATATCAGCATCAGCCCAATATCAGCATCAGCCCAATATCAGCATCAGCCCAATATCAGCATCAGCCCAATATCAGCATCAGCCCAATATCAGCATCAGCCCAATATCAGCATCAGCCCAATATCAGCATCAGCCCAATATCAGCATCAGCCCAATATCAGCATCAGCCCAATATCAGCATCAGCCCAATATCAGCATCAGCCCAATATCAGCATCAGCCCAATATCAGCATCAGCCCAATATCAGCATCAGCCCAATATCAGCATCAGCCCAATATCAGCATCAGCCCAATATCAGCATCAGCCCAATATCAGCATCAGCCCAATATCAGCATCAGCCCAATATCAGCATCAGCCCAATATCAGCATCAGCCCAATATCAGCATCAGCCCAATATCAGCATCAGCCCAATATCAGCATCAGCCCAATATCAGCATCAGCCCAATATCAGCATCAGCCCAATATCAGCATCAGCCCAATATCAGCATCAGCCCAATATCAGCATCAGCCCAATATCAGCATCAGCCCAATATCAGCATCAGCCCAATATCAGCATCAGCCCAATATCAGCATCAGCCCAATATCAGCATCAGCCCAATATCAGCATCAGCCCAATATCAGCATCAGCCCAATATCAGCATCAGCCCAATATCAGCATCAGCCCAATATCAGCATCAGCCCAATATCAGCATCAGCCCAATATCAGCATCAGCCCAATATCAGCATCAGCCCAATATCAGCATCAGCCCAATATCAGCATCAGCCCAATATCAGCATCAGCCCAATATCAGCATCAGCCCAATATCAGCATCAGCCCAATATCAGCATCAGCCCAATATCAGCATCAGCCCAATATCAGCATCAGCCCAATATCAGCATCAGCCCAATATCAGCATCAGCCCAATATCAGCATCAGCCCAATATCAGCATCAGCCCAATATCAGCATCAGCCCAATATCAGCATCAGCCCAATATCAGCATCAGCCCAATATCAGCATCAGCCCAATATCAGCATCAGCCCAATATCAGCATCAGCCCAATATCAGCATCAGCCCAATATCAGCATCAGCCCAATATCAGCATCAGCCCAATATCAGCATCAGCCCAATATCAGCATCAGCCCAATATCAGCATCAGCCCAATATCAGCATCAGCCCAATATCAGCATCAGCCCAATATCAGCATCAGCCCAATATCAGCATCAGCCCAATATCAGCATCAGCCCAATATCAGCATCAGCCCAATATCAGCATCAGCCCAATATCAGCATCAGCCCAATATCAGCATCAGCCCAATATCAGCATCAGCCCAATATCAGCATCAGCCCAATATCAGCATCAGCCCAATATCAGCATCAGCCCAATATCAGCATCAGCCCAATATCAGCATCAGCCCAATATCAGCATCAGCCCAATATCAGCATCAGCCCAATATCAGCATCAGCCCAATATCAGCATCAGCCCAATATCAGCATCAGCCCAATATCAGCATCAGCCCAATATCAGCATCAGCCCAATATCAGCATCAGCCCAATATCAGCATCAGCCCAATATCAGCATCAGCCCAATATCAGCATCAGCCCAATATCAGCATCAGCCCAATATCAGCATCAGCCCAATATCAGCATCAGCCCAATATCAGCATCAGCCCAATATCAGCATCAGCCCAATATCAGCATCAGCCCAATATCAGCATCAGCCCAATATCAGCATCAGCCCAATATCAGCATCAGCCCAATATCAGCATCAGCCCAATATCAGCATCAGCCCAATATCAGCATCAGCCCAATATCAGCATCAGCCCAATATCAGCATCAGCCCAATATCAGCATCAGCCCAATATCAGCATCAGCCCAATATCAGCATCAGCCCAATATCAGCATCAGCCCAATATCAGCATCAGCCCAATATCAGCATCAGCCCAATATCAGCATCAGCCCAATATCAGCATCAGCCCAATATCAGCATCAGCCCAATATCAGCATCAGCCCAATATCAGCATCAGCCCAATATCAGCATCAGCCCAATATCAGCATCAGCCCAATATCAGCATCAGCCCAATATCAGCATCAGCCCAATATCAGCATCAGCCCAATATCAGCATCAGCCCAATATCAGCATCAGCCCAATATCAGCATCAGCCCAATATCAGCATCAGCCCAATATCAGCATCAGCCCAATATCAGCATCAGCCCAATATCAGCATCAGCCCAATATCAGCATCAGCCCAATATCAGCATCAGCCCAATATCAGCATCAGCCAATATCAGCATCAGCCCAATATCAGCATCAGCCCAATATCAGCATCAGCCCAATATCAGCATCAGCCCAATATCAGCATCAGCTGATATTATATCATATTGGGCTGCTTCTCTGCCCCCAGCCCAAGCTTATAGGCCTGCAGAGTGTCTAGGGCTGATGCTGATATTGGGCTGATGCTGATATTGGGCTGATGCTGATATTGGGCTGATGCTGATATTGGGCTGATGCTGATATTGGGCTGATGCTGATATTGGGCTGATGCTGATATTGGGCTGATGCTGATATTGGGCTGATGCTGGATATTGGGCTGATGCTGATATTGGGCTGATGCTGATATTGGGCTGATGCTGATATTGGGCTGATGCTGATATTGGGCTGATGCTGATATTGGGCTGATGCTGATATTGGGCTGATGCTGATATTGGGCTGATGCTGATATTGGGCTGATGCTGATATTGGGCTGATGATGCTGATATTGGGCTGATGCTGATATTGGGCTGATGGCTGATATTGGGCTGATGCTGATATTGGGCTGATGCTGATATTGGGCTGATGCTGATATTGGGCTGATGCTGATATTGGGCTGATGCTGATATTGGGCTGATGCTGATATTGGGCTGATGCTGATATTGGGGCTGATGCTGATATTGGGCTGATGCTGATATTGGGCTGATGCTGATATTGGGCTGATGCTGATATTGGGCTGATGCTGATATTGGGCTGATGCTGATATTGGGCTGATGCTGATATTGGGCTGATGCTGATATTGGGCTGATGCTGATATTGGGCTGATGCTGATATTGGGCTGATGCTGGATATTGGGCTGATGCTGATATTGGGCTGATGCTGATATTGGGCTGATGCTGATATTGGGCTGATGCTGATATTGGGCTGATGCTGATATTGGTGCTGATGCTGATATTGGGCCTGATGCTGATATTGGGCTGATGCTGATATTGGGCTGATGCTGATATTGGGCTGATTGCTGATATTGGGCTGATGCTGATATTGGATATTGGGCTGATGCTGATATTGGGCTGATGCTGATATTGGGCTGATGCTGATATTGGGCTGATGCTGATATTGGGCTGATGCTGATATTGGGCTGATGCTGATATTGGGCTGATGCTGATATTGGGCTGATGCTGATATTGGGCTGATGCTGATATTGGGCTGATGCTGATATTGGGCTGATGCTGATATTGGGCTGATGCTGATATTGGGCTGATGCTGATATTGGGCTGATGCTGATATTGGGCTGATGCTGATATTGGGCTGATGCTGATATTGGGCTGATGCTGATATTGGGCTGATGCTGATATTGGGCTGATGCTGATATTGGGCTGATGCTGATATTGGGCTGATGCTGATATTGGGCTGATGCTGATATTGGGCTGATGCTGATATTGGGCTGATGCTGATATTGGGCTGATGCTGATATTGGGCTGATGCTGATATTGGGCTGATGCTGATATTGGGCTGATGCTGATATTGGGCTGATGCTGATATTGGGCTGATGCTGATATTGGGCTGATGCTGATATTGGGCTGATGCTGATATTGGGCTGATGCTGATATTGGGCTGATGCTGATATTGGGCTGATGCTGATATTGGGCTGATGCTGATATTGGGCTGATGCTGATATTGGGCTGATGCTGATATTGGGCTGATGCTGATATTGGGCTGATGCTGATATTGGGCTGATGCTGATATTGGGCTGATGCTGATATTGGGCTGATGCTGATATTGGGCTGATGCTGATATTGGGCTGATGCTGATATTGGGCTGATATTGATATTGGGCTGATATTGATATTGGGCTGATATAGGCCTGCAGAGTGTCTAGTTTTGAAGATACAGACTCTGCTAAGCAAAAGTGAACAGGGCCAAACTGGGCTTATTTCGCTGTGAAAGTGACATTTAGGCACGGACTTGGAAAACCTTGTCTGAACCCCTCCATCCTTCCTGTAGCTGCTCAGACTCTGCTTCTCTGCCCCCAGCCAAGCTTATAGGCCTGCAGAGTGTCTAGTTTTGAAGATACAGACTCTGCTAAGCAAAAGTGAACAGGGCCAAACTGGGCTTATTTCGCTGTGAAAGTGACATTTAGGCACGGAGTTGGAAAACCTTGTCTGAACCCCTCCATCCTTCCTGTAGCTGCTCAGACTCTGCTTCTCTGCCCCCAGCCAAGCTTATAGGCCTGCAGAGTGTCTAGTTTTGAAGATACAGACTCTGCTAAGCAAAAGTGAACAGGGCCAAACTGGGCTTATTTCGCTGTGAAAGTTACATTTAGGCACGGAGTTGGAAAACCTTGTCTGAACCCCTCCATCCTTCCTGTAGCTGCTCAGACTCTGCTTCTCTGCCCCCAGCCAAGCTTATAGGCCTGCAGAGTGTCTAGTTTTGAAGATACAGACTCTGCTAAGCAAAAGTGAACAGGGCCAAACTGGGCTTATTTCGCTGTGAAAGTGACATTTAGGCACGGAGTTGGAAAACCTTGTCTGAACCCCTCCATCCTTCCTGTAGCTGCTCAGACTCTGCTTCTCTGCCCCCAGCCAAGCTTATAGGCCTGCAGAGTGTCTAGTTTTGAAGATACAGACTCTGCTAAGCAAAAGTGAACAGGGCCAAACTGGGCTTATTTCGCTGTGAAAGTGACATTTAGGCACGGAGTTGGAAAACCTTGTCTGAACCCCTCCATCCTTCCTGTAGCTGCTCAGACTCTGCTTCTCTGCCCCCAGCCAAGCTTATAGGCCTGCAGAGTGTCTAGTTTTGAAGATACAGACTCTGCTAAGCAAAAGTGAACAGGGCCAAACTGGGCTTATTTCGCTGTGAAAGTGACATTTAGGCACGGAGTTGGAAAACCTTGTCTGAACCCCTCCATCCTTCCTGTAGCTGCTCAGACTCTGCTTCTCTGCCCCCAGCCAAGCTTATAGGCCTGCAGAGTGTCTAGTTTTGAAGATACAGACTCTGCTAAGCAAAAGTGAACAGGGCCAAACTGGGCTTATTTCGCTGTGAAAGTGACATTTAGGCACGGAGTTGGAAAACCTTGTCTGAACCCCTCCATCCTTCCTGTAGCTGCTCAGACTCTGCTTCTCTGCCCCCAGCCAAGCTTATAGGCCTGCAGAGTGTCTAGTTTTGAAGATACAGACTCTGCTAAGCAAAAGTGAACAGGGCCAAACTGGGCTTATTTCGCTGTGAAAGTGACATTTAGGCACGGAGTTGGAAAACCTTGTCTGAACCCCTCCATCCTTCCTGTAGCTGCTCAGACTCTGCTTCTCTGCCCCCAGCCAAGCTTATAGGCCTGCAGAGTGTCTAGTTTTGAAGATACAGACTCTGCTAAGCAAAAGTGAACAGGGCCAACCTGGGCTTATTTCGCTGTGAAAGTGACATTTAGGCACGGAGTTGGAAAACCTTGTCTGAACCCCTCCATCCTTCCTGTAGCTGCTCAGACTCTGCTTCTCTGCCCCCAGCCAAGCTTATAGGCCTGCAGAGTGTCTAGTTTTGAAGATACAGACTCTGCTAAGCAAAAGTGAACAGGGCCAAACTGGGCTTATTTCGCTGTGAAAGTGACATTTAGGCACGGAGTTGGAAAACCTTGTCTGAACCCCTCCATCCTTCCTGTAGCTGCTCAGACTCTGCTTCTCTGCCCCCAGCCAAGCTTATAGGCCTGCAGAGTGTCTAGTTTTGAAGATACAGACTCTGCTAAGCAAAAGTGAACAGGGCCAAACTGGGCTTATTTCGCTGTGAAAGTGACATTTAGGCACGGAGTTGGAAAACCTTGTCTGAACCCCTCCATCCTTCCTGTAGCTGCTCAGACTCTGCTTCTCTGCCCCCAGCCAAGCTTATAGGCCTGCAGAGTGTCTAGTTTTGAAGATACAGACTCTGCTAAGCAAAAGTGAACAGGGCCAAACTGGGCTTATTTCGCTGTGAAAGTGACATTTAGGCACGGAGTTGGAAAACCTTGTCTGAACCCCTCCATCCTTCCTGTAGCTGCTCAGACTCTGCTTCTCTGCCCCCAGCCAAGCTTATAGGCCTGCAGAGTGTCTAGTTTTGAAGATACAGACTCTGCTAAGCAAAAGTGAACAGGGCCAAACTGGGCTTATTTCGCTGTGAAAGTGACATTTAGGCACGGAGTTGGAAAACCTTGTCTGAACCCCTCCATCCTTCCTGTAGCTGCTCAGACTCTGCTTCTCTGCCCCCAGCCAAGCTTATAGGCCTGCAGAGTGTCTAGTTTTGAAGATACAGACTCTGCTAAGCAAAAGTGAACAGGGCCAAACTGGGCTTATTTCGCTGTGAAAGTGACATCGAAATTTCACAGCGAAATAAGCCCAGTTTGGCCCTGTTCACTTTTGCTTAGCAGAGTCTGTATCTTCAAAACTAGACACTCTGCAGGCCTATAAGCTTGGCTGGGGGCAGAGAAGCAGAGTCTGAGCAGCTACAGGAAGGATGGAGGGGTTCAGACAAGGTTTTCCAACTCCGTGCCTAAATGTCACTTTCACAGCGAAATAAGCCCAGTTTGGCCCTGTTCACTTTTGCTTAGCAGAGTCTGTATCTTCAAAACTAGACACTCTGCAGGCCTATAAGCTTGGCTGGGGGCAGAGAAGCAGAGTCTGAGCAGCTACAGGAAGGATGGAGGGGTTCAGACAAGGTTTTCCAACTCCGTGCCTAAATGTCACTTTCACAGCGAAATAAGCCCAGTTTGGCCCTGTTCACTTTTGCTTAGCAGAGTCTGTATCTTCAAAACTAGACACTCTGCAGGCCTATAAGCTTGGCTGGGGGCAGAGAAGCAGAGTCTGAGCAGCTACAGGAAGGATGGAGGGGTTCAGACAAGGTTTTCCAACTCCGTGCCTAAATGTCACTTTCACAGCGAAATAAGCCCAGTTTGGCCCTGTTCACTTTTGCTTAGCAGAGTCTGTATCTTCAAAACTAGACACTCTGCAGGCCTATAAGCTTGGCTGGGGGCAGAGAAGCAGAGTCTGAGCAGCTACAGGAAGGATGGAGGGGTTCAGACAAGGTTTTCCAACTCCGTGCCTAAATGTCACTTTCACAGCGAAATAAGCCCAGTTTGGCCCTGTTCACTTTTGCTTAGCAGAGTCTGTATCTTCAAAACTAGACACTCTGCAGGCCTATAAGCTTGGCTGGGGGCAGAGAAGCAGAGTCTGAGCAGCTACAGGAAGGATGGAGGGGTTCAGACAAGGTTTTCCAACTCCGTGCCTAAATGTCACTTTCACAGCGAAATAAGCCCAGTTTGGCCCTGTTCACTTTTGCTTAGCAGAGTCTGTATCTTCAAAACTAGACACTCTGCAGGCCTATAAGCTTGGCTGGGGGCAGAGAAGCAGAGTCTGAGCAGCTACAGGAAGGATGGAGGGGTTCAGACAAGGTTTTCCAACTCCGTGCCTAAATGTCACTTTCACAGCGAAATAAGCCCAGTTTGGCCCTGTTCACTTTTGCTTAGCAGAGTCTGTATCTTCAAAACTAGACACTCTGCAGGCCTATAAGCTTGGCTGGGGGCAGAGAAGCAGAGTCTGAGCAGCTACAGGAAGGATGGAGGGGTTCAGACAAGGTTTTCCAACTCCGTGCCTAAATGTCACTTTCACAGCGAAATAAGCCCAGTTTGGCCCTGTTCACTTTTGCTTAGCAGAGTCTGTATCTTCAAAACTAGACACTCTGCAGGCCTATAAGCTTGGCTGGGGGCAGAGAAGCAGAGTCTGAGCAGCTACAGGAAGGATGGAGGGGTTCAGACAAGGTTTTCCAACTCCGTGCCTAAATGTCACTTTCACAGCGAAATAAGCCCAGTTTGGCCCTGTTCACTTTTGCTTAGCAGAGTCTGTATCTTCAAAACTAGACACTCTGCAGGCCTATAAGCTTGGCTGGGGGCAGAGAAGCAGAGTCTGAGCAGCTACAGGAAGGATGGAGGGGTTCAGACAAGGTTTTCCAACTCCGTGCCTAAATGTCACTTTCACAGCGAAATAAGCCCAGTTTGGCCCTGTTCACTTTTGCTTAGCAGAGTCTGTATCTTCAAAACTAGACACTCTGCAGGCCTATAAGCTTGGCTGGGGGCAGAGAAGCAGAGTCTGAGCAGCTACAGGAAGGATGGAGGGGTTCAGACAAGGTTTTCCAACTCCGTGCCTAAATGTCACTTTCACAGCGAAATAAGCCCAGTTTGGCCCTGTTCACTTTTGCTTAGCAGAGTCTGTATCTTCAAAACTAGACACTCTGCAGGCCTATAAGCTTGGCTGGGGGCAGAGAAGCAGAGTCTGAGCAGCTACAGGAAGGATGGAGGGGTTCAGACAAGGTTTTCCAACTCCGTGCCTAAATGTCACTTTCACAGCGAAATAAGCCCAGTTTGGCCCTGTTCACTTTTGCTTAGCAGAGTCTGTATCTTCAAAACTAGACACTCTGCAGGCCTATAAGCTTGGCTGGGGGCAGAGAAGCAGAGTCTGAGCAGCTACAGGAAGGATGGAGGGGTTCAGACAAGGTTTTCCAACTCCGTGCCTAAATGTCACTTTCACAGCGAAATAAGCCCAGTTTGGCCCTGTTCACTTTTGCTTAGCAGAGTCTGTATCTTCAAAACTAGACACTCTGCAGGCCTATAAGCTTGGCTGGGGGCAGAGAAGCAGAGTCTGAGCAGCTACAGGAAGGATGGAGGGGTTCAGACAAGGTTTTCCAACTCCGTGCCTAAATGTCACTTTCACAGCGAAATAAGCCCAGTTTGGCCCTGTTCACTTTTGCTTAGCAGAGTCTGTATCTTCAAAACTAGACACTCTGCAGGCCTATAAGCTTGGCTGGGGGCAGAGAAGCAGAGTCTGAGCAGCTACAGGAAGGATGGAGGGGTTCAGACAAGGTTTTCCAACTCCGTGCCTAAATGTCACTTTCACAGCGAAATAAGCCCAGTTTGGCCCTGTTCACTTTTGCTTAGCAGAGTCTGTATCTTCAAAACTAGACACTCTGCAGGCCTATAAGCTTGGCTGGGGGCAGAGAAGCAGAGTCTGAGCAGCTACAGGAAGGATGGAGGGGTTCAGACAAGGTTTTCCAACTCCGTGCCTAAATGTCACTTTCACAGCGAAATAAGCCCAGTTTGGCCCTGTTCACTTTTGCTTAGCAGAGTCTGTATCTTCAAAACTAGACACTCTGCAGGCCTATAAGCTTGGCTGGGGGCAGAGAAGCAGAGTCTGAGCAGCTACAGGAAGGATGGAGGGGTTCAGACAAGGTTTTCCAACTCCGTGCCTAAATGTCACTTTCACAGCGAAATAAGCCCAGTTTGGCCCTGTTCACTTTTGCTTAGCAGAGTCTGTATCTTCAAAACTAGACACTCTGCAGGCCTATAAGCTTGGCTGGGGGCAGAGAAGCAGAGTCTGAGCAGCTACAGGAAGGATGGAGGGGTTCAGACAAGGTTTTCCAACTCCGTGCCTAAATGTCACTTTCACAGCGAAATAAGCCCAGTTTGGCCCTGTTCACTTTTGCTTAGCAGAGTCTGTATCTTCAAAACTAGACACTCTGCAGGCCTATAAGCTTGGCTGGGGGCAGAGAAGCAGAGTCTGAGCAGCTACAGGAAGGATGGAGGGGTTCAGACAAGGTTTTCCAACTCCGTGCCTAAATGTCACTTTCACAGCGAAATAAGCCCAGTTTGGCCCTGTTCACTTTTGCTTAGCAGAGTCTGTATCTTCAAAACTAGACACTCTGCAGGCCTATAAGCTTGGCTGGGGGCAGAGAAGCAGAGTCTGAGCAGCTACAGGAAGGATGGAGGGGTTCAGACAAGGTTTTCCAACTCCGTGCCTAAATGTCACTTTCACAGCGAAATAAGCCCAGTTTGGCCCTGTTCACTTTTGCTTAGCAGAGTCTGTATCTTCAAAACTAGACACTCTGCAGGCCTATAAGCTTGGCTGGGGGCAGAGAAGCAGAGTCTGAGCAGCTACAGGAAGGATGGAGGGGTTCAGACAAGGTTTTCCAAGTCCGTGCCTAAATGTCACTTTCACAGCGAAATAAGCCCAGTTTGGCCCTGTTCACTTTTGCTTAGCAGAGTCTGTATCTTCAAAACTAGACACTCTGCAGGCCTATATCAGCCCAATATCAATATCAGCCCAATATCAATATCAGCCCAATATCAGCATCAGCCCAATATCAGCATCAGCCCAATATCAGCATCAGCCCAATATCAGCATCAGCCCAATATCAGCATCAGCCCAATATCAGCATCAGCCCAATATCAGCATCAGCCCAATATCAGCATCAGCCCAATATCAGCATCAGCCCAATATCAGCATCAGCCCAATATCAGCATCAGCCCAATATCAGCATCAGCCCAATATCAGCATCAGCCCAATATCAGCATCAGCCCAATATCAGCATCAGCCCAATATCAGCATCAGCCCAATATCAGCATCAGCCCAATATCAGCATCAGCCCAATATCAGCATCAGCCCAATATCAGCATCAGCCCAATATCAGCATCAGCCCAATATCAGCATCAGCCCAATATCAGCATCAGCCCAATATCAGCATCAGCCCAATATCAGCATCAGCCCAATATCAGCATCAGCCCAATATCAGCATCAGCCCAATATCAGCATCAGCCCAATATCAGCATCAGCCCAATATCAGCATCAGCCCAATATCAGCATCAGCCCAATATCAGCATCAGCCCAATATCAGCATCAGCCCAATATCAGCATCAGCCCAATATCAGCATCAGCCCAATATCAGCATCAGCCCAATATCAGCATCAGCCCAATATCAGCATCAGCCCAATATCAGCATCAGCCCAATATCAGCATCAGCCCAATATCAGCATCAGCCCAATATCAGCATCAGCCCAATATCAGCATCAGCCCAATATCAGCATCAGCCCAATATCAGCATCAGCCCAATATCAGCATCAGCCCAATATCAGCATCAGCCCAATATCAGCATCAGCCCAATATCAGCATCAGCCCAATATCAGCATCAGCCCAATATCAGCATCAGCCCAATATCAGCATCAGCCCAATATCAGCATCAGCCCAATATCAGCATCAGCCCAATATCAGCATCAGCCCAATATCAGCATCAGCCCAATATCAGCATCAGCCCAATATCAGCATCAGCCCAATATCAGCATCAGCCCAATATCAGCATCAGCCCAATATCAGCATCAGCCCAATATCAGCATCAGCCCAATATCAGCATCAGCCCAATATCAGCATCAGCCCAATATCAGCATCAGCCCAATATCAGCATCAGCCCAATATCAGCATCAGCCCAATATCAGCATCAGCCCAATATCAGCATCAGCCCAATATCAGCATCAGCCCAATATCAGCATCAGCCCAATATCAGCATCAGCCCAATATCAGCATCAGCCCAATATCAGCATCAGCCCAATATCAGCATCAGCCCAATATCAGCATCAGCCCAATATCAGCATCAGCCCAATATCAGCATCAGCCCAATAGTCAGCATCAGCCCAATATCAGCATCAGCCCAATATCAGCATCAGCCCAATATCAGCATCAGCCCAATATCAGCATCAGCCCAATATCAGCATCAGCCCAATATCAGCATCAGCCCAATATCAGCATCAGCCCAATATCAGCATCAGCCCAATATCAGCATCAGCCCAATATCAGCATCAGCCCAATATCAGCATCAGCCCAATATCAGCATCAGCCCAATATCAGCATCAGCCCAATATCAGCATCAGCCCAATATCAGCATCAGCCCAATATCAGCATCAGCCCAATATCAGCATCAGCCCAATATCAGCATCAGCCCAATATCAGCATCAGCCCAATATCAGCATCAGCCCAATATCAGCATCAGCCCAATATCAGCATCAGCCCAATATCAGCATCAGCCCAATATCAGCATCAGCCCAATATCAGCATCAGCCCAATATCAGCATCAGCCCAATATCAGCATCAGCCCAATATCAGCATCAGCCCAATATCAGCATCAGCCCAATATCAGCATCAGCCCAATATCAGCATCAGCCCAATATCAGCATCAGCCCAATATCAGCATCAGCCCAATATCAGCATCAGCCCAATATCAGCATCAGCCCAATATCAGCATCAGCCCAATATCAGCATCAGCCCAATATCAGCATCAGCCCAATATCAGCATCAGCCCAATATCAGCATCAGCCCAATATCAGCATCAGCCCAATATCAGCATCAGCCCAATATCAGCATCAGCCCAATATCAGCATCAGCCCAATATCAGCATCAGCCCAATATCAGCATCAGCCCAATATCAGCATCAGCCCAATATCAGCATCAGCCCAATATCAGCATCAGCCCAATATCAGCATCAGCCCAATATCAGCATCAGCCCAATATCAGCATCAGCCCAATATCAGCATCAGCCCAATATCAGCATCAGCCCAATATCAGCATCAGCCCAATATCAGCATCAGCCCAATATCAGCATCAGCCCAATATCAGCATCAGCCCAATATCAGCATCAGCCCAATATCAGCATCAGCCCAATATCAGCATCAGCCCAATATCAGCATCAGCCCAATATCAGCATCAGCCCAATATCAGCATCAGCCCAATATCAGCATCAGCCCAATATCAGCATCAGCCCAATATCAGCATCAGCCCAATATCAGCATCAGCCCTAGACACTCTGCAGGCCTATAAGCTTGGCTGGGGGCAGAGAAGCAGCCCAATATGATATAATATCAGCTGATGCTGATATTGGGCTGATGCTGATATTGGGCTGATGCTGATATTGGGCTGATGCTGATATTGGGCTGATGCTGATATTGGGCTGATGCTGATATTGGGCTGATGCTGATATTGGGCTGATGCTGATATTGGGCTGATGCTGATATTGGGCTGATGCTGATATTGGGCTGATGCTGATATTGGGCTGATGCTGATATTGGGCTGATGCTGATATTGGGCTGATGCTGATATTGGGCTGATGCTGATATTGGGCTGATGCTGATATTGGGCTGATGCTGATATTGGGCTGATGCTGATATTGGGCTGATGCTGATATTGGGCTGATGCTGATATTGGGCTGATGCTGATATTGGGCTGATGCTGATATTGGGCTGATGCTGATATTGGGCTGATGCTGATATTGGGCTGATGCTGATATTGGGCTGATGCTGATATTGGGCTGATGCTGATATTGGGCTGATGCTGATATTGGGCTGATGCTGATATTGGGCTGATGCTGATATTGGGCTGATGCTGATATTGGGCTGATGCTGATATTGGGCTGATGCTGATATTGGGCTGATGCTGATATTGGGCTGATGCTGATATTGGGCTGATGCTGATATTGGGCTGATGCTGATATTGGGCTGATGCTGATATTGGGCTGATGCTGATATTGGGCTGATGCTGATATTGGGCTGATGCTGATATTGGGCTGATGCTGATATTGGGCTGATGCTGATATTGGGCTGATGCTGATATTGGGCTGATGCTGATATTGGGCTGATGCTGATATTGGGCTGATGCTGATATTGGGCTGATGCTGATATTGGGCTGATGCTGATATTGGGCTGATGCTGATATTGGGCTGATGCTGATATTGGGCTGATGCTGATATTGGGCTGATGCTGATATTGGGCTGATGCTGATATTGGGCTGATGCTGATATTGGGCTGATGCTGATATTGGGCTGATGCTGATATTGGGCTGATGCTGATATTGGGCTGATGCTGATATTGGGCTGATGCTGATATTGGGCTGATGCTGATATTGGGCTGATGCTGATATTGGGCTGATGCTGATATTGGGCTGATGCTGATATTGGGCTGATGCTGATATTGGGCTGATGCTGATATTGGGCTGATGCTGATATTGGGCTGATGCTGATATTGGGCTGATGCTGATATTGGGCTGATGCTGATATTGGGCTGATGCTGATATTGGGCTGATGCTGATATTGGGCTGATGCTGATATTGGGCTGATGCTGATATTGGGCTGATGCTGATATTGGGCTGATGCTGATATTGGGCTGATGCTGATATTGGGCTGATGCTGATATTGGGCTGATGCTGATATTGGGCTGATGCTGATATTGGGCTGATGCTGATATTGGGCTGATGCTGATATTGGGCTGATGCTGATATTGGGCTGATGCTGATATTGGGCTGATGCTGATATTGGGCTGATGCTGATATTGGGCTGATGCTGATATTGGGCTGATGCTGATATTGGGCTGATGCTGATATTGGGCTGATGCTGATATTGGGCTGATGCTGATATTGGGCTGATGCTGATATTGGGCTGATGCTGATATTGGGCTGATGCTGATATTGGGCTGATGCTGATATTGGGCTGATGCTGATATTGGGCTGATGCTGATATTGGGCTGATGCTGATATTGGGCTGATGCTGATATTGGGCTGATGCTGATATTGGGCTGATGCTGATATTGGGCTGATGCTGATATTGGGCTGATGCTGATATTGGGCTGATGCTGATATTGGGCTGATGCTGATATTGGGCTGATGCTGATATTGGGCTGATGCTGATATTGGGCTGATGCTGATATTGGGCTGATGCTGATATTGGGCTGATGCTGATATTGGGCTGATGCTGATATTGGGCTGATGCTGATATTGGGCTGATGCTGATATTGGGCTGATGCTGATATTGGGCTGATGCTGATATTGGGCTGATGCTGATATTGGGCTGATGCTGATATTGGGCTGATGCTGATATTGGGCTGATGCTGATATTGGGCTGATGCTGATATTGGGCTGATGCTGATATTGGGCTGATGCTGATATTGGGCTGATGCTGATATTGGGCTGATGCTGATATTGGGCTGATGCTGATATTGGGCTGATGCTGATATTGGGCTGATGCTGATATTGGGCTGATGCTGATATTGGGCTGATGCTGATATTGGGCTGATGCTGATATTGGGCTGATGCTGATATTGGGCTGATGCTGATATTGGGCTGATGCTGATATTGGGCTGATGCTGATATTGGGCTGATGCTGATATTGGGCTGATGCTGATATTGGGCTGATGCTGATATTGGGCTGATGCTGATATTGGGCTGATGCTGATATTGGGCTGATGCTGATATTGGGCTGATGCTGATATTGGGCTGATGCTGATATTGGGCTGATGCTGATATTGGGCTGATGCTGATATTGGGCTGATGCTGATATTGGGCTGATGCTGATATTGGGCTGATGCTGATATTGGGCTGATGCTGATATTGGGCTGATGCTGATATTGGGCTGATGCTGATATTGGGCTGATGCTGATATTGGGCTGATGCTGATATTGGGCTGATGCTGATATTGGGCTGATGCTGATATTGGGCTGATGCTGATATTGGGCTGATGCTGATATTGGGCTGATGCTGATATTGGGCTGATGCTGATATTGGGCTGATGCTGATATTGGGCTGATGCTGATATTGGGCTGATGCTGATATTGGGCTGATGCTGATATTGGGCTGATGCTGATATTGGGCTGATGCTGATATTGGGCTGATGCTGATATTGGGCTGATGCTGATATTGGGCTGATGCTGATATTGGGCTGATGCTGATATTGGGCTGATGCTGATATTGGGCTGATGCTGATATTGGGCTGATGCTGATATTGGGCTGATGCTGATATTGGGCTGATGCTGATATTGGGCTGATGCTGATATTGGGCTGATGCTGATATTGGGCTGATGCTGATATTGGGCTGATATTGATATTGGGCTGATATAGGCCTGCAGAGTGTCTAGTTTTGAAGATACAGACTCTGCTAAGCAAAAGTGAACAGGGCCAAACTGGGCTTATTTCGCTGTGAAAGTGACATTTAGGCACGGACTTGGAAAACCTTGTCTGAACCCCTCCATCCTTCCTGTAGCTGCTCAGACTCTGCTTCTCTGCCCCCAGCCAAGCTTATAGGCCTGCAGAGTGTCTAGTTTTGAAGATACAGACTCTGCTAAGCAAAAGTGAACAGGGCCAAACTGGGCTTATTTCGCTGTGAAAGTGACATTTAGGCACGGAGTTGGAAAACCTTGTCTGAACCCCTCCATCCTTCCTGTAGCTGCTCAGACTCTGCTTCTCTGCCCCCAGCCAAGCTTATAGGCCTGCAGAGTGTCTAGTTTTGAAGATACAGACTCTGCTAAGCAAAAGTGAACAGGGCCAAACTGGGCTTATTTCGCTGTGAAAGTGACATTTAGGCACGGAGTTGGAAAACCTTGTCTGAACCCCTCCATCCTTCCTGTAGCTGCTCAGACTCTGCTTCTCTGCCCCCAGCCAAGCTTATAGGACTGCAGAGTGTCTAGTTTTGAAGATACAGACTCTGCTAAGCAAAAGTGAACAGGGCCAAACTGGGCTTATTTCGCTGTGAAAGTGACATTTAGGCACGGAGTTGGAAAACCTTGTCTGAACCCCTCCATCCTTCCTGTAGCTGCTCAGACTCTGCTTCTCTGCCCCCAGCCAAGCTTATAGGCCTGCAGAGTGTCTAGTTTTGAAGATACAGACTCTGCTAAGCAAAAGTGAACAGGGCCAAACTGGGCTTATTTCGCTGTGAAAGTGACATTTAGGCACGGAGTTGGAAAACCTTGTCTGAACCCCTCCATCCTTCCTGTAGCTGCTCAGACTCTGCTTCTCTGCCCCCAGCCAAGCTTATAGGCCTGCAGAGTGTCTAGTTTTGAAGATACAGACTCTGCTAAGCAAAAGTGAACAGGGCCAAACTGGGCTTATTTCGCTGTGAAAGTGACATTTAGGCACGGAGTTGGAAAACCTTGTCTGAACCCCTCCATCCTTCCTGTAGCTGCTCAGACTCTGCTTCTCTGCCCCCAGCCAAGCTTATAGGCCTGCAGAGTGTCTAGTTTTGAAGATACAGACTCTGCTAAGCAAAAGTGAACAGGGCCAAACTGGGCTTATTTCGCTGTGAAAGTGACATTTAGGCACGGAGTTGGAAAACCTTGTCTGAACCCCTCCATCCTTCCTGTAGCTGCTCAGACTCTGCTTCTCTGCCCCCAGCCAAGCTTATAGGCCTGCAGAGTGTCTAGTTTTGAAGATACAGACTCTGCTAAGCAAAAGTGAACAGGGCCAAACTGGGCTTATTTCGCTGTGAAAGTGACATTTAGGCACGGAGTTGGAAAACCTTGTCTGAACCCCTCCATCCTTCCTGTAGCTGCTCAGACTCTGCTTCTCTGCCCCCAGCCAAGCTTATAGGCCTGCAGAGTGTCTAGTTTTGAAGATACAGACTCTGCTAAGCAAAAGTGAACAGGGCCAAACTGGGCTTATTTCGCTGTGAAAGTGACATTTAGGCACGGAGTTGGAAAACCTTGTCTGAACCCCTCCATCCTTCCTGTAGCTGCTCAGACTCTGCTTCTCTGCCCCCAGCCAAGCTTATAGGCCTGCAGAGTGTCTAGTTTTGAAGATACAGACTCTGCTAAGCAAAAGTGAACAGGGCCAAACTGGGCTTATTTCGCTGTGAAAGTGACATTTAGGCACGGAGTTGGAAAACCTTGTCTGAACCCCTCCATCCTTCCTGTAGCTGCTCAGACTCTGCTTCTCTGCCCCCAGCCAAGCTTATAGGCCTGCAGAGTGTCTAGTTTTGAAGATACAGACTCTGCTAAGCAAAAGTGAACAGGGCCAAACTGGGCTTATTTCGCTGTGAAAGTGACATTTAGGCACGGAGTTGGAAAACCTTGTCTGAACCCCTCCATCCTTCCTGTAGCTGCTCAGACTCTGCTTCTCTGCCCCCAGCCAAGCTTATAGGCCTGCAGAGTGTCTAGTTTTGAAGATACAGACTCTGCTAAGCAAAAGTGAACAGGGCCAAACTGGGCTTATTTCGCTGTGAAAGTGACATTTAGGCACGGAGTTGGAAAACCTTGTCTGAACCCCTCCATCCTTCCTGTAGCTGCTCAGACTCTGCTTCTCTGCCCCCAGCCAAGCTTATAGGCCTGCAGAGTGTCTAGTTTTGAAGATACAGACTCTGCTAAGCAAAAGTGAACAGGGCCAAACTGGGCTTATTTCGCTGTGAAAGTGACATTTAGGCACGGAGTTGGAAAACCTTGTCTGAACCCCTCCATCCTTCCTGTAGCTGCTCAGACTCTGCTTCTCTGCCCCCAGCCAAGCTTATAGGCCTGCAGAGTGTCTAGTTTTGAAGATACAGACTCTGCTAAGCAAAAGTGAACAGGGCCAAACTGGGCTTATTTCGCTGTGAAAGTGACATTTAGGCACGGAGTTGGAAAACCTTGTCTGAACCCCTCCATCCTTCCTGTAGCTGCTCAGACTCTGCTTCTCTGCCCCCAGCCAAGCTTATAGGCCTGCAGAGTGTCTAGTTTTGAAGATACAGACTCTGCTAAGCAAAAGTGAACAGGGCCAAACTGGGCTTATTTCGCTGTGAAAGTGACATTTAGGCACGGAGTTGGAAAACCTTGTCTGAACCCCTCCATCCTTCCTGTAGCTGCTCAGACTCTGCTTCTCTGCCCCCAGCCAAGCTTATAGGCCTGCAGAGTGTCTAGTTTTGAAGATACAGACTCTGCTAAGCAAAAGTGAACAGGGCCAAACTGGGCTTATTTCGCTGTGAAAGTGACATTTAGGCACGGAGTTGGAAAACCTTGTCTGAACCCCTCCATCCTTCCTGTAGCTGCTCAGACTCTGCTTCTCTGCCCCCAGCCAAGCTTATAGGCCTGCAGAGTGTCTAGTTTTGAAGATACAGACTCTGCTAAGCAAAAGTGAACAGGGCCAAACTGGGCTTATTTCGCTGTGAAATTTCGATGTCACTTTCACAGCGAAATAAGCCCAGTTTGGCCCTGTTCACTTTTGCTTAGCAGAGTCTGTATCTTCAAAACTAGACACTCTGCAGGCCTATAAGCTTGGCTGGGGGCAGAGAAGCAGAGTCTGAGCAGCTACAGGAAGGATGGAGGGGTTCAGACAAGGTTTTCCAACTCCGTGCCTAAATGTCACTTTCACAGCGAAATAAGCCCAGTTTGGCCCTGTTCACTTTTGCTTAGCAGAGTCTGTATCTTCAAAACTAGACACTCTGCAGGCCTATAAGCTTGGCTGGGGGCAGAGAAGCAGAGTCTGAGCAGCTACAGGAAGGATGGAGGGGTTCAGACAAGGTTTTCCAACTCCGTGCCTAAATGTCACTTTCACAGCGAAATAAGCCCAGTTTGGCCCTGTTCACTTTTGCTTAGCAGAGTCTGTATCTTCAAAACTAGACACTCTGCAGGCCTATAAGCTTGGCTGGGGGCAGAGAAGCAGAGTCTGAGCAGCTACAGGAAGGATGGAGGGGTTCAGACAAGGTTTTCCAACTCCGTGCCTAAATGTCACTTTCACAGCGAAATAAGCCCAGTTTGGCCCTGTTCACTTTTGCTTAGCAGAGTCTGTATCTTCAAAACTAGACACTCTGCAGGCCTATAAGCTTGGCTGGGGGCAGAGAAGCAGAGTCTGAGCAGCTACAGGAAGGATGGAGGGGTTCAGACAAGGTTTTCCAACTCCGTGCCTAAATGTCACTTTCACAGCGAAATAAGCCCAGTTTGGCCCTGTTCACTTTTGCTTAGCAGAGTCTGTATCTTCAAAACTAGACACTCTGCAGGCCTATAAGCTTGGCTGGGGGCAGAGAAGCAGAGTCTGAGCAGCTACAGGAAGGATGGAGGGGTTCAGACAAGGTTTTCCAACTCCGTGCCTAAATGTCACTTTCACAGCGAAATAAGCCCGAGTTTGGCCCTGTTCACTTTTGCTTAGCAGAGTCTGTATCTTCAAAACTAGACACTCTGCAGGCCTATAAGCTTGGCTGGGGGCAGAGAAGCAGAGTCTGAGCAGCTACAGGAAGGATGGAGGGGTTCAGACAAGGTTTTCCAACTCCGTGCCTAAATGTCACTTTCACAGCGAAATAAGCCAGTTTGGCCCTGTTCACTTTTGCTTAGCAGAGTCTGTATCTTCAAAACTAGACACTCTGCAGGCCTATAAGCTTGGCTGGGGGCAGAGAAGCAGAGTCTGAGCAGCTACAGGAAGGATGGAGGGGTTCAGACAAGGTTTTCCAACTCCGTGCCTAAATGTCACTTTCACAGCGAAATAAGCCCAGTTTGGCCCTGTTCACTTTTGCTTAGCAGAGTCTGTATCTTCAAAACTAGACACTCTGCAGGCCTATAAGCTTGGCTGGGGGCAGAGAAGCAGAGTCTGAGCAGCTACAGGAAGGATGGAGGGGTTCAGACAAGGTTTTCCAACTCCGTGCCTAAATGTCACTTTCACAGCGAAATAAGCCCAGTTTGGCCCTGTTCACTTTTGCTTAGCAGAGTCTGTATCTTCAAAACTAGACACTCTGCAGGCCTATAAGCTTGGCTGGGGGCAGAGAAGCAGAGTCTGAGCAGCTACAGGAAGGATGGAGGGGTTCAGACAAGGTTTTCCAACTCCGTGCCTAAATGTCACTTTCACAGCGAAATAAGCCCAGTTTGGCCCTGTTCACTTTTGCTTAGCAGAGTCTGTATCTTCAAAACTAGACACTCTGCAGGCCTATAAGCTTGGCTGGGGGCAGAGAAGCAGAGTCTGAGCAGCTACAGGAAGGATGGAGGGGTTCAGACAAGGTTTTCCAACTCCGTGCCTAAATGTCACTTTCACAGCGAAATAAGCCCAGTTTGGCCCTGTTCACTTTTGCTTAGCAGAGTCTGTATCTTCAAAACTAGACACTCTGCAGGCCTATAAGCTTGGCGTGGGGGCAGAGAAGCAGAGTCTGAGCAGCTACAGGAAGGATGGAGGGGTTCAGACAAGGTTTTCCAACTCCGTGCCTAAATGTCACTTTCACAGCGAAATAAGCCCAGTTTGGCCCTGTTCACTTTTGCTTAGCAGAGTCTGTATCTTCAAAACTAGACACTCTGCAGGCCTATAAGCTTGGCTGGGGGCAGAGAAGCAGAGTCTGAGCAGCTACAGGAAGGATGGAGGGGTTCAGACAAGGTTTTCCAACTCCGTGCCTAAATGTCACTTTCACAGCGAAATAAGCCCAGTTTGGCCCTGTTCACTTTTGCTTAGCAGAGTCTGTATCTTCAAAACTAGACACTCTGCAGGCCTATAAGCTTGGCTGGGGGCAGAGAAGCAGAGTCTGAGCAGCTACAGGAAGGATGGAGGGGTTCAGACAAGGTTTTCCAACTCCGTGCCTAAATGTCACTTTCACAGCGAAATAAGCCCAGTTTGGCCCTGTTCACTTTTGCTTAGCAGAGTCTGTATCTTCAAAACTAGACACTCTGCAGGCCTATAAGCTTGGCTGGGGGCAGAGAAGCAGAGTCTGAGCAGCTACAGGAAGGATGGAGGGGTTCAGACAAGGTTTTCCAACTCCGTGCCTAAATGTCACTTTCACAGCGAAATAAGCCCAGTTTGGCCCTGTTCACTTTTGCTTAGCAGAGTCTGTATCTTCAAAACTAGACACTCTGCAGGCCTATAAGCTTGGCTGGGGGCAGAGAAGCAGAGTCTGAGCAGCTACAGGAAGGATGGAGGGGTTCAGACAAGGTTTTCCAACTCCGTGCCTAAATGTCACTTTCACAGCGAAATAAGCCCAGTTTGGCCCTGTTCACTTTTGCTTAGCAGAGTCTGTATCTTCAAAACTAGACACTCTGCAGGCCTATAAGCTTGGCTGGGGGCAGAGAAGCAGAGTCTGAGCAGCTACAGGAAGGATGGAGGGGTTCAGACAAGGTTTTCCAACTCCGTGCCTAAATGTCACTTTCACAGCGAAATAAGCCCAGTTTGGCCCTGTTCACTTTTGCTTAGCAGAGTCTGTATCTTCAAAACTAGACACTCTGCAGGCCTATAAGCTTGGCTGGGGGCAGAGAAGCAGAGTCTGAGCAGCTACAGGAAGGATGGAGGGGTTCAGACAAGGTTTTCCAACTCCGTGCCTAAATGTCACTTTCACAGCGAAATAAGCCCAGTTTGGCCCTGTTCACTTTTGCTTAGCAGAGTCTGTATCTTCAAAACTAGACACTCTGCAGGCCTATAAGCTTGGCTGGGGGCAGAGAAGCAGAGTCTGAGCAGCTACAGGAAGGATGGAGGGGTTCAGACAAGGTTTTCCAACTCCGTGCCTAAATGTCACTTTCACAGCGAAATAAGCCCAGTTTGGCCCTGTTCACTTTTGCTTAGCAGAGTCTGTATCTTCAAAACTAGACACTCTGCAGGCCTATAAGCTTGGCTGGGGGCAGAGAAGCAGAGTCTGAGCAGCTACAGGAAGGATGGAGGGGTTCAGACAAGGTTTTCCAACTCCGTGCCTAAATGTCACT
This sequence comes from Electrona antarctica, assembly GCF_951216825.1. NCBI lineage: Eukaryota > Metazoa > Chordata > Actinopteri > Myctophiformes > Myctophidae > Electrona > Electrona antarctica. The sequence continues at coordinate 47,976,607 of NC_136799.1, read as the reverse complement.
TTCACAGCGAAATAAGCCCAGTTTGGCCCTGTTCACTTTTGCTTAGCAGAGTCTGTATCTTCAAAACTAGACACTCTGCAGGCCTATAAGCTTGGCTGGGGGCAGAGAAGCAGAGTCTGAGCAGCTACAGGAAGGATGGAGGGGTTCAGACAAGGTTTTCCAACTCCGTGCCTAAATGTCACTTTCACAGCGAAATAAGCCCAGTTTGGCCCTGTTCACTTTTGCTTAGCAGAGTCTGTATCTTCAAAACTAGACACTCTGCAGGCCTATAAGCTTGGCTGGGGGCAGAGAAGCAGAGTCTGAGCAGCTACAGGAAGGATGGAGGGGTTCAGACAAGGTTTCCAATATCAGCATCAGCCCAATATCAGCATCAGCCCAATATCAGCATCAGCCCAATATCAGCATCAGCCCAATATCAGCATCAGCCCAATATCAGCATCAGCCCAATATCAGCATCAGCCCAATATCAGCATCAGCCCAATATCAGCATCAGCCCAATATCAGCATCAGCCCAATATCAGCATCAGCCCAATATCAGCATCAGCCCAATATCAGCATCAGCCCAATATCAGCATCAGCCCAATATCAGCATCAGCCCAATATCAGCATCAGCCCAATATCAGCATCAGCCCAATATCAGCATCAGCCCAATATCAGCATCAGCCCAATATCAGCATCAGCCCAATATCAGCATCAGCCCAATATCAGCATCAGCCCAATATCAGCATCAGCCCAATATCAGCATCAGCCCAATATCAGCATCAGCCCAATATCAGCATCAGCCCAATATCAGCATCAGCCCAATATCAGCATCAGCCCAATATCAGCATCAGCCCAATATCAGCATCAGCCCAATATCAGCATCAGCCCAATATCAGCATCAGCCCAATATCAGCATCAGCCCAATATCAGCATCAGCCCAATATCAGCATCAGCCCAATATCAGCATCAGCCCAATATCAGCATCAGCCCAATATCAGCATCAGCCCAATATCAGCATCAGCCCAATATCAGCATCAGCCCAATATCAGCATCAGCCCAATATCAGCATCAGCCCAATATCAGCATCAGCCCTAGACACTCTGCAGGCCTATAAGCTTGGCTGGGGGCAGAGAAGCAGCCCAATATGATATAATATCAGCTGATGCTGATATTGGGCTGATGCTGATATTGGGCTGATGCTGATATTGGGCTGATGCTGATATTGGGCTGATGCTGATATTGGGCTGATGCTGATATTGGGCTGATGCTGATATTGGGTTGATGCTGATATTGGGCTGATGCTGATATTGGGCTGATGCTGATATTGGGCTGATGCTGATATTGGGCTGATGCTGATATTGGGCTGATGCTGATATTGGGCTGATGCTGATATTGGGCTGATGCTGATATTGGGCTGATGCTGATATTGGGCTGATGCTGATATTGGGCTGATGCTGATATTGGGCTGATGCTGATATTGGGCTGATGCTGATATTGGGCTGATGCTGATATTGGGCTGATGCTGATATTGGGCTGATGCTGATATTGGGCTGATGCTGATATTGGGCTGATGCTGATATTGGGCTGATGCTGATATTGGGCTGATGCTGATATTGGGCTGATGCTGATATTGGGCTGATGCTGATATTGGGCTGATGCTGATATTGGGCTGATGCTGATATTGGGCTGATGCTGATATTGGGCTGATGCTGATATTGGGCTGATGCTGATATTGGGCTGATGCTGATATTGGGCTGATGCTGATATTGGGCTGATGCTGATATTGGGCTGATGCTGATATTGGGCTGATGCTGATATTGGGCTGATGCTGATATTGGGCTGATGCTGATATTGGGCTGATGCTGATATTGGGCTGATGCTGATATTGGGCTGATGCTGATATTGGGCTGATGCTGATATTGGGCTGATGCTGATATTGGGCTGATGCTGATATTGGGCTGATGCTGATATTGGGCTGATGCTGATATTGGGCTGATGCTGATATTGGGCTGATGATGCTGATATTGGGCTGATGCTGATATTGGGCTGATGCTGATATTGGGCTGATGCTGATATTGGGCTGATGCTGATATTGGGCTGATGCTGATATTGGGCTGATGCTGATATTGGGCTGATGCTGATATTGGGCTGATGCTGATATTGGGCTGATGCTGATATTGGGCTGATGCTGATATTGGGCTGATGCTGATATTGGGCTGATGCTGATATTGGGCTGATGCTGATATTGGGCTGATGCTGATATTGGGCTGATGCTGATATTGGGCTGATGCTGATATTGGGCTGATGCTGATATTGGGCTGATGCTGATATTGGGCTGATGCTGATATTGGGCTGATGCTGATATTGGGCTGATGCTGATATTGGGCTGATGCTGATATTGGGCTGATGCTGATATTGGGCTGATGCTGATATTGGGCTGATGCTGATATTGGGCTGATGCTGATATTGGGCTGATGCTGATATTGGGCTGATGCTGATATTGGGCTGATGCTGATATTGGGCTGATGCTGATATTGGGCTGATGCTGATATTGGGCTGATGCTGATATTGGGCTGATGCTGATATTGGAAACCTTGTCTGAACCCCTCCATCCTTCCTGTAGCTGCTCAGACTCTGCTTCTCTGCCCCCAGCCAAGCTTATAGGCCTGCAGAGTGTCTAGTTTTGAAGATACAGACTCTGCTAAGCAAAAGTGAACAGGGCCAAACTGGGCTTATTTCGCTGTGAAAGTGACATTTAGGCACGGAGTTGGAAAACCTTGTCTGAACCCCTCCATCCTTCCTGTAGCTGCTCAGACTCTGCTTCTCTGCCCCCAGCCAAGCTTATAGGCCTGCAGAGTGTCTAGTTTTGAAGATACAGACTCTGCTAAGCAAAAGTGAACAGGGCCAAACTGGGCTTATTTCGCTGTGAAAGTGACATTTAGGCACGGAGTTGGAAAACCTTGTCTGAACCCCTCCATCCTTCCTGTAGCTGCTCAGACTCTGCTTCTCTGCCCCCAGCCAAGCTTATAGGCCTGCAGAGTGTCTAGTTTTGAAGATACAGACTCTGCTAAGCAAAAGTGAACAGGGCCAAACTGGGCTTATTTCGCTGTGAAAGTGACATTTAGGCACGGAGTTGGAAAACCTTGTCTGAACCCCTCCATCCTTCCTGTAGCTGCTCAGACTCTGCTTCTCTGCCCCCAGCCAAGCTTATAGGCCTGCAGAGTGTCTAGTTTTGAAGATACAGACTCTGCTAAGCAAAAGTGAACAGGGCCAAACTGGGCTTATTTCGCTGTGAAAGTGACATTTAGGCACGGAGTTGGAAAACCTTGTCTGAACCCCTCCATCCTTCCTGTAGCTGCTCAGACTCTGCTTCTCTGCCCCCAGCCAAGCTTATAGGCCTGCAGAGTGTCTAGTTTTGAAGATACAGACTCTGCTAAGCAAAAGTGAACAGGGCCAAACTGGGCTTATTTCGCTGTGAAAGTGACATTTAGGCACGGAGTTGGAAAACCTTGTCTGAACCCCTCCATCCTTCCTGTAGCTGCTCAGACTCTGCTTCTCTGCCCCCAGCCAAGCTTATAGGCCTGCAGAGTGTCTAGTTTTGAAGATACAGACTCTGCTAAGCAAAAGTGAACAGGGCCAAACTGGGCTTATTTCGCTGTGAAAGTGACATTTAGGCACGGAGTTGGAAAACCTTGTCTGAACCCCTCCATCCTTCCTGTAGCTGCTCAGACTCTGCTTCTCTGCCCCCAGCCAAGCTTATAGGCCTGCAGAGTGTCTAGTTTTGAAGATACAGACTCTGCTAAGCAAAAGTGAACAGGGCCAAACTGGGCTTATTTCGCTGTGAAAGTGACATTTAGGCACGGAGTTGGAAAACCTTGTCTGAACCCCTCCATCCTTCCTGTAGCTGCTCAGACTCTGCTTCTCTGCCCCCAGCCAAGCTTATAGGCCTGCAGAGTGTCTAGTTTTGAAGATACAGACTCTGCTAAGCAAAAGTGAACAGGGCCAAACTGGGCTTATTTCGCTGTGAAAGTGACATTTAGGCACGGAGTTGGAAAACCTTGTCTGAACCCCTCCATCCTTCCTGTAGCTGCTCAGACTCTGCTTCTCTGCCCCCAGCCAAGCTTATAGGCCTGCAGAGTGTCTAGTTTTGAAGATACAGACTCTGCTAAGCAAAAGTGAACAGGGCCAAACTGGGCTTATTTCGCTGTGAAAGTGACATTTAGGCACGGAGTTGGAAAACCTTGTCTGAACCCCTCCATCCTTCCTGTAGCTGCTCAGACTCTGCTTCTCTGCCCCCAGCCAAGCTTATAGGCCTGCAGAGTGTCTAGTTTTGAAGATACAGACTCTGCTAAGCAAAAGTGAACAGGGCCAAACTGGGCTTATTTCGCTGTGAAAGTGACATTTAGGCACGGAGTTGGAAAACCTTGTCTGAACCCCTCCATCCTTCCTGTAGCTGCTCAGACTCTGCTTCTCTGCCCCCAGCCAAGCTTATAGGCCTGCAGAGTGTCTAGTTTTGAAGATACAGACTCTGCTAAGCAAAAGTGAACAGGGCCAAACTGGGCTTATTTCGCTGTGAAAGTGACATTTAGGCACGGAGTTGGAAAACCTTGTCTGAACCCCTCCATCCTTCCTGTAGCTGCTCAGACTCTGCTTCTCTGCCCCCAGCCAAGCTTATAGGCCTGCAGAGTGTCTAGTTTTGAAGATACAGACTCTGCTAAGCAAAAGTGAACAGGGCCAAACTGGGCTTATTTCGCTGTGAAAGTGACATTTAGGCACGGAGTTGGAAAACCTTGTCTGAACCCCTCCATCCTTCCTGTAGCTGCTCAGACTCTGCTTCTCTGCCCCCAGCCAAGCTTATAGGCCTGCAGAGTGTCTAGTTTTGAAGATACAGACTCTGCTAAGCAAAAGTGAACAGGGCCAAACTGGGCTTATTTCGCTGTGAAAGTGACATTTAGGCACGGAGTTGGAAAACCTTGTCTGAACCCCTCCATCCTTCCTGTAGCTGCTCAGACTCTGCTTCTCTGCCCCCAGCCAAGCTTATAGGCCTGCAGAGTGTCTAGTTTTGAAGATACAGACTCTGCTAAGCAAAAGTGAACAGGGCCAAACTGGGCTTATTTCGCTGTGAAAGTGACATTTAGGCACGGAGTTGGAAAACCTTGTCTGAACCCCTCCATCCTTCCTGTAGCTGCTCAGACTCTGCTTCTCTGCCCCCAGCCAAGCTTATAGGCCTGCAGAGTGTCTAGTTTTGAAGATACAGACTCTGCTAAGCAAAAGTGAACAGGGCCAAACTGGGCTTATTTCGCTGTGAAAGTGACATTTAGGCACGGAGTTGGAAAACCTTGTCTGAACCCCTCCATCCTTCCTGTAGCTGCTCAGACTCTGCTTCTCTGCCCCCAGCCAAGCTTATAGGCCTGCAGAGTGTCTAGTTTTGAAGATACAGACTCTGCTAAGCAAAAGTGAACAGGGCCAAACTGGGCTTATTTCGCTGTGAAAGTGACATTTAGGCACGGAGTTGGAAAACCTTGTCTGAACCCCTCCATCCTTCCTGTAGCTGCTCAGACTCTGCTTCTCTGCCCCCAGCCAAGCTTATAGGCCTGCAGAGTGTCTAGTTTTGAAGATACAGACTCTGCTAAGCAAAAGTGAACAGGGCCAAACTGGGCTTATTTCGCTGTGAAAGTGACATTTAGGCACGGAGTTGGAAAACCTTGTCTGAACCCCTCCATCCTTCCTGTAGCTGCTCAGACTCTGCTTCTCTGCCCCCAGCCAAGCTTATAGGCCTGCAGAGTGTCTAGTTTTGAAGATACAGACTCTGCTAAGCAAAAGTGAACAGGGCCAAACTGGGCTTATTTCGCTGTGAAAGTGACATTTAGGCACGGAGTTGGAAAACCTTGTCTGAACCCCTCCATCCTTCCTGTAGCTGCTCAGACTCTGCTTCTCTGCCCCCAGCCAAGCTTATAGGCCTGCAGAGTGTCTAGTTTTGAAGATACAGACTCTGCTAAGCAAAAGTGAACAGGGCCAAACTGGGCTTATTTCGCTGTGAAAGTGACATTTAGGCACGGAGTTGGAAAACCTTGTCTGAACCCCTCCATCCTTCCTGTAGCTGCTCAGACTCTGCTTCTCTGCCCCCAGCCAAGCTTATAGGCCTGCAGAGTGTCTAGTTTTGAAGATACAGACTCTGCTAAGCAAAAGTGAACAGGGCCAAACTGGGCTTATTTCGCTGTGAAAGTGACATTTAGGCACGGAGTTGGAAAACCTTGTCTGAACCCCTCCATCCTTCCTGTAGCTGCTCAGACTCTGCTTCTCTGCCCCCAGCCAAGCTTATAGGCCTGCAGAGTGTCTAGTTTTGAAGATACAGACTCTGCTAAGCAAAAGTGAACAGGGCCAAACTGGGCTTATTTCGCTGTGAAAGTGACATTTAGGCACGGAGTTGGAAAACCTTGTCTGAACCCCTCCATCCTTCCTGTAGCTGCTCAGACTCTGCTTCTCTGCCCCCAGCCAAGCTTATAGGCCTGCAGAGTGTCTAGTTTTGAAGATACAGACTCTGCTAAGCAAAAGTGAACAGGGCCAAACTGGGCTTATTTCGCTGTGAAAGTGACATTTAGGCACGGAGTTGGAAAACCTTGTCTGAACCCCTCCATCCTTCCTGTAGCTGCTCAGACTCTGCTTCTCTGCCCCCAGCCAAGCTTATAGGCCTGCAGAGTGTCTAGTTTTGAAGATACAGACTCTGCTAAGCAAAAGTGAACAGGGCCAAACTGGGCTTATTTCGCTGTGAAAGTGACATTTAGGCACGGAGTTGGAAAACCTTGTCTGAACCCCTCCATCCTTCCTGTAGCTGCTCAGACTCTGCTTCTCTGCCCCCAGCCAAGCTTATAGGCCTGCAGAGTGTCTAGTTTTGAAGATACAGACTCTGCTAAGCAAAAGTGAACAGGGCCAAACTGGGCTTATTTCGCTGTGAAAGTGACATTGAGGCACGGAGTTGGAAAACCTTGTCTGAACCCCTCCATCCTTCCTGTAGCTGCTCAGACTCTGCTTCTCTGCCCCCAGCCAAGCTTATAGGCCTGCAGAGTGTCTAGTTTTGAAGATACAGACTCTGCTAAGCAAAAGTGAACAGGGCCAAACTGGGCTTATTTCGCTGTGAAAGTGACATTTAGGCACGGAGTTGGAAAACCTTGTCTGAACCCCTCCATCCTTCCTGTAGCTGCTCAGACTCTGCTTCTCTGCCCCCAGCCAAGCTTATAGGCCTGCAGAGTGTCTAGTTTTGAAGATACAGACTCTGCTAAGCAAAAGTGAACAGGGCCAAACTGGGCTTATTTCGCTGTGAAAGTGACATTTAGGCACGGAGTTGGAAAACCTTGTCTGAACCCCTCCATCCTTCCTGTAGCTGCTCAGACTCTGCTTCTCTGCCCCCAGCCAAGCTTATAGGCCTGCAGAGTGTCTAGTTTTGAAGATACAGACTCTGCTAAGCAAAAGTGAACAGGGCCAAACTGGGCTTATTTCGCTGTGAAAGTGACATTTAGGCACGGAGTTGGAAAACCTTGTCTGAACCCCTCCATCCTTCCTGTAGCTGCTCAGACTCTGCTTCTCTGCCCCCAGCCAAGCTTATAGGCCTGCAGAGTGTCTAGTTTTGAAGATACAGACTCTGCTAAGCAAAAGTGAACAGGGCCAAACTGGGCTTATTTCGCTGTGAAAGTGACATTTAGGCACGGAGTTGGAAAACCTTGTCTGAACCCCTCCATCCTTCCTGTAGCTGCTCAGACTCTGCTTCTCTGCCCCCAGCCAAGCTTATAGGCCTGCAGAGTGTCTAGTTTTGAAGATACAGACTCTGCTAAGCAAAAGTGAACAGGGCCAAACTGGGCTTATTTCGCTGTGAAAGTGACATTTAGGCACGGAGTTGGAAAACCTTGTCTGAACCCCTCCATCCTTCCTGTAGCTGCTCAGACTCTGCTTCTCTGCCCCCAGCCAAGCTTATAGGCCTGCAGAGTGTCTAGTTTTGAAGATACAGACTCTGCTAAGCAAAAGTGAACAGGGCCAAACTGGGCTTATTTCGCTGTGAAAGTGACATCGAAATTTCACAGCGAAATAAGCCCAGTTTGGCCCTGTTCACTTTTGCTTAGCAGAGTCTGTATCTTCAAAACTAGACACTCTGCAGGCCTATAAGCTTGGCTGGGGGCAGAGAAGCAGAGTCTGAGCAGCTACAGGAAGGATGGAGGGGTTCAGACAAGGTTTTCCAACTCCGTGCCTAAATGTCACTTTCACAGCGAAATAAGCCCAGTTTGGCCCTGTTCACTTTTGCTTAGCAGAGTCTGTATCTTCAAAACTAGACACTCTGCAGGCCTATAAGCTTGGCTGGGGGCAGAGAAGCAGAGTCTGAGCAGCTACAGGAAGGATGGAGGGGTTCAGACAAGGTTTTCCAACTCCGTGCCTAAATGTCACTTTCACAGCGAAATAAGCCCAGTTTGGCCCTGTTCACTTTTGCTTAGCAGAGTCTGTATCTTCAAAACTAGACACTCTGCAGGCCTATAAGCTTGGCTGGGGGCAGAGAAGCAGAGTCTGAGCAGCTACAGGAAGGATGGAGGGGTTCAGACAAGGTTTTCCAACTCCGTGCCTAAATGTCACTTTCACAGCGAAATAAGCCCAGTTTGGCCCTGTTCACTTTTGCTTAGCAGAGTCTGTATCTTCAAAACTAGACACTCTGCAGGCCTATAAGCTTGGCTGGGGGCAGAGAAGCAGAGTCTGAGCAGCTACAGGAAGGATGGAGGGGTTCAGACAAGGTTTTCCAACTCCGTGCCTAAATGTCACTTTCACAGCGAAATAAGCCCAGTTTGGCCCTGTTCACTTTTGCTTAGCAGAGTCTGTATCTTCAAAACTAGACACTCTGCAGGCCTATAAGCTTGGCTGGGGGCAGAGAAGCAGAGTCTGAGCAGCTACAGGAAGGATGGAGGGGTTCAGACAAGGTTTTCCAACTCCGTGCCTAAATGTCACTTTCACAGCGAAATAAGCCCAGTTTGGCCCTGTTCACTTTTGCTTAGCAGAGTCTGTATCTTCAAAACTAGACACTCTGCAGGCCTATAAGCTTGGCTGGGGGCAGAGAAGCAGAGTCTGAGCAGCTACAGGAAGGATGGAGGGGTTCAGACAAGGTTTTCCAACTCCGTGCCTAAATGTCACTTTCACAGCGAAATAAGCCCAGTTTGGCCCTGTTCACTTTTGCTTAGCAGAGTCTGTATCTTCAAAACTAGACACTCTGCAGGCCTATAAGCTTGGCTGGGGGCAGAGAAGCAGAGTCTGAGCAGCTACAGGAAGGATGGAGGGGTTCAGACAAGGTTTTCCAACTCCGTGCCTAAATGTCACTTTCACAGCGAAATAAGCCCAGTTTGGCCCTGTTCACTTTTGCTTAGCAGAGTCTGTATCTTCAAAACTAGACACTCTGCAGGCCTATAAGCTTGGCTGGGGGCAGAGAAGCAGAGTCTGAGCAGCTACAGGAAGGATGGAGGGGTTCAGACAAGGTTTTCCAACTCCGTGCCTAAATGTCACTTTCACAGCGAAATAAGCCCAGTTTGGCCCTGTTCACTTTTGCTTAGCAGAGTCTGTATCTTCAAAACTAGACACTCTGCAGGCCTATAAGCTTGGCTGGGGGCAGAGAAGCAGAGTCTGAGCAGCTACAGGAAGGATGGAGGGGTTCAGACAAGGTTTTCCAACTCCGTGCCTAAATGTCACTTTCACAGCGAAATAAGCCCAGTTTGGCCCTGTTCACTTTTGCTTAGCAGAGTCTGTATCTTCAAAACTAGACACTCTGCAGGCCTATAAGCTTGGCTGGGGGCAGAGAAGCAGAGTCTGAGCAGCTACAGGAAGGATGGAGGGGTTCAGACAAGGTTTTCCAACTCCGTGCCTAAATGTCACTTTCACAGCGAAATAAGCCCAGTTTGGCCCTGTTCACTTTTGCTTAGCAGAGTCTGTATCTTCAAAACTAGACACTCTGCAGGCCTATAAGCTTGGCTGGGGGCAGAGAAGCAGAGTCTGAGCAGCTACAGGAAGGATGGAGGGGTTCAGACAAGGTTTTCCAACTCCGTGCCTAAATGTCACTTTCACAGCGAAATAAGCCCAGTTTGGCCCTGTTCACTTTTGCTTAGCAGAGTCTGTATCTTCAAAACTAGACACTCTGCAGGCCTATAAGCTTGGCTGGGGGCAGAGAAGCAGAGTCTGAGCAGCTACAGGAAGGATGGAGGGGTTCAGACAAGGTTTTCCAACTCCGTGCCTAAATGTCACTTTCACAGCGAAATAAGCCCAGTTTGGCCCTGTTCACTTTTGCTTAGCAGAGTCTGTATCTTCAAAACTAGACACTCTGCAGGCCTATAAGCTTGGCTGGGGGCAGAGAAGCAGAGTCTGAGCAGCTACAGGAAGGATGGAGGGGTTCAGACAAGGTTTTCCAACTCCGTGCCTAAATGTCACTTTCACAGCGAAATAAGCCCAGTTTGGCCCTGTTCACTTTTGCTTAGCAGAGTCTGTATCTTCAAAACTAGACACTCTGCAGGCCTATAAGCTTGGCTGGGGGCAGAGAAGCAGAGTCTGAGCAGCTACAGGAAGGATGGAGGGGTTCAGACAAGGTTTTCCAACTCCGTGCCTAAATGTCACTTTCACAGCGAAATAAGCCCAGTTTGGCCCTGTTCACTTTTGCTTAGCAGAGTCTGTATCTTCAAAACTAGACACTCTGCAGGCCTATAAGCTTGGCTGGGGGCAGAGAAGCAGAGTCTGAGCAGCTACAGGAAGGATGGAGGGGTTCAGACAAGGTTTTCCAACTCCGTGCCTAAATGTCACTTTCACAGCGAAATAAGCCCAGTTTGGCCCTGTTCACTTTTGCTTAGCAGAGTCTGTATCTTCAAAACTAGACACTCTGCAGGCCTATAAGCTTGGCTGGGGGCAGAGAAGCAGAGTCTGAGCAGCTACAGGAAGGATGGAGGGGTTCAGACAAGGTTTTCCAACTCCGTGCCTAAATGTCACTTTCACAGCGAAATAAGCCCAGTTTGGCCCTGTTCACTTTTGCTTAGCAGAGTCTGTATCTTCAAAACTAGACACTCTGCAGGCCTATAAGCTTGGCTGGGGGCAGAGAAGCAGAGTCTGAGCAGCTACAGGAAGGATGGAGGGGTTCAGACAAGGTTTTCCAACTCCGTGCCTAAATGTCACTTTCACAGCGAAATAAGCCCAGTTTGGCCCTGTTCACTTTTGCTTAGCAGAGTCTGTATCTTCAAAACTAGACACTCTGCAGGCCTATAAGCTTGGCTGGGGGCAGAGAAGCAGAGTCTGAGCAGCTACAGGAAGGATGGAGGGGTTCAGACAAGGTTTTCCAACTCCGTGCCTAAATGTCACTTTCACAGCGAAATAAGCCCAGTTTGGCCCTGTTCACTTTTGCTTAGCAGAGTCTGTATCTTCAAAACTAGACACTCTGCAGGCCTATAAGCTTGGCTGGGGGCAGAGAAGCAGAGTCTGAGCAGCTACAGGAAGGATGGAGGGGTTCAGACAAGGTTTTCCAACTCCGTGCCTAAATGTCACTTTCACAGCGAAATAAGCCCAGTTTGGCCCTGTTCACTTTTGCTTAGCAGAGTCTGTATCTTCAAAACTAGACACTCTGCAGGCCTATAAGCTTGGCTGGGGGCAGAGAAGCAGAGTCTGAGCAGCTACAGGAAGGATGGAGGGGTTCAGACAAGGTTTTCCAACTCCGTGCCTAAATGTCACTTTCACAGCGAAATAAGCCCAGTTTGGCCCTGTTCACTTTTGCTTAGCAGAGTCTGTATCTTCAAAACTAGACACTCTGCAGGCCTATAAGCTTGGCTGGGGGCAGAGAAGCAGAGTCTGAGCAGCTACAGGAAGGATGGAGGGGTTCAGACAAGGTTTTCCAACTCCGTGCCTAAATGTCACTTTCACAGCGAAATAAGCCCAGTTTGGCCCTGTTCACTTTTGCTTAGCAGAGTCTGTATCTTCAAAACTAGACACTCTGCAGGCCTATAAGCTTGGCTGGGGGCAGAGAAGCAGAGTCTGAGCAGCTACAGGAAGGATGGAGGGGTTCAGACAAGGTTTTCCAACTCCGTGCCTAAATGTCACTTTCACAGCGAAATAAGCCCAGTTTGGCCCTGTTCACTTTTGCTTAGCAGAGTCTGTATCTTCAAAACTAGACACTCTGCAGGCCTATAAGCTTGGCTGGGGGCAGAGAAGCAGAGTCTGAGCAGCTACAGGAAGGATGGAGGGGTTCAGACAAGGTTTTCCAACTCCGTGCCTAAATGTCACTTTCACAGCGAAATAAGCCCAGTTTGGCCCTGTTCACTTTTGCTTAGCAGAGTCTGTATCTTCAAAACTAGACACTCTGCAGGCCTATAAGCTTGGCTGGGGGCAGAGAAGCAGAGTCTGAGCAGCTACAGGAAGGATGGAGGGGTTCAGACAAGGTTTTCCAACTCCGTGCCTAAATGTCACTTTCACAGCGAAATAAGCCCAGTTTGGCCCTGTTCACTTTTGCTTAGCAGAGTCTGTATCTTCAAAACTAGACACTCTGCAGGCCTATAAGCTTGGCTGGGGGCAGAGAAGCAGAGTCTGAGCAGCTACAGGAAGGATGGAGGGGTTCAGACAAGGTTTTCCAACTCCGTGCCTAAATGTCACTTTCACAGCGAAATAAGCCCAGTTTGGCCCTGTTCACTTTTGCTTAGCAGAGTCTGTATCTTCAAAACTAGACACTCTGCAGGCCTATAAGCTTGGCTGGGGGCAGAGAAGCAGAGTCTGAGCAGCTACAGGAAGGATGGAGGGGTTCAGACAAGGTTTTCCAACTCCGTGCCTAAATGTCACTTTCACAGCGAAATAAGCCCAGTTTGGCCCTGTTCACTTTTGCTTAGCAGAGTCTGTATCTTCAAAACTAGACACTCTGCAGGCCTATAAGCTTGGCTGGGGGCAGAGAAGCAGAGTCTGAGCAGCTACAGGAAGGATGGAGGGGTTCAGACAAGGTTTTCCAACTCCGTGCCTAAATGTCACTTTCACAGCGAAATAAGCCCAGTTTGGCCCTGTTCACTTTTGCTTAGCAGAGTCTGTATCTTCAAAACTAGACACTCTGCAGGCCTATAAGCTTGGCTGGGGGCAGAGAAGCAGAGTCTGAGCAGCTACAGGAAGGATGGAGGGGTTCAGACAAGGTTTTCCAACTCCGTGCCTAAATGTCACTTTCACAGCGAAATAAGCCCAGTTTGGCCCTGTTCACTTTTGCTTAGCAGAGTCTGTATCTTCAAAACTAGACACTCTGCAGGCCTATAAGCTTGGCTGGGGGCAGAGAAGCAGAGTCTGAGCAGCTACAGGAAGGATGGAGGGGTTCAGACAAGGTTTTCCAACTCCGTGCCTAAATGTCACTTTCACAGCGATATAAGCCCAGTTTGGCCCTGTTCACTTTTGCTTAGCAGAGTCTGTATCTTCAAAACTAGACACTCTGCAGGCCTATAAGCTTGGCTGGGGGCAGAGAAGCAGAGTCTGAGCAGCTACAGGAAGGATGGAGGGGTTCAGACAAGGTTTTCCAACTCCGTGCCTAAATGTCACTTTCACAGCGAAATAAGCCCAGTTTGGCCCTGTTCACTTTTGCTTAGCAGAGTCTGTATCTTCAAAACTAGACACTCTGCAGGCCTATAAGCTTGGCTGGGGGCAGAGAAGCAGAGTCTGAGCAGCTACAGGAAGGATGGAGGGGTTCAGACAAGGTTTTCCAACTCCGTGCCTAAATGTCACTTTCACAGCGAAATAAGCCCAGTTTGGCCCTGTTCACTTTTGCTTAGCAGAGTCTGTATCTTCAAAACTAGACACTCTGCAGGCCTATAAGCTTGGCTGGGGGCAGAGAAGCAGAGTCTGAGCAGCTACAGGAAGGATGGAGGGGTTCAGACAAGGTTTTCCAAGTCCGTGCCTAAATGTCACTTTCACAGCGAAATAAGCCCAGTTTGGCCCTGTTCACTTTTGCTTAGCAGAGTCTGTATCTTCAAAACTAGACACTCTGCAGGCCTATATCAGCCCAATATCAATATCAGCCCAATATCAATATCAGCCCAATATCAGCATCAGCCCAATATCAGCATCAGCCCAATATCAGCATCAGCCCAATATCAGCATCAGCCCAATATCAGCATCAGCCCAATATCAGCATCAGCCCAATATCAGCATCAGCCCAATATCAGCATCAGCCCAATATCAGCATCAGCCCAATATCAGCATCAGCCCAATATCAGCATCAGCCCAATATCAGCATCAGCCCAATATCAGCATCAGCCCAATATCAGCATCAGCCCAATATCAGCATCAGCCCAATATCAGCATCAGCCCAATATCAGCATCAGCCCAATATCAGCATCAGCCCAATATCAGCATCAGCCCAATATCAGCATCAGCCCAATATCAGCATCAGCCCAATATCAGCATCAGCCCAATATCAGCATCAGCCCAATATCAGCATCAGCCCAATATCAGCATCAGCCCAATATCAGCATCAGCCCAATATCAGCATCAGCCCAATATCAGCATCAGCCCAATATCAGCATCAGCCCAATATCAGCATCAGCCCAATATCAGCATCAGCCCAATATCAGCATCAGCCCAATATCAGCATCAGCCCAATATCAGCATCAGCCCAATATCAGCATCAGCCCAATATCAGCATCAGCCCAATATCAGCATCAGCCCAATATCAGCATCAGCCCAATATCAGCATCAGCCCAATATCAGCATCAGCCCAATATCAGCATCAGCCCAATATCAGCATCAGCCCAATATCAGCATCAGCCCAATATCAGCATCAGCCCAATATCAGCATCAGCCCAATATCAGCATCAGCCCAATATCAGCATCAGCCCAATATCAGCATCAGCCCAATATCAGCATCAGCCCAATATCAGCATCAGCCCAATATCAGCATCAGCCCAATATCAGCATCAGCCCAATATCAGCATCAGCCCAATATCAGCATCAGCCCAATATCAGCATCAGCCCAATATCAGCATCAGCCCAATATCAGCATCAGCCCAATATCAGCATCAGCCCAATATCAGCATCAGCCCAATATCAGCATCAGCCCAATATCAGCATCAGCCCAATATCAGCATCAGCCCAATATCAGCATCAGCCCAATATCAGCATCAGCCCAATATCAGCATCAGCCCAATATCAGCATCAGCCCAATATCAGCATCAGCCCAATATCAGCATCAGCCCAATATCAGCATCAGCCCAATATCAGCATCAGCCCAATATCAGCATCAGCCCAATATCAGCATCAGCCCAATATCAGCATCAGCCCAATATCAGCATCAGCCCAATATCAGCATCAGCCCAATATCAGCATCAGCCCAATATCAGCATCAGCCCAATATCAGCATCAGCCCAATATCAGCATCAGCCCAATATCAGCATCAGCCCAATATCAGCATCAGCCCAATATCAGCATCAGCCCAATATCAGCATCAGCCCAATATCAGCATCAGCCCAATATCAGCATCAGCCCAATATCAGCATCAGCCCAATATCAGCATCAGCCCAATATCAGCATCAGCCCAATATCAGCATCAGCCCAATATCAGCATCAGCCCAATATCAGCATCAGCCCAATATCAGCATCAGCCCAATATCAGCATCAGCCCAATATCAGCATCAGCCCAATATCAGCATCAGCCCAATATCAGCATCAGCCCAATATCAGCATCAGCCCAATATCAGCATCAGCCCAATATCAGCATCAGCCCAATATCAGCATCAGCCCAATATCAGCATCAGCCCAATATCAGCATCAGCCCAATATCAGCATCAGCCCAATATCAGCATCAGCCCAATATCAGCATCAGCCCAATATCAGCATCAGCCCAATATCAGCATCATCAGCCCAATATCAGCATCAGCCCAATATCAGCATCAGCCCAATATCAGCATCAGCCCAATATCAGCATCAGCCCAATATCAGCATCAGCCCAATATCAGCATCAGCCCAATATCAGCATCAGCCCAATATCAGCATCAGCCCAATATCAGCATCAGCCCAATATCAGCATCAGCCCAATATCAGCATCAGCCCAATATCAGCATCAGCCCAATATCAGCATCAGCCCAATATCAGCATCAGCCCAATATCAGCATCAGCCCAATATCAGCATCAGCCCAATATCAGCATCAGCCCAATATCAGCATCAGCCCAATATCAGCATCAGCCCAATATCAGCATCAGCCCAATATCAGCATCAGCCCAATATCAGCATCAGCCCAATATCAGCATCAGCCCAATATCAGCATCAGCCCTAGACACTCTGCAGGCCTATAAGCTTGGCTGGGGGCAGAGAAGCAGCCCAATATGATATAATATCAGCTGATGCTGATATTGGGCTGATGCTGATATTGGGCTGATGCTGATATTGGGCTGATGCTGATATTGGGCTGATGCTGATATTGGGCTGATGCTGATATTGGGCTGATGCTGATATTGGGCTGATGCTGATATTGGGCTGATGCTGATATTGGGCTGATGCTGATATTGGGCTGATGCTGATATTGGGCTGATGCTGATATTGGGCTGATGCTGATATTGGGCTGATGCTGATATTGGGCTGATGCTGATATTGGGCTGATGCTGATATTGGGCTGATGCTGATATTGGGCTGATGCTGATATTGGGCTGATGCTGATATTGGGCTGATGCTGATATTGGGCTGATGCTGATATTGGGCTGATGCTGATATTGGGCTGATGCTGATATTGGGCTGATGCTGATATTGGGCTGATGCTGATATTGGGCTGATGCTGATATTGGGCTGATGCTGATATTGGGCTGATGCTGATATTGGGCTGATGCTGATATTGGGCTGATGCTGATATTGGGCTGATGCTGATATTGGGCTGATGCTGATATTGGGCTGATGCTGATATTGGGCTGATGCTGATATTGGGCTGATGCTGATATTGGGCTGATGCTGATATTGGGCTGATGCTGATATTGGGCTGATGCTGATATTGGGCTGATGCTGATATTGGGCTGATGCTGATATTGGGCTGATGCTGATATTGGGCTGATGCTGATATTGGGCTGATGCTGATATTGGGCTGATGCTGATATTGGGCTGATGCTGATATTGGGCTGATGCTGATATTGGGCTGATGCTGATATTGGGCTGATGCTGATATTGGGCTGATGCTGATATTGGGCTGATGCTGATATTGGGCTGATGCTGATATTGGGCTGATGCTGATATTGGGCTGATGCTGATATTGGGCTGATGCTGATATTGGGCTGATGCTGATATTGGGCTGATGCTGATATTGGGCTGATGCTGATATTGGGCTGATGCTGATATTGGGCTGATGCTGATATTGGGCTGATGCTGATATTGGGCTGATGCTGATATTGGGCTGATGCTGATATTGGGCTGATGCTGATATTGGGCTGATGCTGATATTGGGCTGATGCTGATATTGGGCTGATGCTGATATTGGGCTGATGCTGATATTGGGCTGATGCTGATATTGGGCTGATGCTGATATTGGGCTGATGCTGATATTGGGCTGATGCTGATATTGGGCTGATGCTGATATTGGGCTGATGCTGATATTGGGCTGATGCTGATATTGGGCTGATGCTGATATTGGGCTGATGCTGATATTGGGCTGATGCTGATATTGGGCTGATGCTGATATTGGGCTGATGCTGATATTGGGCTGATGCTGATATTGGGCTGATGCTGATATTGGGCTGATGCTGATATTGGGCTGATGCTGATATTGGGCTGATGCTGATATTGGGCTGATGCTGATATTGGGCTGATGCTGATATTGGGCTGATGCTGATATTGGGCTGATGCTGATATTGGGCTGATGCTGATATTGGGCTGATGCTGATATTGGGCTGATGCTGATATTGGGCTGATGCTGATATTGGGCTGATGCTGATATTGGGCTGATGCTGATATTGGGCTGATGCTGATATTGGGCTGATGCTGATATTGGGCTGATGCTGATATTGGGCTGATGCTGATATTGGGCTGATGCTGATATTGGGCTGATGCTGATATTGGGCTGATGCTGATATTGGGCTGATGCTGATATTGGGCTGATATTGATATTGGGCTGATATTGATATTGGGCTGATATAGGCCTGCAGAGTGTCTAGTTTTGAAGATGTGGTGGAATGAACTCCCCACTGATGTTAGGACAGCAGAGTCACTGCCCATATTTCGCCGCAGGTTGAAAACCCACCTCTTCAGGAAACACTACCCTTCCTCTCTGCCTGACCTACTTGTTGTTAACTAGTTGTACGAACGTTTGTTTTCTATTGTTGTATTGTTTATTGGATCTTGTTTAGTCGATACACTTAATTGTTTTAGCTCATGCTCATTTGATTTAGCTATTTTGTCTCATCCGGTTAAGGAAATAGGTAGCTGATATATTGCACTTTTACCTTAGCGCTAGGTATACTCTTGGTTGCTTGTTTTTGCAGAAAATGCACTAAAGACTTCTGGTGATTAGTAGTTTTTGTTCCCTACCTATGTTGAATACACTTATTGTAAGTCGCTTTGGATAAAAGCGTCTGCTAAATGACTGTAATGTAATGTAATGTAATACAGACTCTGCTAAGCAAAAGTGAACAGGGCCAAACTGGGCTTATTTCGCTGTGAAAGTGACATTTAGGCACGGACTTGGAAAACCTTGTCTGAACCCCTCCATCCTTCCTGTAGCTGCTCAGACTCTGCTTCTCTGCCCCCAGCCAAGCTTATAGGCCTGCAGAGTGTCTAGTTTTGAAGATACAGACTCTGCTAAGCAAAAGTGAACAGGGCCAAACTGGGCTTATTTCGCTGTGAAAGTGACATTTAGGCACGGAGTTGGAAAACCTTGTCTGAACCCCTCCATCCTTCCTGTAGCTGCTCAGACTCTGCTTCTCTGCCCCCAGCCAAGCTTATAGGCCTGCAGAGTGTCTAGTTTTGAAGATACAGACTCTGCTAAGCAAAAGTGAACAGGGCCAAACTGGGCTTATTTCGCTGTGAAAGTGACATTTAGGCACGGAGTTGGAAAACCTTGTCTGAACCCCTCCATCCTTCCTGTAGCTGCTCAGACTCTGCTTCTCTGCCCCCAGCCAAGCTTATAGGCCTGCAGAGTGTCTAGTTTTGAAGATACAGACTCTGCTAAGCAAAAGTGAACAGGGCCAAACTGGGCTTATTTCGCTGTGAAAGTGACATTTAGGCACGGAGTTGGAAAACCTTGTCTGAACCCCTCCATCCTTCCTGTAGCTGCTCAGACTCTGCTTCTCTGCCCCCAGCCAAGCTTATAGGCCTGCAGAGTGTCTAGTTTTGAAGATACAGACTCTGCTAAGCAAAAGTGAACAGGGCCAAACTGGGCTTATTTCGCTGTGAAAGTGACATTTAGGCACGGAGTTGGAAAACCTTGTCTGAACCCCTCCATCCTTCCTGTAGCTGCTCAGACTCTGCTTCTCTGCCCCCAGCCAAGCTTATAGGCCTGCAGAGTGTCTAGTTTTGAAGATACAGACTCTGCTAAGCAAAAGTGAACAGGGCCAAACTGGGCTTATTTCGCTGTGAAAGTGACATTTAGGCACGGAGTTGGAAAACCTTGTCTGAACCCCTCCATCCTTCCTGTAGCTGCTCAGACTCTGCTTCTCTGCCCCCAGCCAAGCTTATAGGCCTGCAGAGTGTCTAGTTTTGAAGATACAGACTCTGCTAAGCAAAAGTGAACAGGGCCAAACTGGGCTTATTTCGCTGTGAAAGTGACATTTAGGCACGGAGTTGGAAAACCTTGTCTGAACCCCTCCATCCTTCCTGTAGCTGCTCAGACTCTGCTTCTCTGCCCCCAGCCAAGCTTATAGGCCTGCAGAGTGTCTAGTTTTGAAGATACAGACTCTGCTAAGCAAAAGTGAACAGGGCCAAACTGGGCTTATTTCGCTGTGAAAGTGACATTTAGGCACGGAGTTGGAAAACCTTGTCTGAACCCCTCCATCCTTCCTGTAGCTGCTCAGACTCTGCTTCTCTGCCCCCAGCCAAGCTTATAGGCCTGCAGAGTGTCTAGTTTTGAAGATACAGACTCTGCTAAGCAAAAGTGAACAGGGCCAAACTGGGCTTATTTCGCTGTGAAAGTGACATTTAGGCACGGAGTTGGAAAACCTTGTCTGAACCCCTCCATCCTTCCTGTAGCTGCTCAGACTCTGCTTCTCTGCCCCCAGCCAAGCTTATAGGCCTGCAGAGTGTCTAGTTTTGAAGATACAGACTCTGCTAAGCAAAAGTGAACAGGGCCAAACTGGGCTTATTTCGCTGTGAAAGTGACATTTAGGCACGGAGTTGGAAAACCTTGTCTGAACCCCTCCATCCTTCCTGTAGCTGCTCAGACTCTGCTTCTCTGCCCCCAGCCAAGCTTATAGGCCTGCAGAGTGTCTAGTTTTGAAGATACAGACTCTGCTAAGCAAAAGTGAACAGGGCCAAACTGGGCTTATTTCGCTGTGAAAGTGACATTTAGGCACGGAGTTGGAAAACCTTGTCTGAACCCCTCCATCCTTCCTGTAGCTGCTCAGACTCTGCTTCTCTGCCCCCAGCCAAGCTTATAGGCCTGCAGAGTGTCTAGTTTTGAAGATACAGACTCTGCTAAGCAAAAGTGAACAGGGCCAAACTGGGCTTATTTCGCTGTGAAAGTGACATTTAGGCACGGAGTTGGAAAACCTTGTCTGAACCCCTCCATCCTTCCTGTAGCTGCTCAGACTCTGCTTCTCTGCCCCCAGCCAAGCTTATAGGCCTGCAGAGTGTCTAGTTTTGAAGATACAGACTCTGCTAAGCAAAAGTGAACAGGGCCAAACTGGGCTTATTTCGCTGTGAAAGTGACATTTAGGCACGGAGTTGGAAAACCTTGTCTGAACCCCTCCATCCTTCCTGTAGCTGCTCAGACTCTGCTTCTCTGCCCCCAGCCAAGCTTATAGGCCTGCAGAGTGTCTAGTTTTGAAGATACAGACTCTGCTAAGCAAAAGTGAACAGGGCCAAACTGGGCTTATTTCGCTGTGAAAGTGACATTTAGGCACGGAGTTGGAAAACCTTGTCTGAACCCCTCCATCCTTCCTGTAGCTGCTCAGACTCTGCTTCTCTGCCCCCAGCCAAGCTTATAGGCCTGCAGAGTGTCTAGTTTTGAAGATACAGACTCTGCTAAGCAAAAGTGAACAGGGCCAAACTGGGCTTATTTCGCTGTGAAAGTGACATTTAGGCACGGAGTTGGAAAACCTTGTCTGAACCCCTCCATCCTTCCTGTAGCTGCTCAGACTCTGCTTCTCTGCCCCCAGCCAAGCTTATAGGCCTGCAGAGTGTCTAGTTTTGAAGATACAGACTCTGCTAAGCAAAAGTGAACAGGGCCAAACTGGGCTTATTTCGCTGTGAAAGTGACATTTAGGCACGGAGTTGGAAAACCTTGTCTGAACCCCTCCATCCTTCCTGTAGCTGCTCAGACTCTGCTTCTCTGCCCCCAGCCAAGCTTATAGGCCTGCAGAGTGTCTAGTTTTGAAGATACAGACTCTGCTAAGCAAAAGTGAACAGGGCCAAACTGGGCTTATTTCGCTGTGAAAGTGACATTTAGGCACGGAGTTGGAAAACCTTGTCTGAACCCCTCCATCCTTCCTGTAGCTGCTCAGACTCTGCTTCTCTGCCCCCAGCCAAGCTTATAGGCCTGCAGAGTGTCTAGTTTTGAAGATACAGACTCTGCTAAGCAAAAGTGAACAGGGCCAAACTGGGCTTATTTCGCTGTGAAAGTGACATTTAGGCACGGAGTTGGAAAACCTTGTCTGAACCCCTCCATCCTTCCTGTAGCTGCTCAGACTCTGCTTCTCTGCCCCCAGCCAAGCTTATAGGCCTGCAGAGTGTCTAGTTTTGAAGATACAGACTCTGCTAAGCAAAAGTGAACAGGGCCAAACTGGGCTTATTTCGCTGTGAAAGTGACATTTAGGCACGGAGTTGGAAAACCTTGTCTGAACCCCTCCATCCTTCCTGTAGCTGCTCAGACTCTGCTTCTCTGCCCCCAGCCAAGCTTATAGGCCTGCAGAGTGTCTAGTTTTGAAGATACAGACTCTGCTAAGCAAAAGTGAACAGGGCCAAACTGGGCTTATTTCGCTGTGAAAGTGACATTTAGGCACGGAGTTGGAAAACCTTGTCTGAACCCCTCCATCCTTCCTGTAGCTGCTCAGACTCTGCTTCTCTGCCCCCAGCCAAGCTTATAGGCCTGCAGAGTGTCTAGTTTTGAAGATACAGACTCTGCTAAGCAAAAGTGAACAGGGCCAAACTGGGCTTATTTCGCTGTGAAAGTGACATTTAGGCACGGAGTTGGAAAACCTTGTCTGAACCCCTCCATCCTTCCTGTAGCTGCTCAGACTCTGCTTCTCTGCCCCCAGCCAAGCTTATAGGCCTGCAGAGTGTCTAGTTTTGAAGATACAGACTCTGCTAAGCAAAAGTGAACAGGGCCAAACTGGGCTTATTTCGCTGTGAAAGTGACATTTAGGCACGGAGTTGGAAAACCTTGTCTGAACCCCTCCATCCTTCCTGTAGCTGCTCAGACTCTGCTTCTCTGCCCCCAGCCAAGCTTATAGGCCTGCAGAGTGTCTAGTTTTGAAGATACAGACTCTGCTAAGCAAAAGTGAACAGGGCCAAACTGGGCTTATTTCGCTGTGAAAGTGACATTTAGGCACGGAGTTGGAAAACCTTGTCTGAACCCCTCCATCCTTCCTGTAGCTGCTCAGACTCTGCTTCTCTGCCCCCAGCCAAGCTTATAGGCCTGCAGAGTGTCTAGTTTTGAAGATACAGACTCTGCTAAGCAAAAGTGAACAGGGCCAAACTGGGCTTATTTCGCTGTGAAAGTGACATTTAGGCACGGAGTTGGAAAACCTTGTCTGAACCCCTCCATCCTTCCTGTAGCTGCTCAGACTCTGCTTCTCTGCCCCCAGCCAAGCTTATAGGCCTGCAGAGTGTCTAGTTTTGAAGATACAGACTCTGCTAAGCAAAAGTGAACAGGGCCAAACTGGGCTTATTTCGCTGTGAAAGTGACATTTAGGCACGGAGTTGGAAAACCTTGTCTGAACCCCTCCATCCTTCCTGTAGCTGCTCAGACTCTGCTTCTCTGCCCCCAGCCAAGCTTATAGGCCTGCAGAGTGTCTAGTTTTGAAGATACAGACTCTGCTAAGCAAAAGTGAACAGGGCCAAACTGGGCTTATTTCGCTGTGAAAGTGACATTTAGGCACGGAGTTGGAAAACCTTGTCTGAACCCCTCCATCCTTCCTGTAGCTGCTCAGACTCTGCTTCTCTGCCCCCAGCCAAGCTTATAGGCCTGCAGAGTGTCTAGTTTTGAAGATACAGACTCTGCTAAGCAAAAGTGAACAGGGCCAAACTGGGCTTATTTCGCTGTGAAAGTGACATTTAGGCACGGAGTTGGAAAACCTTGTCTGAACCCCTCCATCCTTCCTGTAGCTGCTCAGACTCTGCTTCTCTGCCCCCAGCCAAGCTTATAGGCCTGCAGAGTGTCTAGTTTTGAAGATACAGACTCTGCTAAGCAAAAGTGAACAGGGCCAAACTGGGCTTATTTCGCTGTGAAAGTGACATTTAGGCACGGAGTTGGAAAACCTTGTCTGAACCCCTCCATCCTTCCTGTAGCTGCTCAGACTCTGCTTCTCTGCCCCCAGCCAAGCTTATAGGCCTGCAGAGTGTCTAGTTTTGAAGATACAGACTCTGCTAAGCAAAAGTGAACAGGGCCAAACTGGGCTTATTTCGCTGTGAAAGTGACATTTAGGCACGGAGTTGGAAAACCTTGTCTGAACCCCTCCATCCTTCCTGTAGCTGCTCAGACTCTGCTTCTCTGCCCCCAGCCAAGCTTATAGGCCTGCAGAGTGTCTAGTTTTGAAGATACAGACTCTGCTAAGCAAAAGTGAACAGGGCCAAACTGGGCTTATTTCGCTGTGAAAGTGACATTTAGGCACGGAGTTGGAAAACCTTGTCTGAACCCCTCCATCCTTCCTGTAGCTGCTCAGACTCTGCTTCTCTGCCCCCAGCCAAGCTTATAGGCCTGCAGAGTGTCTAGTTTTGAAGATACAGACTCTGCTAAGCAAAAGTGAACAGGGCCAAACTGGGCTTATTTCGCTGTGAAAGTGACATTTAGGCACGGAGTTGGAAAACCTTGTCTGAACCCCTCCATCCTTCCTGTAGCTGCTCAGACTCTGCTTCTCTGCCCCCAGCCAAGCTTATAGGCCTGCAGAGTGTCTAGTTTTGAAGATACAGACTCTGCTAAGCAAAAGTGAACAGGGCCAAACTGGGCTTATTTCGCTGTGAAATTCGTGTCACTTTCACAGCGAAATAAGCCCAGTTTGGCCCTGTTCACTTTTGCTTAGCAGAGTCTGTATCTTCAAAACTAGACACTCTGCAGGCCTATAAGCTTGGCTGGGGGCAGAGAAGCAGAGTCTGAGCAGCTACAGGAAGGATGGAGGGGTTCAGACAAGGTTTTCCAACTCCGTGCCTAAATGTCACTTTCACAGCGAAATAAGCCCAGTTTGGCCCTGTTCACTTTTGCTTAGCAGAGTCTGTATCTTCAAAACTAGACACTCTGCAGGCCTATAAGCTTGGCTGGGGGCAGAGAAGCAGAGTCTGAGCAGCTACAGGAAGGATGGAGGGGTTCAGACAAGGTTTTCCAACTCCGTGCCTAAATGTCACTTTCACAGCGAAATAAGCCCAGTTTGGCCCTGTTCACTTTTGCTTAGCAGAGTCTGTATCTTCAAAACTAGACACTCTGCAGGCCTATAAGCTTGGCTGGGGGCAGAGAAGCAGAGTCTGAGCAGCTACAGGAAGGATGGAGGGGTTCAGACAAGGTTTTCCAACTCCGTGCCTAAATGTCACTTTCACAGCGAAATAAGCCCAGTTTGGCCCTGTTCACTTTTGCTTAGCAGAGTCTGTATCTTCAAAACTAGACACTCTGCAGGCCTATAAGCTTGGCTGGGGGCAGAGAAGCAGAGTCTGAGCAGCTACAGGAAGGATGGAGGGGTTCAGACAAGGTTTTCCAACTCCGTGCCTAAATGTCACTTTCACAGCGAAATAAGCCCAGTTTGGCCCTGTTCACTTTTGCTTAGCAGAGTCTGTATCTTCAAAACTAGACACTCTGCAGGCCTATAAGCTTGGCTGGGGGCAGAGAAGCAGAGTCTGAGCAGCTACAGGAAGGATGGAGGGGTTCAGACAAGGTTTTCCAACTCCGTGCCTAAATGTCACTTTCACAGCGAAATAAGCCCAGTTTGGCCCTGTTCACTTTTGCTTAGCAGAGTCTGTATCTTCAAAACTAGACACTCTGCAGGCCTATAAGCTTGGCTGGGGGCAGAGAAGCAGAGTCTGAGCAGCTACAGGAAGGATGGAGGGGTTCAGACAAGGTTTTCCAACTCCGTGCCTAAATGTCACTTTCACAGCGAAATAAGCCCAGTTTGGCCCTGTTCACTTTTGCTTAGCAGAGTCTGTATCTTCAAAACTAGACACTCTGCAGGCCTATAAGCTTGGCTGGGGGCAGAGAAGCAGAGTCTGAGCAGCTACAGGAAGGATGGAGGGGTTCAGACAAGGTTTTCCAACTCCGTGCCTAAATGTCACTTTCACAGCGAAATAAGCCCAGTTTGGCCCTGTTCACTTTTGCTTAGCAGAGTCTGTATCTTCAAAACTAGACACTCTGCAGGCCTATAAGCTTGGCTGGGGGCAGAGAAGCAGAGTCTGAGCAGCTACAGGAAGGATGGAGGGGTTCAGACAAGGTTTTCCAACTCCGTGCCTAAATGTCACTTTCACAGCGAAATAAGCCCAGTTTGGCCCTGTTCACTTTTGCTTAGCAGAGTCTGTATCTTCAAAACTAGACACTCTGCAGGCCTATAAGCTTGGCTGGGGGCAGAGAAGCAGAGTCTGAGCAGCTACAGGAAGGATGGAGGGGTTCAGACAAGGTTTTCCAACTCCGTGCCTAAATGTCACTTTCACAGCGAAATAAGCCCAGTTTGGCCCTGTTCACTTTTGCTTAGCAGAGTCTGTATCTTCAAAACTAGACACTCTGCAGGCCTATAAGCTTGGCTGGGGGCAGAGAAGCAGAGTCTGAGCAGCTACAGGAAGGATGGAGGGGTTCAGACAAGGTTTTCCAACTCCGTGCCTAAATGTCACTTTCACAGCGAAATAAGCCCAGTTTGGCCCTGTTCACTTTTGCTTAGCAGAGTCTGTATCTTCAAAACTAGACACTCTGCAGGCCTATAAGCTTGGCTGGGGGCAGAGAAGCAGAGTCTGAGCAGCTACAGGAAGGATGGAGGGGTTCAGACAAGGTTTTCCAACTCCGTGCCTAAATGTCACTTTCACAGCGAAATAAGCCCAGTTTGGCCCTGTTCACTTTTGCTTAGCAGAGTCTGTATCTTCAAAACTAGACACTCTGCAGGCCTATAAGCTTGGCTGGGGGCAGAGAAGCAGAGTCTGAGCAGCTACAGGAAGGATGGAGGGGTTCAGACAAGGTTTTCCAACTCCGTGCCTAAATGTCACTTTCACAGCGAAATAAGCCCAGTTTGGCCCTGTTCACTTTTGCTTAGCAGAGTCTGTATCTTCAAAACTAGACACTCTGCAGGCCTATAAGCTTGGCTGGGGGCAGAGAAGCAGAGTCTGAGCAGCTACAGGAAGGATGGAGGGGTTCAGACAAGGTTTTCCAACTCCGTGCCTAAATGTCACTTTCACAGCGAAATAAGCCCAGTTTGGCCCTGTTCACTTTTGCTTAGCAGAGTCTGTATCTTCAAAACTAGACACTCTGCAGGCCTATAAGCTTGGCTGGGGGCAGAGAAGCAGAGTCTGAGCAGCTACAGGAAGGATGGAGGGGTTCAGACAAGGTTTTCCAACTCCGTGCCTAAATGTCACTTTCACAGCGAAATAAGCCCAGTTTGGCCCTGTTCACTTTTGCTTAGCAGAGTCTGTATCTTCAAAACTAGACACTCTGCAGGCCTATAAGCTTGGCTGGGGGCAGAGAAGCAGAGTCTGAGCAGCTACAGGAAGGATGGAGGGGTTCAGACAAGGTTTTCCAACTCCGTGCCTAAATGTCACTTTCACAGCGAAATAAGCCCAGTTTGGCCCTGTTCACTTTTGCTTAGCAGAGTCTGTATCTTCAAAACTAGACACTCTGCAGGCCTATAAGCTTGGCTGGGGGCAGAGAAGCAGAGTCTGAGCAGCTACAGGAAGGATGGAGGGGTTCAGACAAGGTTTTCCAACTCCGTGCCTAAATGTCACTTTCACAGCGAAATAAGCCCAGTTTGGCCCTGTTCACTTTTGCTTAGCAGAGTCTGTATCTTCAAAACTAGACACTCTGCAGGCCTATAAGCTTGGCTGGGGGCAGAGAAGCAGAGTCTGAGCAGCTACAGGAAGGATGGAGGGGTTCAGACAAGGTTTTCCAACTCCGTGCCTAAATGTCACTTTCACAGCGAAATAAGCCCAGTTTGGCCCTGTTCACTTTTGCTTAGCAGAGTCTGTATCTTCAAAACTAGACACTCTGCAGGCCTATAAGCTTGGCTGGGGGCAGAGAAGCAGAGTCTGAGCAGCTACAGGAAGGATGGAGGGGTTCAGACAAGGTTTTCCAACTCCGTGCCTAAATGTCACTTTCACAGCGAAATAAGCCCAGTTTGGCCCTGTTCACTTTTGCTTAGCAGAGTCTGTATCTTCAAAACTAGACACTCTGCAGGCCTATAAGCTTGGCTGGGGGCAGAGAAGCAGAGTCTGAGCAGCTACAGGAAGGATGGAGGGGTTCAGACAAGGTTTTCCAACTCCGTGCCTAAATGTCACTTTCACAGCGAAATAAGCCCAGTTTGGCCCTGTTCACTTTTGCTTAGCAGAGTCTGTATCTTCAAAACTAGACACTCTGCAGGCCTATAAGCTTGGCTGGGGGCAGAGAAGCAGAGTCTGAGCAGCTACAGGAAGGATGGAGGGGTTCAGACAAGGTTTTCCAACTCCGTGCCTAAATGTCACTTTCACAGCGAAATAAGCCCAGTTTGGCCCTGTTCACTTTTGCTTAGCAGAGTCTGTATCTTCAAAACTAGACACTCTGCAGGCCTATAAGCTTGGCTGGGGGCAGAGAAGCAGAGTCTGAGCAGCTACAGGAAGGATGGAGGGGTTCAGACAAGGTTTTCCAACTCCGTGCCTAAATGTCACTTTCACAGCGAAATAAGCCCAGTTTGGCCCTGTTCACTTTTGCTTAGCAGAGTCTGTATCTTCAAAACTAGACACTCTGCAGGCCTATAAGCTTGGCTGGGGGCAGAGAAGCAGAGTCTGAGCAGCTACAGGAAGGATGGAGGGGTTCAGACAAGGTTTTCCAACTCCGTGCCTAAATGTCACTTTCACAGCGAAATAAGCCCAGTTTGGCCCTGTTCACTTTTGCTTAGCAGAGTCTGTATCTTCAAAACTAGACACTCTGCAGGCCTATAAGCTTGGCTGGGGGCAGAGAAGCAGAGTCTGAGCAGCTACAGGAAGGATGGAGGGGTTCAGACAAGGTTTTCCAACTCCGTGCCTAAATGTCACTTTCACAGCGAAATAAGCCCAGTTTGGCCCTGTTCACTTTTGCTTAGCAGAGTCTGTATCTTCAAAACTAGACACTCTGCAGGCCTATAAGCTTGGCTGGGGGCAGAGAAGCAGAGTCTGAGCAGCTACAGGAAGGATGGAGGGGTTCAGACAAGGTTTTCCAACTCCGTGCCTAAATGTCACTTTCACAGCGAAATAAGCCCAGTTTGGCCCTGTTCACTTTTGCTTAGCAGAGTCTGTATCTTCAAAACTAGACACTCTGCAGGCCTATAAGCTTGGCTGGGGGCAGAGAAGCAGAGTCTGAGCAGCTACAGGAAGGATGGAGGGGTTCAGACAAGGTTTTCCAACTCCGTGCCTAAATGTCACTTTCACAGCGAAATAAGCCCAGTTTGGCCCTGTTCACTTTTGCTTAGCAGAGTCTGTATCTTCAAAACTAGACACTCTGCAGGCCTATAAGCTTGGCTGGGGGCAGAGAAGCAGAGTCTGAGCAGCTACAGGAAGGATGGAGGGGTTCAGACAAGGTTTTCCAACTCCGTGCCTAAATGTCACTTTCACAGCGAAATAAGCCCAGTTTGGCCCTGTTCACTTTTGCTTAGCAGAGTCTGTATCTTCAAAACTAGACACTCTGCAGGCCTATAAGCTTGGCTGGGGGCAGAGAAGCAGAGTCTGAGCAGCTACAGGAAGGATGGAGGGGTTCAGACAAGGTTTTCCAACTCCGTGCCTAAATGTCACTTTCACAGCGAAATAAGCCCAGTTTGGCCCTGTTCACTTTTGCTTAGCAGAGTCTGTATCTTCAAAACTAGACACTCTGCAGGCCTATAAGCTTGGCTGGGGGCAGAGAAGCAGAGTCTGAGCAGCTACAGGAAGGATGGAGGGGTTCAGACAAGGTTTTCCAACTCCGTGCCTAAATGTCACTTTCACAGCGAAATAAGCCCAGTTTGGCCCTGTTCACTTTTGCTTAGCAGAGTCTGTATCTTCAAAACTAGACACTCTGCAGGCCTATAAGCTTGGCTGGGGGCAGAGAAGCAGAGTCTGAGCAGCTACAGGAAGGATGGAGGGGTTCAGACAAGGTTTTCCAACTCCGTGCCTAAATGTCACTTTCACAGCGAAATAAGCCCAGTTTGGCCCTGTTCACTTTTGCTTAGCAGAGTCTGTATCTTCAAAACTAGACACTCTGCAGGCCTATAAGCTTGGCTGGGGGCAGAGAAGCAGAGTCTGAGCAGCTACAGGAAGGATGGAGGGGTTCAGACAAGGTTTTCCAACTCCGTGCCTAAATGTCACTTTCACAGCGAAATAAGCCCAGTTTGGCCCTGTTCACTTTTGCTTAGCAGAGTCTGTATCTTCAAAACTAGACACTCTGCAGGCCTATAAGCTTGGCTGGGGGCAGAGAAGCAGAGTCTGAGCAGCTACAGGAAGGATGGAGGGGTTCAGACAAGGTTTTCCAACTCCGTGCCTAAATGTCACTTTCACAGCGAAATAAGCCCAGTTTGGCCCTGTTCACTTTTGCTTAGCAGAGTCTGTATCTTCAAAACTAGACACTCTGCAGGCCTATAAGCTTGGCTGGGGGCAGAGAAGCAGAGTCTGAGCAGCTACAGGAAGGATGGAGGGGT
The DNA here is from genome assembly GCF_951216825.1 of Electrona antarctica. Lineage (NCBI taxonomy): Eukaryota > Metazoa > Chordata > Actinopteri > Myctophiformes > Myctophidae > Electrona > Electrona antarctica. Next base: position 47,946,472 of record NC_136799.1, on the reverse strand, counting down.
TCAGACAAGGTTTTCCAACTCCGTGCCTAAATGTCACTTTCACAGCGAAATAAGCCCAGTTTGGCCCTGTTCACTTTTGCTTAGCAGAGTCTGTATCTTCAAAACTAGACACTCTGCAGGCCTATAAGCTTGGCTGGGGGCAGAGAAGCAGAGTCTGAGCAGCTACAGGAAGGATGGAGGGGTTCAGACAAGGTTTTCCAACTCCGTGCCTAAATGTCACTTTCACAGCGAAATAAGCCCAGTTTGGCCCTGTTCACTTTTGCTTAGCAGAGTCTGTATCTTCAAAACTAGACACTCTGCAGGCCTATAAGCTTGGCTGGGGGCAGAGAAGCAGAGTCTGAGCAGCTACAGGAAGGATGGAGGGGTTCAGACAAGGTTTTCCAACTCCGTGCCTAAATGTCACTTTCACAGCGAAATAAGCCCAGTTTGGCCCTGTTCACTTTTGCTTAGCAGAGTCTGTATCTTCAAAACTAGACACTCTGCAGGCCTATAAGCTTGGCTGGGGGCAGAGAAGCAGAGTCTGAGCAGCTACAGGAAGGATGGAGGGGTTCAGACAAGGTTTTCCAACTCCGTGCCTAAATGTCACTTTCACAGCGAAATAAGCCCAGTTTGGCCCTGTTCACTTTTGCTTAGCAGAGTCTGTATCTTCAAAACTAGACACTCTGCAGGCCTATAAGCTTGGCTGGGGGCAGAGAAGCAGAGTCTGAGCAGCTACAGGAAGGATGGAGGGGTTCAGACAAGGTTTTCCAACTCCGTGCCTAAATGTCACTTTCACAGCGAAATAAGCCCAGTTTGGCCCTGTTCACTTTTGCTTAGCAGAGTCTGTATCTTCAAAACTAGACACTCTGCAGGCCTATAAGCTTGGCTGGGGGCAGAGAAGCAGAGTCTGAGCAGCTACAGGAAGGATGGAGGGGTTCAGACAAGGTTTTCCAACTCCGTGCCTAAATGTCACTTTCACAGCGAAATAAGCCCAGTTTGGCCCTGTTCACTTTTGCTTAGCAGAGTCTGTATCTTCAAAACTAGACACTCTGCAGGCCTATAAGCTTGGCTGGGGGCAGAGAAGCAGAGTCTGAGCAGCTACAGGAAGGATGGAGGGGTTCAGACAAGGTTTTCCAACTCCGTGCCTAAATGTCACTTTCACAGCGAAATAAGCCCAGTTTGGCCCTGTTCACTTTTGCTTAGCAGAGTCTGTATCTTCAAAACTAGACACTCTGCAGGCCTATAAGCTTGGCTGGGGGCAGAGAAGCAGAGTCTGAGCAGCTACAGGAAGGATGGAGGGGTTCAGACAAGGTTTTCCAACTCCGTGCCTAAATGTCACTTTCACAGCGAAATAAGCCCAGTTTGGCCCTGTTCACTTTTGCTTAGCAGAGTCTGTATCTTCAAAACTAGACACTCTGCAGGCCTATAAGCTTGGCTGGGGGCAGAGAAGCAGAGTCTGAGCAGCTACAGGAAGGATGGAGGGGTTCAGACAAGGTTTTCCAACTCCGTGCCTAAATGTCACTTTCACAGCGAAATAAGCCCAGTTTGGCCCTGTTCACTTTTGCTTAGCAGAGTCTGTATCTTCAAAACTAGACACTCTGCAGGCCTATAAGCTTGGCTGGGGGCAGAGAAGCAGAGTCTGAGCAGCTACAGGAAGGATGGAGGGGTTCAGACAAGGTTTTCCAACTCCGTGCCTAAATGTCACTTTCACAGCGAAATAAGCCCAGTTTGGCCCTGTTCACTTTTGCTTAGCAGAGTCTGTATCTTCAAAACTAGACACTCTGCAGGCCTATAAGCTTGGCTGGGGGCAGAGAAGCAGAGTCTGAGCAGCTACAGGAAGGATGGAGGGGTTCAGACAAGGTTTTCCAACTCCGTGCCTAAATGTCACTTTCACAGCGAAATAAGCCCAGTTTGGCCCTGTTCACTTTTGCTTAGCAGAGTCTGTATCTTCAAAACTAGACACTCTGCAGGCCTATAAGCTTGGCTGGGGGCAGAGAAGCAGAGTCTGAGCAGCTACAGGAAGGATGGAGGGGTTCAGACAAGGTTTTCCAACTCCGTGCCTAAATGTCACTTTCACAGCGAAATAAGCCCAGTTTGGCCCTGTTCACTTTTGCTTAGCAGAGTCTGTATCTTCAAAACTAGACACTCTGCAGGCCTATAAGCTTGGCTGGGGGCAGAGAAGCAGAGTCTGAGCAGCTACAGGAAGGATGGAGGGGTTCAGACAAGGTTTTCCAACTCCGTGCCTAAATGTCACTTTCACAGCGAAATAAGCCCAGTTTGGCCCTGTTCACTTTTGCTTAGCAGAGTCTGTATCTTCAAAACTAGACACTCTGCAGGCCTATAAGCTTGGCTGGGGGCAGAGAAGCAGAGTCTGAGCAGCTACAGGAAGGATGGAGGGGTTCAGACAAGGTTTTCCAACTCCGTGCCTAAATGTCACTTTCACAGCGAAATAAGCCCAGTTTGGCCCTGTTCACTTTTGCTTAGCAGAGTCTGTATCTTCAAAACTAGACACTCTGCAGGCCTATAAGCTTGGCTGGGGGCAGAGAAGCAGAGTCTGAGCAGCTACAGGAAGGATGGAGGGGTTCAGACAAGGTTTTCCAACTCCGTGCCTAAATGTCACTTTCACAGCGAAATAAGCCCAGTTTGGCCCTGTTCACTTTTGCTTAGCAGAGTCTGTATCTTCAAAACTAGACACTCTGCAGGCCTATAAGCTTGGCTGGGGGCAGAGAAGCAGAGTCTGAGCAGCTACAGGAAGGATGGAGGGGTTCAGACAAGGTTTTCCAACTCCGTGCCTAAATGTCACTTTCACAGCGAAATAAGCCCAGTTTGGCCCTGTTCACTTTTGCTTAGCAGAGTCTGTATCTTCAAAACTAGACACTCTGCAGGCCTATAAGCTTGGCTGGGGGCAGAGAAGCAGAGTCTGAGCAGCTACAGGAAGGATGGAGGGGTTCAGACAAGGTTTTCCAACTCCGTGCCTAAATGTCACTTTCACAGCGAAATAAGCCCAGTTTGGCCCTGTTCACTTTTGCTTAGCAGAGTCTGTATCTTCAAAACTAGACACTCTGCAGGCCTATAAGCTTGGCTGGGGGCAGAGAAGCAGAGTCTGAGCAGCTACAGGAAGGATGGAGGGGTTCAGACAAGGTTTCCAATATCAGCATCAGCCCAATATCAGCATCAGCCCAATATCAGCATCAGCCCAATATCAGCATCAGCCCAATATCAGCATCAGCCCAATATCAGCATCAGCCCAATATCAGCATCAGCCCAATATCAGCATCAGCCCAATATCAGCATCAGCCCAATATCAGCATCAGCCCAATATCAGCATCAGCCCAATATCAGCATCAGCCCAATATCAGCATCAGCCCAATATCAGCATCAGCCCAATATCAGCATCAGCCCAATATCAGCATCAGCCCAATATCAGCATCAGCCCAATATCAGCATCAGCCCAATATCAGCATCAGCCCAATATCAGCATCAGCCCAATATCAGCATCAGCCCAATATCAGCATCAGCCCAATATCAGCATCAGCCCAATATCAGCATCAGCCCAATATCAGCATCAGCCCAATATCAGCATCAGCCCAATATCAGCATCAGCCCAATATCAGCATCAGCCCAATATCAGCATCAGCCCAATATCAGCATCAGCCCAATATCAGCATCAGCCCAATATCAGCATCAGCCCAATATCAGCATCAGCCCAATATCAGCATCATCAGCCCAATATCAGCATCAGCCCAATATCAGCATCAGCCCAATATCAGCATCAGCCCAATATCAGCATCAGCCCAATATCAGCATCAGCCCAATATCAGCATCAGCCCAATATCAGCATCAGCCCAATATCAGCATCAGCCCAATATCAGCATCAGCCCAATATCAGCATCAGCCCAATATCAGCATCAGCCCAATATCAGCATCAGCCCAATATCAGCATCAGCCCAATATCAGCATCAGCCCAATATCAGCATCAGCCCAATATCAGCATCAGCCCAATATCAGCATCAGCCCAATATCAGCATCAGCCCAATATCAGCATCAGCCCAATATCAGCATCAGCCCAATATCAGCATCAGCCCAATATCAGCATCAGCCCAAAATCAGCATCAGCCCAATATCAGCATCAGCCCAATATCAGCATCAGCCCAATATCAGCATCAGCCCAATATCAGCATCAACCCAATATCAGCATCAGCCCAATATCAGCATCAGCCCAATATCAGCATCAGCCCAATATCAGCATCAGCCCAATATCAGCATCAGCCCAATATCAGCATCAGCCCAATATCAGCATCAGCCCAATATCAGCATCAGCCCAATATCAGCATCAGCCCAATATCAGCATCAGCCCAATATCAGCATCAGCCCAATATCAGCATCAGCCCAATATCAGCATCAGCCCTAGACACTCTGCAGGCCTATAAGCTTGGCTGGGGGCAGAGAAGCAGCCCAATATGATATAATATCAGCTGATGCTGATATTGGGCTGATGCTGATATTGGGCTGATGCTGATATTGGGCTGATGCTGATATTGGGCTGATGCTGATATTGGGCTGATGCTGATATTGGGCTGATGCTGATATTGGGCTGATGCTGATATTGGGCTGATGCTGATATTGGGCTGATGCTGATATTGGGCTGATGCTGATATTGGGCTGATGCTGATATTGGGCTGATGCTGATATTGGGCTGATGCTGATATTGGGCTGATGCTGATATTGGGCTGATGCTGATATTGGGCTGATGCTGATATTGGGCTGATGCTGATATTGGGCTGATGCTGATATTGGGCTGATGCTGATATTGGGCTGATGCTGATATTGGGCTGATGCTGATATTGGGCTGATGCTGATATTGGGCTGATGCTGATATTGGGCTGATGCTGATATTGGGCTGATGCTGATATTGGGCTGATGCTGATATTGGGCTGATGCTGATATTGGGCTGATGCTGATATTGGGCTGATGCTGATATTGGGCTGATGCTGATATTGGGCTGATGCTGATATTGGGCTGATGCTGATATTGGGCTGATGCTGATATTGGGCTGATGCTGATATTGGGCTGATGCTGATATTGGGCTGATGCTGATATTGGGCTGATGCTGATATTGGGCTGATGCTGATATTGGGCTGATGCTGATATTGGGCTGATGCTGATATTGGGCTGATGCTGATATTGGGCTGATGCTGATATTGGGCTGATGCTGATATTGGGCTGATGCTGATATTGGGCTGATGCTGATATTGGGCTGATGCTGATATTGGGCTGATGCTGATATTGGGCTGATGCTGATATTGGGCTGATGCTGATATTGGGCTGATGCTGATATTGGGCTGATGCTGATATTGGGCTGATGCTGATATTGGGCTGATGCTGATATTGGGCTGATGCTGATATTGGGCTGATGCTGATATTGGGCTGATGCTGATATTGGGCTGATGCTGATATTGGGCTGATGCTGATATTGGGCTGATGCTGATATTGGGCTGATGCTGATATTGGGCTGATGCTGATATTGGGCTGATGCTGATATTGGGCTGATGCTGATATTGGGCTGATGCTGATATTGGGCTGATGCTGATATTGGGCTGATGCTGATATTGGGCTGATGCTGATATTGGGCTGATGCTGATATTGGGCTGATGCTGATATTGGGCTGATGCTGATATTGGGCTGATGCTGATATTGGGCTGATGCTGATATTGGGCTGATGCTGATATTGGGCTGATGCTGATATTGGGCTGATGCTGATATTGGGCTGATGCTGATATTGGGCTGATGCTGATATTGGGCTGATGCTGATATTGGGCTGATGCTGATATTGGGCTGATGCTGATATTGGGCTGATGCTGATATTGGGCTGATGCTGATATTGGGCTGATATTGGGCTGATGCTGATATTGGGCTGATGCTGATATTGGGCTGATGCTGATATTGGGCTGATGCTGATATTGGGCTGATGCTGATATTGGGCTGATGCTGATATTGGGCTGATGCTGATATTGGGCTGATGCTGATATTGGGCTGATGCTGATATTGGGCTGATGCTGATATTGGGCTGATGCTGATATTGGGCTGATGCTGATATTGGGCTGATGCTGATATTGGGCTGATGCTGATATTGGGCTGATGCTGATATTGGGCTGATGCTGATATTGGGCTGATGCTGATATTGGGCTGATGCTGATATTGGGCTGATGCTGATATTGGGCTGATGCTGATATTGGGCTGATGCTGATATTGGGCTGATGCTGATATTGGGCTGATGCTGATATTGGGCTGATGCTGATATTGGGCTGATGCTGATATTGGGCTGATGCTGATATTGGGCTGATGCTGATATTGGGCTGATGCTGATATTGGGCTGATGCTGATATTGGGCTGATGCTGATATTGGGCTGATGCTGATATTGGGCTGATGCTGATATTGGGCTGATGCTGATATTGGGCTGATGCTGATATTGGGCTGATGCTGATATTGGGCTGATGCTGATATTGGGCTGATGCTGATATTGGGCTGATGCTGATATTGGGCTGATGCTGATATTGGGCTGATGCTGATATTGGGCTGATGCTGATATTGGGCTGATGCTGATATTGGGCTGATGCTGATATTGGGCTGATGCTGATATTGGGCTGATGCTGATATTGGGCTGATGCTGATATTGGGCTGATGCTGATATTGGGCTGATGCTGATATTGGGCTGATGCTGATATTGGGCTGATGCTGATATTGGGCTGATGCTGATATTGGGCTGATGCTGATATTGGGCTGATGCTGATATTGGGCTGATGCTGATATTGGGCTGATGCTGATATTGGGCTGATGCTGATATTGGGCTGATGCTGATATTGGGCTGATGCTGATATTGGGCTGATGCTGATATTGGGCTGATGCTGATATTGGGCTGATGCTGATATTGGGCTGATGCTGATATTGGGCTGATGCTGATATTGGGCTGATGCTGATATTGGGCTGATGCTGATATTGGGCTGATGCTGATATTGGGCTGATGCTGATATTGGGCTGATGCTGATATTGGGCTGATGCTGATATTGGGCTGATGCTGATATTGGGCTGATGCTGATATTGGGCTGATGCTGATATTGGGCTGATGCTGATATTGGGCTGATGCTGATATTGGGCTGATGCTGATATTGGGCTGATGCTGATATTGGGCTGATGCTGATATTGGGCTGATGCTGATATTGGGCTGATGCTGATATTGGGCTGATGCTGATATTGGGCTGATGCTGATATTGGGCTGATGCTGATATTGGGCTGATGCTGATATTGGGCTGATGCTGATATTGGGCTGATGCTGATATTGGGCTGATGCTGATATTGGGCTGATGCTGATATTGGGCTGATGCTGATATTGGGCTGATGCTGATATTGGGCTGATGCTGATATTGGGCTGATGCTGATATTGGGCTGATGCTGATATTGGGCTGATATTGGGCTGATGCTGATATTGGGCTGATGCTGATATTGGGCTGATATTGGGCTGATGCTGATATTGGGCTGATGCTGATATTGGGCTGATGCTGATATTGGGCTGATGCTGATATTGGGCTGATGCTGATATTGGGCTGATGCTGATATTGGGCTGATGCTGATATTGGGCTGATGCTGATATTGGGCTGATGCTGATATTGGGCTGATGCTGATATTGGGCTGATGCTGATATTGGGCTGATGCTGATATTGGGCTGATGCTGATATTGGGCTGATGCTGATATTGGGCTGATGCTGATATTGGGCTGATGCTGATATTGGGCTGATGCTGATATTGGGCTGATGCTGATATTGGGCTGATGCTGATATTGGGCTGATGCTGATATTGGGCTGATGCTGATATTGGGCTGATGCTGATATTGGGCTGATGCTGATATTGGGCTGATGCTGATATTGGGCTGATGCTGATATTGGGCTGATGCTGATATTGGGCTGATGCTGATATTGGGCTGATGCTGATATTGGGCTGATGCTGATATTGGGCTGATGCTGATATTGGGCTGATGCTGATATTGGGCTGATGCTGATATTGGGCTGATATTGATATTGGGCTGATATTGATATTGGGCTGATATAGGCCTGCAGAGTGTCTAGTTTTGAAGATACAGACTCTGCTAAGCAAAAGTGAACAGGGCCAAACTGGGCTTATTTCGCTGTGAAAGTGAGATTTAGGCACGGACTTGGAAAACCTTGTCTGAACCCCTCCATCCTTCCTGTAGCTGCTCAGACTCTGCTTCTCTGCCCCCAGCCAAGCTTATAGGCCTGCAGAGTGTCTAGTTTTGAAGATACAGACTCTGCTAAGCAAAAGTGAACAGGGCCAAACTGGGCTTATTTCGCTGTGAAAGTGACATTTAGGCACGGAGTTGGAAAACCTTGTCTGAACCCCTCCATCCTTCCTGTAGCTGCTCAGACTCTGCTTCTCTGCCCCCAGCCAAGCTTATAGGCCTGCAGAGTGTCTAGTTTTGAAGATACAGACTCTGCTAAGCAAAAGTGAACAGGGCCAAACTGGGCTTATTTCGCTGTGAAAGTGACATTTAGGCACGGAGTTGGAAAACCTTGTCTGAACCCCTCCATCCTTCCTGTAGCTGCTCAGACTCTGCTTCTCTGCCCCCAGCCAAGCTTATAGGCCTGCAGAGTGTCTAGTTTTGAAGATACAGACTCTGCTAAGCAAAAGTGAACAGGGCCAAACTGGGCTTATTTCGCTGTGAAAGTGACATTTAGGCACGGAGTTGGAAAACCTTGTCTGAACCCCTCCATCCTTCCTGTAGCTGCTCAGACTCTGCTTCTCTGCCCCCAGCCAAGCTTATAGGCCTGCAGAGTGTCTAGTTTTGAAGATACAGACTCTGCTAAGCAAAAGTGAACAGGGCCAAACTGGGCTTATTTCGCTGTGAAAGTGACATTTAGGCACGGAGTTGGAAAACCTTGTCTGAACCCCTCCATCCTTCCTGTAGCTGCTCAGACTCTGCTTCTCTGCCCCCAGCCAAGCTTATAGGCCTGCAGAGTGTCTAGTTTTGAAGATACAGACTCTGCTAAGCAAAAGTGAACAGGGCCAAACTGGGCTTATTTCGCTGTGAAAGTGACATTTAGGCACGGAGTTGGAAAACCTTGTCTGAACCCCTCCATCCTTCCTGTAGCTGCTCAGACTCTGCTTCTCTGCCCCCAGCCAAGCTTATAGGCCTGCAGAGTGTCTAGTTTTGAAGATACAGACTCTGCTAAGCAAAAGTGAACAGGGCCAAACTGGGCTTATTTCGCTGTGAAAGTGACATTTAGGCACGGAGTTGGAAAACCTTGTCTGAACCCCTCCATCCTTCCTGTAGCTGCTCAGACTCTGCTTCTCTGCCCCCAGCCAAGCTTATAGGCCTGCAGAGTGTCTAGTTTTGAAGATACAGACTCTGCTAAGCAAAAGTGAACAGGGCCAAACTGGGCTTATTTCGCTGTGAAAGTGACATTTAGGCACGGAGTTGGAAAACCTTGTCTGAACCCCTCCATCCTTCCTGTAGCTGCTCAGACTCTGCTTCTCTGCCCCCAGCCAAGCTTATAGGCCTGCAGAGTGTCTAGTTTTGAAGATACAGACTCTGCTAAGCAAAAGTGAACAGGGCCAAACTGGGCTTATTTCGCTGTGAAAGTGACATTTAGGCACGGAGTTGGAAAACCTTGTCTGAACCCCTCCATCCTTCCTGTAGCTGCTCAGACTCTGCTTCTCTGCCCCCAGCCAAGCTTATAGGCCTGCAGAGTGTCTAGTTTTGAAGATACAGACTCTGCTAAGCAAAAGTGAACAGGGCCAAACTGGGCTTATTTCGCTGTGAAAGTGACATTTAGGCACGGAGTTGGAAAACCTTGTCTGAACCCCTCCATCCTTCCTGTAGCTGCTCAGACTCTGCTTCTCTGCCCCCAGCCAAGCTTATAGGCCTGCAGAGTGTCTAGTTTTGAAGATACAGACTCTGCTAAGCAAAAGTGAACAGGGCCAAACTGGGCTTATTTCGCTGTGAAAGTGACATTTAGGCACGGAGTTGGAAAACCTTGTCTGTTGGAAAACCTTGTCTGAACCCCTCCATCCTTCCTGTAGCTGCTCAGACTCTGCTTCTCTGCCCCCAGCCAAGCTTATAGGCCTGCAGAGTGTCTAGTTTTGAAGATACAGACTCTGCTAAGCAAAAGTGAACAGGGCCAAACTGGGCTTATTTCGCTGTGAAAGTGACATTTAGGCACGGAGTTGGAAAACCTTGTCTGAACCCCTCCATCCTTCCTGTAGCTGCTCAGACTCTGCTTCTCTGCCCCCAGCCAAGCTTATAGGCCTGCAGAGTGTCTAGTTTTGAAGATACAGACTCTGCTAAGCAAAAGTGAACAGGGCCAAACTGGGCTTATTTCGCTGTGAAAGTGACATTTAGGCACGGAGTTGGAAAACCTTGTCTGAACCCCTCCATCCTTCCTGTAGCTGCTCAGACTCTGCTTCTCTGCCCCCAGCCAAGCTTATAGGCCTGCAGAGTGTCTAGTTTTGAAGATACAGACTCTGCTAAGCAAAAGTGAACAGGGCCAAACTGGGCTTATTTCGCTGTGAAAGTGACATCGAAATTTCACAGCGAAATAAGCCCAGTTTGGCCCTGTTCACTTTTGCTTAGCAGAGTCTGTATCTTCAAAACTAGACACTCTGCAGGCCTATAAGCTTGGCTGGGGGCAGAGAAGCAGAGTCTGAGCAGCTACAGGAAGGATGGAGGGGTTCAGACAAGGTTTTCCAACTCCGTGCCTAAATGTCACTTTCACAGCGAAATAAGCCCAGTTTGGCCCTGTTCACTTTTGCTTAGCAGAGTCTGTATCTTCAAAACTAGACACTCTGCAGGCCTATAAGCTTGGCTGGGCAGAGAAGCAGAGTCTGAGCAGCTACAGGAAGGATGGAGGGGTTCAGACAAGGTTTTCCAACTCCGTGCCTAAATGTCACTTTCACAGCGAAATAAGCCCAGTTTGGCCCTGTTCACTTTTGCTTAGCAGAGTCTGTATCTTCAAAACTAGACACTCTGCAGGCCTATAAGCTTGGCTGGGGGCAGAGAAGCAGAGTCTGAGCAGCTACAGGAAGGATGGAGGGGTTCAGACAAGGTTTTCCAACTCCGTGCCTAAATGTCACTTTCACAGCGAAATAAGCCCAGTTTGGCCCTGTTCACTTTTGCTTAGCAGAGTCTGTATCTTCAAAACTAGACACTCTGCAGGCCTATAAGCTTGGCTGGGGGCAGAGAAGCAGAGTCTGAGCAGCTACAGGAAGGATGGAGGGGTTCAGACAAGGTTTTCCAACTCCGTGCCTAAATGTCACTTTCACAGCGAAATAAGCCCAGTTTGGCCCTGTTCACTTTTGCTTAGCAGAGTCTGTATCTTCAAAACTAGACACTCTGCAGGCCTATAAGCTTGGCTGGGGGCAGAGAAGCAGAGTCTGAGCAGCTACAGGAAGGATGGAGGGGTTCAGACAAGGTTTTCCAACTCCGTGCCTAAATGTCACTTTCACAGCGAAATAAGCCCAGTTTGGCCCTGTTCACTTTTGCTTAGCAGAGTCTGTATCTTCAAAACTAGACACTCTGCAGGCCTATAAGCTTGGCTGGGGGCAGAGAAGCAGAGTCTGAGCAGCTACAGGAAGGATGGAGGGGTTCAGACAAGGTTTTCCAACTCCGTGCCTAAATGTCACTTTCACAGCGAAATAAGCCCAGTTTGGCCCTGTTCACTTTTGCTTAGCAGAGTCTGTATCTTCAAAACTAGACACTCTGCAGGCCTATAAGCTTGGCTGGGGGCAGAGAAGCAGAGTCTGAGCAGCTACAGGAAGGATGGAGGGGTTCAGACAAGGTTTTCCAACTCCGTGCCTAAATGTCACTTTCACAGCGAAATAAGCCCAGTTTGGCCCTGTTCACTTTTGCTTAGCAGAGTCTGTATCTTCAAAACTAGACACTCTGCAGGCCTATAAGCTTGGCTGGGGGCAGAGAAGCAGAGTCTGAGCAGCTACAGGAAGGATGGAGGGGTTCAGACAAGGTTTTCCAACTCCGTGCCTAAATGTCACTTTCACAGCGAAATAAGCCCAGTTTGGCCCTGTTCACTTTTGCTTAGCAGAGTCTGTATCTTCAAAACTAGACACTCTGCAGGCCTATAAGCTTGGCTGGGGGCAGAGAAGCAGAGTCTGAGCAGCTACAGGAAGGATGGAGGGGTTCAGACAAGGTTTTCCAACTCCGTGCCTAAATGTCACTTTCACAGCGAAATAAGCCCAGTTTGGCCCTGTTCACTTTTGCTTAGCAGAGTCTGTATCTTCAAAACTAGACACTCTGCAGGCCTATAAGCTTGGCTGGGGGCAGAGAAGCAGAGTCTGAGCAGCTACAGGAAGGATGGAGGGGTTCAGACAAGGTTTTCCAACTCCGTGCCTAAATGTCACTTTCACAGCGAAATAAGCCCAGTTTGGCCCTGTTCACTTTTGCTTAGCAGAGTCTGTATCTTCAAAACTAGACACTCTGCAGGCCTATAAGCTTGGCTGGGGGCAGAGAAGCAGAGTCTGAGCAGCTACAGGAAGGATGGAGGGGTTCAGACAAGGTTTTCCAACTCCGTGCCTAAATGTCACTTTCACAGCGAAATAAGCCCAGTTTGGCCCTGTTCACTTTTGCTTAGCAGAGTCTGTATCTTCAAAACTAGACACTCTGCAGGCCTATAAGCTTGGCTGGGGGCAGAGAAGCAGAGTCTGAGCAGCTACAGGAAGGATGGAGGGGTTCAGACAAGGTTTTCCAACTCCGTGCCTAAATGTCACTTTCACAGCGAAATAAGCCCAGTTTGGCCCTGTTCACTTTTGCTTAGCAGAGTCTGTATCTTCAAAACTAGACACTCTGCAGGCCTATAAGCTTGGCTGGGGGCAGAGAAGCAGAGTCTGAGCAGCTACAGGAAGGATGGAGGGGTTCAGACAAGGTTTTCCAACTCCGTGCCTAAATGTCACTTTCACAGCGAAATAAGCCCAGTTTGGCCCTGTTCACTTTTGCTTAGCAGAGTCTGTATCTTCAAAACTAGACACTCTGCAGGCCTATAAGCTTGGCTGGGGGCAGAGAAGCAGAGTCTGAGCAGCTACAGGAAGGATGGAGGGGTTCAGACAAGGTTTTCCAACTCCGTGCCTAAATGTCACTTTCACAGCGAAATAAGCCCAGTTTGGCCCTGTTCACTTTTGCTTAGCAGAGTCTGTATCTTCAAAACTAGACACTCTGCAGGCCTATAAGCTTGGCTGGGGGCAGAGAAGCAGAGTCTGAGCAGCTACAGGAAGGATGGAGGGGTTCAGACAAGGTTTTCCAACTCCGTGCCTAAATGTCACTTTCACAGCGAAATAAGCCCAGTTTGGCCCTGTTCACTTTTGCTTAGCAGAGTCTGTATCTTCAAAACTAGACACTCTGCAGGCCTATAAGCTTGGCTGGGGGCAGAGAAGCAGAGTCTGAGCAGCTACAGGAAGGATGGAGGGGTTCAGACAAGGTTTTCCAACTCCGTGCCTAAATGTCACTTTCACAGCGAAATAAGCCCAGTTTGGCCCTGTTCACTTTTGCTTAGCAGAGTCTGTATCTTCAAAACTAGACACTCTGCAGGCCTATAAGCTTGGCTGGGGGCAGAGAAGCAGAGTCTGAGCAGCTACAGGAAGGATGGAGGGGTTCAGACAAGGTTTTCCAACTCCGTGCCTAAATGTCACTTTCACAGCGAAATAAGCCCAGTTTGGCCCTGTTCACTTTTGCTTAGCAGAGTCTGTATCTTCAAAACTAGACACTCTGCAGGCCTATAAGCTTGGCTGGGGGCAGAGAAGCAGAGTCTGAGCAGCTACAGGAAGGATGGAGGGGTTCAGACAAGGTTTTCCAACTCCGTGCCTAAATGTCACTTTCACAGCGAAATAAGCCCAGTTTGGCCCTGTTCACTTTTGCTTAGCAGAGTCTGTATCTTCAAAACTAGACACTCTGCAGGCCTATAAGCTTGGCTGGGGGCAGAGAAGCAGAGTCTGAGCAGCTACAGGAAGGATGGAGGGGTTCAGACAAGGTTTTCCAACTCCGTGCCTAAATGTCACTTTCACAGCGAAATAAGCCCAGTTTGGCCCTGTTCACTTTTGCTTAGCAGAGTCTGTATATTCAAAACTAGACACTCTGCAGGCCTATAAGCTTGGCTGGGGGCAGAGAAGCAGAGTCTGAGCAGCTACAGGAAGGATGGAGGGGTTCAGACAAGGTTTTCCAAGTCCGTGCCTAAATGTCACTTTCACAGCGAAATAAGCCCAGTTTGGCCCTGTTCACTTTTGCTTAGCAGAGTCTGTATCTTCAAAACTAGACACTCTGCAGGCCTATATCAGCCCAATATCAATATCAGCCCAATATCAATATCAGCCCAATATCAGCATCAGCCCAATATCAGCATCAGCCCAATATCAGCATCAGCCCAATATCAGCATCAGCCCAATATCAGCATCAGCCCAATATCAGCATCAGCCCAATATCAGCATCAGCCCAATATCAGCATCAGCCCAATATCAGCATCAGCCCAATATCAGCATCAGCCCAATATCAGCATCAGCCCAATATCAGCATCAGCCCAATATCAGCATCAGCCCAATATCAGCATCAGCCCAATATCAGCATCAGCCCAATATCAGCATCAGCCCAATATCAGCATCAGCCCAATATCAGCATCAGCCCAATATCAGCATCAGCCCAATATCAGCATCAGCCCAATATCAGCATCAGCCCAATATCAGCATCAGCCCAATATCAGCATCAGCCCAATATCAGCATCAGCCCAATATCAGCATCAGCCCAATATCAGCATCAGCCCAATATCAGCATCAGCCCAATATCAGCATCAGCCCAATATCAGCATCAGCCCAATATCAGCATCAGCCCAATATCAGCATCAGCCCAATATCAGCATCAGCCCAATATCAGCATCAGCCCAATATCAGCATCAGCCCAATATCAGCATCAGCCCAATATCAGCATCAGCCCAATATCAGCATCAGCCCAATATCAGCATCAGCCCAATATCAGCATCAGCCCAATATCAGCATCAGCCCAATATCAGCATCAGCCCAATATCAGCATCAGCCCAATATCAGCATCAGCCCAATATCAGCATCAGCCCAATATCAGCATCAGCCCAATATCAGCATCAGCCCAATATCAGCATCAGCCCAATATCAGCATCAGCCCAATATCAGCATCAGCCCAATATCAGCATCAGCCCAATATCAGCATCAGCCCAATATCAGCATCAGCCCAATATCAGCATCAGCCCAATATCAGCATCAGCCCAATATCAGCATCAGCCCAATATCAGCATCAGCCCAATATCAGCATCAGCCCAATATCAGCATCAGCCCAATATCAGCATCAGCCCAATATCAGCATCAGCCCAATATCAGCATCAGCCCAATATCAGCATCAGCCCATTATCAGCATCAGCCCAATATCAGCATCAGCCCAATATCAGCATCAGCCCAATATCAGCATCAGCCCAATATCAGCATCAGCCCAATATCAGCATCAGCCCAATATCAGCATCAGCCCAATATCAGCATCAGCCCAATATCAGCATCAGCCCAATATCAGCATCAGCCCAATATCAGCATCAGCCCAATATCAGCATCAGCCCAATATCAGCATCAGCCCAATATCAGCATCAGCCCAATATCAGCATCAGCCCAATATCAGCATCAGCCCAATATCAGCATCAGCCCAATATCAGCATCAGCCCAATATCAGCATCAGCCCAATATCAGCATCAGCCCAATATCAGCATCAGCCCAATATCAGCATCAGCCCAATATCAGCATCAGCCCAATATCAGCATCAGCCCAATATCAGCATCAGCCCAATATCAGCATCAGCCCAATATCAGCATCAGCCCAATATCAGCATCAGCCCAATATCAGCATCAGCCCAATATCAGCATCAGCCCAATATCAGCATCAGCCCAATATCAGCATCAGCCCAATATCAGCATCAGCCCAATATCAGCATCAGCCCAATATCAGCATCAGCCCAATATCAGCATCAGCCCAATATCAGCATCAGCCCAATATCAGCATCAGCCCAATATCAGCATCAGCCCAATATCAGCATCAGCCCAATATCAGCATCAGCCCAATATCAGCATCAGCCCAATATCAGCATCAGCCCAATATCAGCATCAGCCCAATATCAGCATCAGCCCAATATCAGCATCAGCCCAATATCAGCATCAGCCCAATATCAGCATCAGCCCAATATCAGCATCAGCCCAATATCAGCATCAGCTGATATTATATCATATTGGGCTGCTTCTCTGCCCCCAGCCAAGCTTATAGGCCTGCAGAGTGTCTAGGGCTGATGCTGATATTGGGCTGATGCTGATATTGGGCTGATGCTGATATTGGGCTGATGCTGATATTGGGCTGATGCTGATATTGGGCTGATGCTGATATTGGGCTGATGCTGATATTGGGCTGATGCTGATATTGGGCTGATGCTGATATTGGGCTGATGCTGATATTGGGCTGATGCTGATATTGGGCTGATGCTGATATTGGGCTGATGCTGATATTGGGCTGATGCTGATATTGGGCTGATGCTGATATTGGGCTGATGCTGATATTGGGCTGATGCTGATATTGGGCTGATGCTGATATTGGGCTGATGCTGATATTGGGCTGATGCTGATATTGGGCTGATGCTGATATTGGGCTGATGCTGATATTGGGCTGATGCTGATATTGGGCTGATGCTGATATTGGGCTGATGCTGATATTGGGCTGATGCTGATATTGGGCTGATGCTGATATTGGGCTGATGCTGATATTGGGCTGATGCTGATATTGGGCTGATGCTGATATTGGGCTGATGCTGATATTGGGCTGATGCTGATATTGGGCTGATGCTGATATTGGGCTGATGCTGATATTGGGCTGATGCTGATATTGGGCTGATGCTGATATTGGGCTGATGCTGATATTGGGCTGATGCTGATATTGGGCTGATGCTGATATTGGGCTGATGATGCTGATATTGGGCTGATGCTGATATTGGGCTGATGCTGATATTGGGCTGATGCTGATATTGGGCTGATGCTGATATTGGGCTGATGCTGATATTGGGCTGATGCTGATATTGGGCTGATGCTGATATTGGGCTGATGCTGATATTGGGCTGATGCTGATATTGGGCTGATGCTGATATTGGGCTGATGCTGATATTGGGCTGATGCTGATATTGGGCTGATGCTGATATTGGGCTGATGCTGATATTGGGCTGATGCTGATATTGGGCTGATGCTGATATTGGGCTGATGCTGATATTGGGCTGATGCTGATATTGGGCTGATGCTGATATTGGGCTGATGCTGATATTGGGCTGATGCTGATATTGGGCTGATGCTGATATTGGGCTGATGCTGATATTGGGCTGATGCTGATATTGGGCTGATGCTGATATTGGGCTGATGCTGATATTGGAAACCTTGTCTGAACCCCTCCATCCTTCCTGTAGCTGCTCAGACTCTGCTTCTCTGCCCCCAGCCAAGCTTATAGGCCTGCAGAGTGTCTAGTTTTGAAGATACAGACTCTGCTAAGCAAAAGTGAACAGGGCCAAACTGGGCTTATTTCGCTGTGAAAGTGACATTTAGGCACGGAGTTGGAAAACCTTGTCTGAACCCCTCCATCCTTCCTGTAGCTGCTCAGACTCTGCTTCTCTGCCCCCAGCCAAGCTTATAGGCCTGCAGAGTGTCTAGTTTTGAAGATACAGACTCTGCTAAGCAAAAGTGAACAGGGCCAAACTGGGCTTATTTCGCTGTGAAAGTGACATTTAGGCACGGAGTTGGAAAACCTTGTCTGAACCCCTCCATCCTTCCTGTAGCTGCTCAGACTCTGCTTCTCTGCCCCCAGCCAAGCTTATAGGCCTGCAGAGTGTCTAGTTTTGAAGATACAGACTCTGCTAAGCAAAAGTGAACAGGGCCAAACTGGGCTTATTTCGCTGTGAAAGTGACATTTAGGCACGGAGTTGGAAAACCTTGTCTGAACCCCTCCATCCTTCCTGTAGCTGCTCAGACTCTGCTTCTCTGCCCCCAGCCAAGCTTATAGGCCTGCAGAGTGTCTAGTTTTGAAGATACAGACTCTGCTAAGCAAAAGTGAACAGGGCCAAACTGGGCTTATTTCGCTGTGAAAGTGACATTTAGGCACGGAGTTGGAAAACCTTGTCTGAACCCCTCCATCCTTCCTGTAGCTGCTCAGACTCTGCTTCTCTGCCCCCAGCCAAGCTTATAGGCCTGCAGAGTGTCTAGTTTTGAAGATACAGACTCTGCTAAGCAAAAGTGAACAGGGCCAAACTGGGCTTATTTCGCTGTGAAAGTGACATTTAGGCACGGAGTTGGAAAACCTTGTCTGAACCCCTCCATCCTTCCTGTAGCTGCTCAGACTCTGCTTCTCTGCCCCCAGCCAAGCTTATAGGCCTGCAGAGTGTCTAGTTTTGAAGATACAGACTCTGCTAAGCAAAAGTGAACAGGGCCAAACTGGGCTTATTTCGCTGTGAAAGTGACATTTAGGCACGGAGTTGGAAAACCTTGTCTGAACCCCTCCATCCTTCCTGTAGCTGCTCAGACTCTGCTTCTCTGCCCCCAGCCAAGCTTATAGGCCTGCAGAGTGTCTAGTTTTGAAGATACAGACTCTGCTAAGCAAAAGTGAACAGGGCCAAACTGGGCTTATTTCGCTGTGAAAGTGACATTTAGGCACGGAGTTGGAAAACCTTGTCTGAACCCCTCCATCCTTCCTGTAGCTGCTCAGACTCTGCTTCTCTGCCCCCAGCCAAGCTTATAGGCCTGCAGAGTGTCTAGTTTTGAAGATACAGACTCTGCTAAGCAAAAGTGAACAGGGCCAAACTGGGCTTATTTCGCTGTGAAAGTGACATTTAGGCACGGAGTTGGAAAACCTTGTCTGAACCCCTCCATCCTTCCTGTAGCTGCTCAGACTCTGCTTCTCTGCCCCCAGCCAAGCTTATAGGCCTGCAGAGTGTCTAGTTTTGAAGATACAGACTCTGCTAAGCAAAAGTGAACAGGGCCAAACTGGGCTTATTTCGCTGTGAAATTTCGATGTCACTTTCACAGCGAAATAAGCCCAGTTTGGCCCTGTTCACTTTTGCTTAGCAGAGTCTGTATCTTCAAAACTAGACACTCTGCAGGCCTATAAGCTTGGCTGGGGGCAGAGAAGCAGAGTCTGAGCAGCAACAGGAAGGATGGAGGGGTTCAGACAAGGTTTTCCAACTCCGTGCCTAAATGTCACTTTCACAGCGAAATAAGCCCAGTTTGGCCCTGTTCACTTTTGCTTAGCAGAGTCTGTATCTTCAAAACTAGACACTCTGCAGGCCTATAAGCTTGGCTGGGGGCAGAGAAGCAGAGTCTGAGCAGCTACAGGAAGGATGGAGGGGTTCAGACAAGGTTTTCCAACTCCGTGCCTAAATGTCACTTTCACAGCGAAATAAGCCCAGTTTGGCCATGTTCACTTTTGCTTAGCAGAGTCTGTATCTTCAAAACTAGACACTCTGCAGGCCTATAAGCTTGGCTGGGGGCAGAGAAGCAGAGTCTGAGCAGCTACAGGAAGGATGGAGGGGTTCAGACAAGGTTTTCCAACTCCGTGCCTAAATGTCACTTTCACAGCGAAATAAGCCCAGTTTGGCCCTGTTCACTTTTGCTTAGCAGAGTCTGTATCTTCAAAACTAGACACTCTGCAGGCCTATAAGCTTGGCTGGGGGCAGAGAAGCAGAGTCTGAGCAGCTACAGGAAGGATGGAGGGGTTCAGACAAGGTTTTCCAACTCCGTGCCTAAATGTCACTTTCACAGCGAAATAAGCCCAGTTTGGCCCTGTTCACTTTTGCTTAGCAGAGTCTGTATCTTCAAAACTAGACACTCTGCAGGCCTATAAGCTTGGCTGGGGGCAGAGAAGCAGAGTCTGAGCAGCTACAGGAAGGATGGAGGGGTTCAGACAAGGTTTTCCAACTCCGTGCCTAAATGTCACTTTCACAGCGAAATAAGCCCAGTTTGGCCCTGTTCACTTTTGCTTAGCAGAGTCTGTATCTTCAAAACTAGACACTCTGCAGGCCTATAAGCTTGGCTGGGGGCAGAGAAGCAGAGTCTGAGCAGCTACAGGAAGGATGGAGGGGTTCAGACAAGGTTTTCCAACTCCGTGCCTAAATGTCACTTTCACAGCGAAATAAGCCCAGTTTGGCCCTGTTCACTTTTGCTTAGCAGAGTCTGTATCTTCAAAACTAGACACTCTGCAGGCCTATAAGCTTGGCTGGGGGCAGAGAAGCAGAGTCTGAGCAGCTACAGGAAGGATGGAGGGGTTCAGACAAGGTTTTCCAACTCCGTGCCTAAATGTCACTTTCACAGCGAAATAAGCCCAGTTTGGCCCTGTTCACTTTTGCTTAGCAGAGTCTGTATCTTCAAAACTAGACACTCTGCAGGCCTATAAGCTTGGCTGGGGGCAGAGAAGCAGAGTCTGAGCAGCTACAGGAAGGATGGAGGGGTTCAGACAAGGTTTTCCAACTCCGTGCCTAAATGTCACTTTCACAGCGAAATAAGCCCAGTTTGGCCCTGTTCACTTTTGCTTAGCAGAGTCTGTATCTTCAAAACTAGACACTCTGCAGGCCTATAAGCTTGGCTGGGGGCAGAGAAGCAGAGTCTGAGCAGCTACAGGAAGGATGGAGGGGTTCAGACAAGGTTTTCCAACTCCGTGCCTAAATGTCACTTTCACAGCGAAATAAGCCCAGTTTGGCCCTGTTCACTTTTGCTTAGCAGAGTCTGTATCTTCAAAACTAGACACTCTGCAGGCCTATAAGCTTGGCTGGGGGCAGAGAAGCAGAGTCTGAGCAGCTACAGGAAGGATGGAGGGGTTCAGACAAGGTTTTCCAACTCCGTGCCTAAATGTCACTTTCACAGCGAAATAAGCCCAGTTTGGCCCTGTTCACTTTTGCTTAGCAGAGTCTGTATCTTCAAAACTAGACACTCTGCAGGCCTATAAGCTTGGCTGGGGGCAGAGAAGCAGAGTCTGAGCAGCTACAGGAAGGATGGAGGGGTTCAGACAAGGTTTTCCAACTCCGTGCCTAAATGTCACTTTCACAGCGAAATAAGCCCAGTTTGGCCCTGTTCACTTTTGCTTAGCAGAGTCTGTATCTTCAAAACTAGACACTCTGCAGGCCTATAAGCTTGGCTGGGGGCAGAGAAGCAGAGTCTGAGCAGCTACAGGAAGGATGGAGGGGTTCAGACAAGGTTTTCCAACTCCGTGCCTAAATGTCACTTTCACAGCGAAATAAGCCCAGTTTGGCCCTGTTCACTTTTGCTTAGCAGAGTCTGTATCTTCAAAACTAGACACTCTGCAGGCCTATAAGCTTGGCTGGGGGCAGAGAAGCAGAGTCTGAGCAGCTACAGGAAGGATGGAGGGGTTCAGACAAGGTTTTCCAACTCCGTGCCTAAATGTCACTTTCACAGCGAAATAAGCCCAGTTTGGCCCTGTTCACTTTTGCTTAGCAGAGTCTGTATCTTCAAAACTAGACACTCTGCAGGCCTATAAGCTTGGCTGGGGGCAGAGAAGCAGAGTCTGAGCAGCTACAGGAAGGATGGAGGGGTTCAGACAAGGTTTTCCAACTCCGTGCCTAAATGTCACTTTCACAGCGAAATAAGCCCAGTTTGGCCCTGTTCACTTTTGCTTAGCAGAGTCTGTATCTTCAAAACTAGACACTCTGCAGGCCTATAAGCTTGGCTGGGGGCAGAGAAGCAGAGTCTGAGCAGCTACAGGAAGGATGGAGGGGTTCAGACAAGGTTTTCCAACTCCGTGCCTAAATGTCACTTTCACAGCGAAATAAGCCCAGTTTGGCCCTGTTCACTTTTGCTTAGCAGAGTCTGTATCTTCAAAACTAGACACTCTGCAGGCCTATAAGCTTGGCTGGGGGCAGAGAAGCAGAGTCTGAGCAGCTACAGGAAGGATGGAGGGGTTCAGACAAGGTTTTCCAACTCCGTGCCTAAATGTCACTTTCACAGCGAAATAAGCCCAGTTTGGCCCTGTTCACTTTTGCTTAGCAGAGTCTGTATCTTCAAAACTAGACACTCTGCAGGCCTATAAGCTTGGCTGGGGGCAGAGAAGCAGAGTCTGAGCAGCTACAGGAAGGATGGAGGGGTTCAGACAAGGTTTTCCAACTCCGTGCCTAAATGTCACTTTCACAGCGAAATAAGCCCAGTTTGGCCCTGTTCACTTTTGCTTAGCAGAGTCTGTATCTTCAAAACTAGACACTCTGCAGGCCTATAAGCTTGGCTGGGGGCAGAGAAGCAGAGTCTGAGCAGCTACAGGAAGGATGGAGGGGTTCAGACAAGGTTTTCCAACTCCGTGCCTAAATGTCACTTTCACAGCGAAATAAGCCCAGTTTGGCCCTGTTCACTTTTGCTTAGCAGAGTCTGTATCTTCAAAACTAGACACTCTGCAGGCCTATAAGCTTGGCTGGGGGCAGAGAAGCAGAGTCTGAGCAGCTACAGGAAGGATGGAGGGGTTCAGACAAGGTTTTCCAACTCCGTGCCTAAATGTCACTTTCACAGCGAAATAAGCCCAGTTTGGCCCTGTTCACTTTTGCTTAGCAGAGTCTGTATCTTCAAAACTAGACACTCTGCAGGCCTATAAGCTTGGCTGGGGGCAGAGAAGCAGAGTCTGAGCAGCTACAGGAAGGATGGAGGGGTTCAGACAAGGTTTTCCAAGTCCGTGCCTAAATGTCACTTTCACAGCGAAATAAGCCCAGTTTGGCCCTGTTCACTTTTGCTTAGCAGAGTCTGTATCTTCAAAACTAGACACTCTGCAGGCCTATATCAGCCCAATATCAATATCAGCCCAATATCAATATCAGCCCAATATCAGCATCAGCCCAATATCAGCATCAGCCCAATATCAGCATCAGCCCAATATCAGCATCAGCCCAATATCAGCATCAGCCCAATATCAGCATCAGCCCAATATCAGCATCAGCCCAATATCAGCATCAGCCCAATATCAGCATCAGCCCAATATCAGCATCAGCCCAATATCAGCATCAGCCCAATATCAGCATCAGCCCAATATCAGCATCAGCCCAATATCAGCATCAGCCCAATATCAGCATCAGCCCAATATCAGCATCAGCCCAATATCAGCATCAGCCCAATATCAGCATCAGCCCAATATCAGCATCAGCCCAATATCAGCATCAGCCCAATATCAGCATCAGCCCAATATCAGCATCAGCCCAATATCAGCATCAGCCCAATATCAGCATCAGCCCAATATCAGCATCAGCCCAATATCAGCATCAGCCCAATATCAGCATCAGCCCAATATCAGCATCAGCCCAATATCAGCATCAGCCCAATATCAGCATCAGCCCAATATCAGCATCAGCCCAATATCAGCATCAGCCCAATATCAGCATCAGCTGATATTATATCATATTGGGCTGCTTCTCTGCCCCCAGCCAAGCTTATAGGCCTGCAGAGTGTCTAGGGCTGATGCTGATATTGGGCTGATGCTGATATTGGGCTGATGCTGATATTGGGCTGATGCTGATATTGGGCTGATGCTGATATTGGGCTGATGCTGATATTGGGCTGATGCTGATATTGGGCTGATGCTGATATTGGGCTGATGCTGATATTGGGCTGATGCTGATATTGGGCTGATGCTGATATTGGGCTGATGCTGATATTGGGCTGATGCTGATATTGGGCTGATGCTGATATTGGGCTGATGCTGATATTGGGCTGATGCTGATATTGGGCTGATGCTGATATTGGGCTGATGCTGATATTGGGCTGATGCTGATATTGGGCTGATGCTGATATTGGGCTGATGCTGATATTGGGCTGATGCTGATATTGGGCTGATGCTGATATTGGGCTGATGCTGATATTGGGCTGATGCTGATATTGGGCTGATGCTGATATTGGGCTGATGCTGATATTGGGCTGATGCTGATATTGGGCTGATGCTGATATTGGGCTGATGCTGATATTGGGCTGATGCTGATATTGGGCTGATGCTGATATTGGGCTGATGCTGATATTGGGCTGATGCTGATATTGGGCTGATGCTGATATTGGGCTGATGCTGATTGGGCTGATATCAGCATCAGCCCAATATCAGCATCAGCCCAATATCAGCATCAGCCCAATATCAGCATCAGCCCAATATCAGCATCAGCCCAATATCAGCATCAGCCCAATATCAGCATCAGCCCAATATCAGCATCAGCCCAATATCAGCATCAGCCCAATATCAGCATCAGCCCAATATCAGCATCAGCCCAATATCAGCATCAGCCCAATATCAGCATCAGCCCAATATCAGCATCAGCCCAATATCAGCATCAGCCCAATATCAGCATCAGCCCAATATCAGCATCAGCCCAATATCAGCATCAGCCCAATATCAGCATCAGCCCAATATCAGCATCAGCCCAATATCAGCATCAGCCCAATATCAGCATCAGCCCAATATCAGCATCAGCCCAATATCAGCATCAGCTGATATTATATCATATTGGGCTGCTTCTCTGCCCCCAGCCAAGCTTATAGGCCTGCAGAGTGTCTAGGGCTGATGCTGATATTGGGCTGATGCTGATATTGGGCTGATGCTGATATTGGGCTGATGCTGATATTGGGCTGATGCTGATATTGGGCTGATGCTGATATTGGGCTGATGCTGATATTGGGCTGATGCTGATATTGGGCTGATGCTGATATTGGGCTGATGCTGATATTGGGCTGATGCTGATATTGGGCTGATGCTGATATTGGGCTGATGCTGATATTGGGCTGATGCTGATATTGGGCTGATGCTGATATTGGGCTGATGCTGATATTGGGCTGATGCTGATATTGGGCTGATGCTGATATTGGGCTGATGCTGATATTGGGCTGATGCTGATATTGGGCTGATGCTGATATTGGGCTGATGCTGATATTGGGCTGATGCTGATATTGGGCTGATGCTGATATTGGGCTGATGCTGATATTGGGCTGATGCTGATATTGGGCTGATGCTGATATTGGGCTGATGCTGATATTGGGCTGATGCTGATATTGGGCTGATGCTGATATTGGGCTGATGCTGATATTGGGCTGATGCTGATATTGGGCTGATGCTGATATTGGGCTGATGCTGATATTGGGCTGATGCTGATATTGGGCTGATGCTGATATTGGGCTGATGCTGATATTGGGCTGATGCTGATATTGGGCTGATGCTGATATTGGGCTGATGCTGATATTGGGCTGATGCTGATATTGGGCTGATGCTGATATTGGGCTGATGCTGATATTGGGCTGATGCTGATATTGGGCTGATGCTGATATTGGGCTGATGCTGATATTGGGCTGATGCTGATATTGGGCTGATGCTGATATTGGGCTGATGCTGATATTGGGCTGATGCTGATATTGGGCTGATGCTGATATTGGGCTGATGCTGATATTGGGCTGATGCTGATATTGGGCTGATGCTGATATTGGGCTGATGCTGATATTGGGCTGATGCTGATATTGGGCTGATGCTGATATTGGGCTGATGCTGATATTGGGCTGATGCTGATATTGGGCTGATGCTGATATTGGGCTGATGCTGATATTGGGCTGATGCTGATATTGGGCTGATGCTGATATTGGGCTGATGCTGATATTGGGCTGATATTGATATTGGGCTGATATAGGCCTGCAGAGTGTCTAGTTTTGAAGATACAGACTCTGCTAAGCAAAAGTGAACAGGGCCAAACTGGGCTTATTTCGCTGTGAAAGTGACATTTAGGCACGGACTTGGAAAACCTTGTCTGAACCCCTCCATCCTTCCTGTAGCTGCTCAGACTCTGCTTCTCTGCCCCCAGCCAAGCTTATAGGCCTGCAGAGTGTCTAGTTTTGAAGATACAGACTCTGCTAAGCAAAAGTGAACAGGGCCAAACTGGGCTTATTTCGCTGTGAAAGTGACATTTAGGCACGGAGTTGGAAAACCTTGTCTGAACCCCTCCATCCTTCCTGTAGCTGCTCAGACTCTGCTTCTCTGCCCCCAGCCAAGCTTATAGGCCTGCAGAGTGTCTAGTTTTGAAGATACAGACTCTGCTAAGCAAAAGTGAACAGGGCCAAACTGGGCTTATTTCGCTGTGAAAGTGACATTTAGGCACGGAGTTGGAAAACCTTGTCTGAACCCCTCCATCCTTCCTGTAGCTGCTCAGACTCTGCTTCTCTGCCCCCAGCCAAGCTTATAGGCCTGCAGAGTGTCTAGTTTTGAAGATACAGACTCTGCTAAGCAAAAGTGAACAGGGCCAAACTGGGCTTATTTCGCTGTGAAAGTGACATTTAGGCACGGAGTTGGAAAACCTTGTCTGAACCCCTCCATCCTTCCTGTAGCTGCTCAGACTCTGCTTCTCTGCCCCCAGCCAAGCTTATAGGCCTGCAGAGTGTCTAGTTTTGAAGATACAGACTCTGCTAAGCAAAAGTGAACAGGGCCAAACTGGGCTTATTTCGCTGTGAAAGTGACATTTAGGCACGGAGTTGGAAAACCTTGTCTGAACCCCTCCATCCTTCCTGTAGCTGCTCAGACTCTGCTTCTCTGCCCCCAGCCAAGCTTATAGGCCTGCAGAGTGTCTAGTTTTGAAGATACAGACTCTGCTAAGCAAAAGTGAACAGGGCCAAACTGGGCTTATTTCGCTGTGAAAGTGACATTTAGGCACGGAGTTGGAAAACCTTGTCTGAACCCCTCCATCCTTCCTGTAGCTGCTCAGACTCTGCTTCTCTGCCCCCAGCCAAGCTTATAGGCCTGCAGAGTGTCTAGTTTTGAAGATACAGACTCTGCTAAGCAAAAGTGAACAGGGCCAAACTGGGCTTATTTCGCTGTGAAAGTGACATTTAGGCACGGAGTTGGAAAACCTTGTCTGAACCCCTCCATCCTTCCTGTAGCTGCTCAGACTCTGCTTCTCTGCCCCCAGCCAAGCTTATAGGCCTGCAGAGTGTCTAGTTTTGAAGATACAGACTCTGCTAAGCAAAAGTGAACAGGGCCAAACTGGGCTTATTTCGCTGTGAAAGTGACATTTAGGCACGGAGTTGGAAAACCTTGTCTGAACCCCTCCATCCTTCCTGTAGCTGCTCAGACTCTGCTTCTCTGCCCCCAGCCAAGCTTATAGGCCTGCAGAGTGTCTAGTTTTGAAGATACAGACTCTGCTAAGCAAAAGTGAACAGGGCCAAACTGGGCTTATTTCGCTGTGAAAGTGACATTTAGGCACGGAGTTGGAAAACCTTGTCTGAACCCCTCCATCCTTCCTGTAGCTGCTCAGACTCTGCTTCTCTGCCCCCAGCCAAGCTTATAGGCCTGCAGAGTGTCTAGTTTTGAAGATACAGACTCTGCTAAGCAAAAGTGAACAGGGCCAAACTGGGCTTATTTCGCTGTGAAAGTGACATTTAGGCACGGAGTTGGAAAACCTTGTCTGAACCCCTCCATCCTTCCTGTAGCTGCTCAGACTCTGCTTCTCTGCCCCCAGCCAAGCTTATAGGCCTGCAGAGTGTCTAGTTTTGAAGATACAGACTCTGCTAAGCAAAAGTGAACAGGGCCAAACTGGGCTTATTTCGCTGTGAAAGTGACATTTAGGCACGGAGTTGGAAAACCTTGTCTGAACCCCTCCATCCTTCCTGTAGCTGCTCAGACTCTGCTTCTCTGCCCCCAGCCAAGCTTATAGGCCTGCAGAGTGTCTAGTTTTGAAGATACAGACTCTGCTAAGCAAAAGTGAACAGGGCCAAACTGGGCTTATTTCGCTGTGAAAGTGACATTTAGGCACGGAGTTGGAAAACCTTGTCAGAACCCCTCCATCCTTCCTGTAGCTGCTCAGACTCTGCTTCTCTGCCCCCAGCCAAGCTTATAGGCCTGCAGAGTGTCTAGTTTTGAAGATACAGACTCTGCTAAGCAAAAGTGAACAGGGCCAAACTGGGCTTATTTCGCTGTGAAAGTGACATTTAGGCACGGAGTTGGAAAACCTTGTCTGAACCCCTCCATCCTTCCTGTAGCTGCTCAGACTCTGCTTCTCTGCCCCCAGCCAAGCTTATAGGCCTGCAGAGTGTCTAGTTTTGAAGATACAGACTCTGCTAAGCAAAAGTGAACAGGGCCAAACTGGGCTTATTTCGCTGTGAAAGTGACATCGAAATTTCACAGCGAAATAAGCCCAGTTTGGCCCTGTTCACTTTTGCTTAGCAGAGTCTGTATCTTCAAAACTAGACACTCTGCAGGCCTATAAGCTTGGCTGGGGGCAGAGAAGCAGAGTCTGAGCAGCTACAGGAAGCATGGAGGGGTTCAGACAAGGTTTTCCAACTCCGTGCCTAAATGTCACTTTCACAGCGAAATAAGCCCAGTTTGGCCCTGTTCACTTTTGCTTAGCAGAGTCTGTATCTTCAAAACTAGACACTCTGCAGGCCTATAAGCTTGGCTGGGGGCAGAGAAGCAGAGTCTGAGCAGCTACAGGAAGGATGGAGGGGTTCAGACAAGGTTTTCCAACTCCGTGCCTAAATGTCACTTTCACAGCGAAATAAGCCCAGTTTGGCCCTGTTCACTTTTGCTTAGCAGAGTCTGTATCTTCAAAACTAGACACTCTGCAGGCCTATAAGCTTGGCTGGGGGCAGAGAAGCAGAGTCTGAGCAGCTACAGGAAGGATGGAGGGGTTCAGACAAGGTTTTCCAACTCCGTGCCTAAATGTCACTTTCACAGCGAAATAAGCCCAGTTTGGCCCTGTTCACTTTTGCTTAGCAGAGTCTGTATCTTCAAAACTAGACACTCTGCAGGCCTATAAGCTTGGCTGGGGGCAGAGAAGCAGAGTCTGAGCAGCTACAGGAAGGATGGAGGGGTTCAGACAAGGTTTTCCAACTCCGTGCCTAAATGTCACTTTCACAGCGAAATAAGCCCAGTTTGGCCCTGTTCACTTTTGCTTAGCAGAGTCTGTATCTTCAAAACTAGACACTCTGCAGGCCTATAAGCTTGGCTGGGGGCAGAGAAGCAGAGTCTGAGCAGCTACAGGAAGGATGGAGGGGTTCAGACAAGGTTTTCCAACTCCGTGCCTAAATGTCACTTTCACAGCGAAATAAGCCCAGTTTGGCCCTGTTCACTTTTGCTTAGCAGAGTCTGTATCTTCAAAACTAGACACTCTGCAGGCCTATAAGCTTGGCTGGGGGCAGAGAAGCAGAGTCTGAGCAGCTACAGGAAGGATGGAGGGGTTCAGACAAGGTTTTCCAAGTCCGTGCCTAAATGTCACTTTCACAGCGAAATAAGCCCAGTTTGGCCCTGTTCACTTTTGCTTAGCAGAGTCTGTATCTTCAAAACTAGACACTCTGCAGGCCTATATCAGCCCAATATCAATATCAGCCCAATATCAATATCAGCCCAATATCAGCATCAGCCCAATATCAGCATCAGCCCAATATCAGCATCAGCCCAATATCAGCATCAGCCCAATATCAGCATCAGCCCAATATCAGCATCAGCCCAATATCAGCATCAGCCCAATATCAGCATCAGCCCAATATCAGCATCAGCCCAATATCAGCATCAGCCCAATATCAGCATCAGCCCAATATCAGCATCAGCCCAATATCAGCATCAGCCCAATATCAGCATCAGCCCAATATCAGCATCAGCCCAATATCAGCATCAGCCCAATATCAGCATCAGCCCAATATCAGCATCAGCCCAATATCAGCATCAGCCCAATATCAGCATCAGCCCAATATCAGCATCAGCCCAATATCAGCATCAGCCCAATATCAGCATCAGCCCAATATCAGCATCAGCCCAATATCAGCATCAGCCCAATATCAGCATCAGCCCAATATCAGCATCAGCCCAATATCAGCATCAGCCCAATATCAGCATCAGCCCAATATCAGCATCAGCCCAATATCAGCATCAGCCCAATATCAGCATCAGCCCAATATCAGCATCAGCCCAATATCAGCATCAGCCCAATATCAGCATCAGCCCAATATCAGCATCAGCCCAATATCAGCATCAGCCCAATATCAGCATCAGCCCAATATCAGCATCA
The DNA here is from genome assembly GCF_951216825.1 of Electrona antarctica. Classification (NCBI taxonomy): domain Eukaryota; kingdom Metazoa; phylum Chordata; class Actinopteri; order Myctophiformes; family Myctophidae; genus Electrona; species Electrona antarctica. The sequence goes on along the minus strand of NC_136799.1, from coordinate 47,916,398 downwards.
GCCCAATATCAGCATCAGCCCAATATCAGCATCAGCCCAATATCAGCATCAGCCCAATATCAGCATCAGCCCAATATCAGCATCAGCCCAATATCAGCATCAGCCCAATATCAGCATCAGCCCAATATCAGCATCAGCCCAATATCAGCATCAGCCCAATATCAGCATCAGCCCAATATCAGCATCAGCCCAATATCAGCATCAGCCCAATATCAGCATCAGCCCAATATCAGCATCAGCCCAATATCAGCATCAGCCCAATATCAGCATCAGCCCAATATCAGCATCAGCCCAATATCAGCATCAGCCCAATATCAGCATCAGCCCAATATCAGCATCAGCCCAATATCAGCATCAGCCCAATATCAGCATCAGCCCAATATCAGCATCAGCCCAATATCAGCATCAGCCCAATATCAGCATCAGCCCAATATCAGCATCAGCCCAATATCAGCATCAGCCCTAGACACTCTGCAGGCCTATAAGCTTGGCTGGGGGCAGAGAAGCAGCCCAATATGATATAATATCAGCTGATGCTGATATTGGGCTGATGCTGATATTGGGCTGATGCTGATATTGGGCTGATGCTGATATTGGGCTGATGCTGATATTGGGCTGATGCTGATATTGGGCTGATGCTGATATTGGGCTGATGCTGATATTGGGCTGATGCTGATATTGGGCTGATGCTGATATTGGGCTGATGCTGATATTGGGCTGATGCTGATATTGGGCTGATGCTGATATTGGGCTGATGCTGATATTGGGCTGATGCTGATATTGGGCTGATGCTGACATTGGGCTGATGCTGATATTGGGCTGATGCTGATATTGGGCTGATGCTGATATTGGGCTGATGCTGATATTGGGCTGATGCTGATATTGGGCTGATGCTGATATTGGGCTGATGCTGATATTGGGCTGATGCTGATATTGGGCTGATGCTGATATTGGGCTGATGCTGATATTGGGCTGATGCTGATATTGGGCTGATGCTGATATTGGGCTGATGCTGATATTGGGCTGATGCTGATATTGGGCTGATGCTGATATTGGGCTGATGCTGATATTGGGCTGATGCTGATATTGGGCTGATGCTGATATTGGGCTGATATTGATATTGGGCTGATATTGATATTGGGCTGATATAGGCCTGCAGAGTGTCTAGTTTTGAAGATACAGACTCTGCTAAGCAAAAGTGAACAGGGCCAAACTGGGCTTATTTCGCTGTGAAAGTGACATTTAGGCACGGACTTGGAAAACCTTGTCTGAACCCCTCCATCCTTCCTGTAGCTGCTCAGACTCTGCTTCTCTGCCCCCAGCCAAGCTTATAGGCCTGCAGAGTGTCTAGTTTTGAAGATACAGACTCTGCTAAGCAAAAGTGAACAGGGCCAAACTGGGCTTATTTCGCTGTGAAAGTGACATTTAGGCACGGAGTTGGAAAACCTTGTCTGAACCCCTCCATCCTTCCTGTAGCTGCTCAGACTCTGCTTCTCTGCCCCCAGCCAAGCTTATAGGCCTGCAGAGTGTCTAGTTTTGAAGATACAGACTCTGCTAAGCAAAAGTGAACAGGGCCAAACTGGGCTTATTTCGCTGTGAAAGTGACATTTAGGCACGGAGTTGGAAAACCTTGTCTGAACCCCTCCATCCTTCCTGTAGCTGCTCAGACTCTGCTTCTCTGCCCCCAGCCAAGCTTATAGGCCTGCAGAGTGTCTAGTTTTGAAGATACAGACTCTGCTAAGCAAAAGTGAACAGGGCCAAACTGGGCTTATTTCGCTGTGAAAGTGACATTTAGGCACGGAGTTGGAAAACCTTGTCTGAACCCCTCCATCCTTCCTGTAGCTGCTCAGACTCTGCTTCTCTGCCCCCAGCCAAGCTTATAGGCCTGCAGAGTGTCTAGTTTTGAAGATACAGACTCTGCTAAGCAAAAGTGAACAGGGCCAAACTGGGCTTATTTCGCTGTGAAAGTGACATTTAGGCACGGAGTTGGAAAACCTTGTCTGAACCCCTCCATCCTTCCTGTAGCTGCTCAGACTCTGCTTCTCTGCCCCCAGCCAAGCTTATAGGCCTGCAGAGTGTCTAGTTTTGAAGATACAGACTCTGCTAAGCAAAAGTGAACAGGGCCAAACTGGGCTTATTTCGCTGTGAAAGTGACATTTAGGCACGGAGTTGGAAAACCTTGTCTGAACCCCTCCATCCTTCCTGTAGCTGCTCAGACTCTGCTTCTCTGCCCCCAGCCAAGCTTATAGGCCTGCAGAGTGTCTAGTTTTGAAGATACAGACTCTGCTAAGCAAAAGTGAACAGGGCCAAACTGGGCTTATTTCGCTGTGAAAGTGACATTTAGGCACGGAGTTGGAAAACCTTGTCTGAACCCCTCCATCCTTCCTGTAGCTGCTCAGACTCTGCTTCTCTGCCCCCAGCCAAGCTTATAGGCCTGCAGAGTGTCTAGTTTTGAAGATACAGACTCTGCTAAGCAAAAGTGAACAGGGCCAAACTGGGCTTATTTCGCTGTGAAAGTGACATTTAGGCACGGAGTTGGAAAACCTTGTCTGAACCCCTCCATCCTTCCTGTAGCTGCTCAGACTCTGCTTCTCTGCCCCCAGCCAAGCTTATAGGCCTGCAGAGTGTCTAGTTTTGAAGATACAGACTCTGCTAAGCAAAAGTGAACAGGGCCAAACTGGGCTTATTTCGCTGTGAAAGTGACATTTAGGCACGGAGTTGGAAAACCTTGTCTGAACCCCTCCATCCTTCCTGTAGCTGCTCAGACTCTGCTTCTCTGCCCCCAGCCAAGCTTATAGGCCTGCAGAGTGTCTAGTTTTGAAGATACAGACTCTGCTAAGCAAAAGTGAACAGGGCCAAACTGGGCTTATTTCGCTGTGAAAGTGACATTTAGGCACGGAGTTGGAAAACCTTGTCTGAACCCCTCCATCCTTCCTGTAGCTGCTCAGACTCTGCTTCTCTGCCCCCAGCCAAGCTTATAGGCCTGCAGAGTGTCTAGTTTTGAAGATACAGACTCTGCTAAGCAAAAGTGAACAGGGCCAAACTGGGCTTATTTCGCTGTGAAAGTGACATTTAGGCACGGAGTTGGAAAACCTTGTCTGAACCCCTCCATCCTTCCTGTAGCTGCTCAGACTCTGCTTCTCTGCCCCCAGCCAAGCTTATAGGCCTGCAGAGTGTCTAGTTTTGAAGATACAGACTCTGCTAAGCAAAAGTGAACAGGGCCAAACTGGGCTTATTTCGCTGTGAAAGTGACATTTAGGCACGGAGTTGGAAAACCTTGTCTGAACCCCTCCATCCTTCCTGTAGCTGCTCAGACTCTGCTTCTCTGCCCCCAGCCAAGCTTATAGGCCTGCAGAGTGTCTAGTTTTGAAGATACAGACTCTGCTAAGCAAAAGTGAACAGGGCCAAACTGGGCTTATTTCGCTGTGAAAGTGACATTTAGGCACGGAGTTGGAAAACCTTGTCTGAACCCCTCCATCCTTCCTGTAGCTGCTCAGACTCTGCTTCTCTGCCCCCAGCCAAGCTTATAGGCCTGCAGAGTGTCTAGTTTTGAAGATACAGACTCTGCTAAGCAAAAGTGAACAGGGCCAAACTGGGCTTATTTCGCTGTGAAAGTGACATCGAAATTTCACAGCGAAATAAGCCCAGTTTGGCCCTGTTCACTTTTGCTTAGCAGAGTCTGTATCTTCAAAACTAGACACTCTGCAGGCCTATAAGCTTGGCTGGGGGCAGAGAAGCAGAGTCTGAGCAGCTACAGGAAGGATGGAGGGGTTCAGACAAGGTTTTCCAACTCCGTGCCTAAATGTCACTTTCACAGCGAAATAAGCCCAGTTTGGCCCTGTTCACTTTTGCTTAGCAGAGTCTGTATCTTCAAAACTAGACACTCTGCAGGCCTATAAGCTTGGCTGGGGGCAGAGAAGCAGAGTCTGAGCAGCTACAGGAAGGATGGAGGGGTTCAGACAAGGTTTTCCAACTCCGTGCCTAAATGTCACTTTCACAGCGAAATAAGCCCAGTTTGGCCCTGTTCACTTTTGCTTAGCAGAGTCTGTATCTTCAAAACTAGACACTCTGCAGGCCTATAAGCTTGGCTGGGGGCAGAGAAGCAGAGTCTGAGCAGCTACAGGAAGGATGGAGGGGTTCAGACAAGGTTTTCCAACTCCGTGCCTAAATGTCACTTTCACAGCGAAATAAGCCCAGTTTGGCCCTGTTCACTTTTGCTTAGCAGAGTCTGTATCTTCAAAACTAGACACTCTGCAGGCCTATAAGCTTGGCTGGGGGCAGAGAAGCAGAGTCTGAGCAGCTACAGGAAGGATGGAGGGGTTCAGACAAGGTTTTCCAACTCCGTGCCTAAATGTCACTTTCACAGCGAAATAAGCCCAGTTTGGCCCTGTTCACTTTTGCTTAGCAGAGTCTGTATCTTCAAAACTAGACACTCTGCAGGCCTATAAGCTTGGCTGGGGGCAGAGAAGCAGAGTCTGAGCAGCTACAGGAAGGATGGAGGGGTTCAGACAAGGTTTTCCAACTCCGTGCCTAAATGTCACTTTCACAGCGAAATAAGCCCAGTTTGGCCCTGTTCACTTTTGCTTAGCAGAGTCTGTATCTTCAAAACTAGACACTCTGCAGGCCTATAAGCTTGGCTGGGGGCAGAGAAGCAGAGTCTGAGCAGCTACAGGAAGGATGGAGGGGTTCAGACAAGGTTTTCCAACTCCGTGCCTAAATGTCACTTTCACAGCGAAATAAGCCCAGTTTGGCCCTGTTCACTTTTGCTTAGCAGAGTCTGTATCTTCAAAACTAGACACTCTGCAGGCCTATAAGCTTGGCTGGGGGCAGAGAAGCAGAGTCTGAGCAGCTACAGGAAGGATGGAGGGGTTCAGACAAGGTTTTCCAACTCCGTGCCTAAATGTCACTTTCACAGCGAAATAAGCCCAGTTTGGCCCTGTTCACTTTTGCTTAGCAGAGTCTGTATCTTCAAAACTAGACACTCTGCAGGCCTATAAGCTTGGCTGGGGGCAGAGAAGCAGAGTCTGAGCAGCTACAGGAAGGATGGAGGGGTTCAGACAAGGTTTTCCAACTCCGTGCCTAAATGTCACTTTCACAGCGAAATAAGCCCAGTTTGGCCCTGTTCACTTTTGCTTAGCAGAGTCTGTATCTTCAAAACTAGACACTCTGCAGGCCTATAAGCTTGGCTGGGGGCAGAGAAGCAGAGTCTGAGCAGCTACAGGAAGGATGGAGGGGTTCAGACAAGGTTTTCCAACTCCGTGCCTAAATGTCACTTTCACAGCGAAATAAGCCCAGTTTGGCCCTGTTCACTTTTGCTTAGCAGAGTCTGTATCTTCAAAACTAGACACTCTGCAGGCCTATAAGCTTGGCTGGGGGCAGAGAAGCAGAGTCTGAGCAGCTACAGGAAGGATGGAGGGGTTCAGACAAGGTTTCCAATATCAGCATCAGCCCAATATCAGCATCAGCCCAATATCAGCATCAGCCCAATATCAGCATCAGCCCAATATCAGCATCAGCCCAATATCAGCATCAGCCCAATATCAGCATCAGCCCAATATCAGCATCAGCCCAATATCAGCATCAGCCCAATATCAGCATCAGCCCAATATCAGCATCAGCCCAATATCAGCATCAGCCCAATATCAGCATCAGCCCAATATCAGCATCAGCCCAATATCAGCATCAGCCCAATATCAGCATCAGCCCAATATCAGCATCAGCCCAATATCAGCATCAGCCCAATATCAGCATCAGCCCAATATCAGCATCAGCCCAATATCAGCATCAGCCCAATATCAGCATCAGCCCAATATCAGCATCAGCCCAATATCAGCATCAGCCCAATATCAGCATCAGCCCAATATCAGCATCAGCCCAATATCAGCATCAGCCCAATATCAGCATCAGCCCAATATCAGCATCAGCCCAATATCAGCATCAGCCCAATATCAGCATCAGCCCAATATCAGCATCAGCCCAATATCAGCATCAGCCCAATATCAGCATCAGCCCAATATCAGCATCAGCCCAATATCAGCATCAGCCCAATATCAGCATCAGCCCAATATCAGCATCAGCCCAATATCAGCATCAGCCCAATATCAGCATCAGCCCAATATCAGCATCAGCCCAATATCAGCATCAGCCCAATATCAGCATCAGCCCAATATCAGCATCAGCCCAATATCAGCATCAGCCCAATATCAGCATCAGCCCAATATCAGCATCAGCCCAATATCAGCATCAGCCCAATATCAGCATCAGCCCAATATCAGCATCAGCCCAATATCAGCATCAGCCCAATATCAGCATCAGCCCAATATCAGCATCAGCCCAATATCAGCATCAGCCCAATATCAGCATCAGCCCAATATCAGCATCAGCCCAATATCAGCATCAGCCCAATATCAGCATCAGCCCAATATCAGCATCAGCCCAATATCAGCATCAGCCCTAGACACTCTGCAGGCCTATAAGCTTGGCTGGGGGCAGAGAAGCAGCCCAATATGATATAATATCAGCTGATGCTGATATTGGGCTGATGCTGATATTGGGCTGATGCTGATATTGGGCTGATGCTGATATTGGGCTGATGCTGATATTGGGCTGATGCTGATATTGGGCTGATGCTGATATTGGGCTGATGCTGATATTGGGCTGATGCTGATATTGGGCTGATGCTGATATTGGGCTGATGCTGATATTGGGCTGATGCTGATATTGGGCTGATGCTGATATTGGGCTGATGCTGATATTGGGCTGATGCTGATATTGGGCTGATGCTGATATTGGGCTGATGCTGATATTGGGCTGATGCTGATATTGGGCTGATGCTGATATTGGGCTGATGCTGATATTGGGCTGATGCTGATATTGGGCTGATGCTGATATTGGGCTGATGCTGATATTGGGCTGATGCTGATATTGGGCTGATGCTGATATTGGGCTGATGCTGATATTGGGCTGATGCTGATATTGGGCTGATGCTGATATTGGGCTGATGCTGATATTGGGCTGATGCTGATATTGGGCTGATGCTGATATTGGGCTGATGCTGATATTGGGCTGATGCTGATATTGGGCTGATGCTGATATTGGGCTGATGCTGATATTGGGCTGATGCTGATATTGGGCTGATGCTGATATTGGGCTGATGCTGATATTGGGCTGATGCTGATATTGGGCTGATGCTGATATTGGGCTGATGCTGATATTGGGCTGATGCTGATATTGGGCTGATGCTGATATTGGGCTGATGCTGATATTGGGCTGATGCTGATATTGGGCTGATGCTGATATTGGGCTGATGCTGATATTGGGCTGATGCTGATATTGGGCTGATGCTGATATTGGGCTGATGCTGATATTGGGCTGATGCTGATATTGGGCTGATGCTGATATTGGGCTGATGCTGATATTGGGCTGATGCTGATATTGGGCTGATATTGATATTGGGCTGATATTGATATTGGGCTGATATAGGCCTGCAGAGTGTCTAGTTTTGAAGATACAGACTCTGCTAAGCAAAAGTGAACAGGGCCAAACTGGGCTTATTTCGCTGTGAAAGTGACATTTAGGCACGGACTTGGAAAACCTTGTCTGAACCCCTCCATCCTTCCTGTAGCTGCTCAGACTCTGCTTCTCTGCCCCCAGCCAAGCTTATAGGCCTGCAGAGTGTCTAGTTTTGAAGATACAGACTCTGCTAAGCAAAAGTGAACAGGGCCAAACTGGGCTTATTTCGCTGTGAAAGTGACATTTAGGCACGGAGTTGGAAAACCTTGTCTGAACCCCTCCATCCTTCCTGTAGCTGCTCAGACTCTGCTTCTCTGCCCCCAGCCAAGCTTATAGGCCTGCAGAGTGTCTAGTTTTGAAGATACAGACTCTGCTAAGCAAAAGTGAACAGGGCCAAACTGGGCTTATTTCGCTGTGAAAGTGACATTTAGGCACGGAGTTGGAAAACCTTGTCTGAACCCCTCCATCCTTCCTGTAGCTGCTCAGACTCTGCTTCTCTGCCCCCAGCCAAGCTTATAGGCCTGCAGAGTGTCTAGTTTTGAAGATACAGACTCTGCTAAGCAAAAGTGAACAGGGCCAAACTGGGCTTATTTCGCTGTGAAAGTGACATTTAGGCACGGAGTTGGAAAACCTTGTCTGAACCCCTCCATCCTTCCTGTAGCTGCTCAGACTCTGCTTCTCTGCCCCCAGCCAAGCTTATAGGCCTGCAGAGTGTCTAGTTTTGAAGATACAGACTCTGCTAAGCAAAAGTGAACAGGGCCAAACTGGGCTTATTTCGCTGTGAAAGTGACATTTAGGCACGGAGTTGGAAAACCTTGTCTGAACCCCTCCATCCTTCCTGTAGCTGCTCAGACTCTGCTTCTCTGCCCCCAGCCAAGCTTATAGGCCTGCAGAGTGTCTAGTTTTGAAGATACAGACTCTGCTAAGCAAAAGTGAACAGGGCCAAACTGGGCTTATTTCGCTGTGAAAGTGACATTTAGGCACGGAGTTGGAAAACCTTGTCTGAACCCCTCCATCCTTCCTGTAGCTGCTCAGACTCTGCTTCTCTGCCCCCAGCCAAGCTTATAGGCCTGCAGAGTGTCTAGTTTTGAAGATACAGACTCTGCTAAGCAAAAGTGAACAGGGCCAAACTGGGCTTATTTCGCTGTGAAAGTGACATTTAGGCACGGAGTTGGAAAACCTTGTCTGAACCCCTCCATCCTTCCTGTAGCTGCTCAGACTCTGCTTCTCTGCCCCCAGCCAAGCTTATAGGCCTGCAGAGTGTCTAGTTTTGAAGATACAGACTCTGCTAAGCAAAAGTGAACAGGGCCAAACTGGGCTTATTTCGCTGTGAAAGTGACATTTAGGCACGGAGTTGGAAAACCTTGTCTGAACCCCTCCATCCTTCCTGTAGCTGCTCAGACTCTGCTTCTCTGCCCCCAGCCAAGCTTATAGGCCTGCAGAGTGTCTAGTTTTGAAGATACAGACTCTGCTAAGCAAAAGTGAACAGGGCCAAACTGGGCTTATTTCGCTGTGAAAGTGACATTTAGGCACGGAGTTGGAAAACCTTGTCTGAACCCCTCCATCCTTCCTGTAGCTGCTCAGACTCTGCTTCTCTGCCCCCAGCCAAGCTTATAGGCCTGCAGAGTGTCTAGTTTTGAAGATACAGACTCTGCTAAGCAAAAGTGAACAGGGCCAAACTGGGCTTATTTCGCTGTGAAAGTGACATTTAGGCACGGAGTTGGAAAACCTTGTCTGAACCCCTCCATCCTTCCTGTAGCTGCTCAGACTCTGCTTCTCTGCCCCCAGCCAAGCTTATAGGCCTGCAGAGTGTCTAGTTTTGAAGATACAGACTCTGCTAAGCAAAAGTGAACAGGGCCAAACTGGGCTTATTTCGCTGTGAAAGTGACATTTAGGCACGGAGTTGGAAAACCTTGTCTGAACCCCTCCATCCTTCCTGTAGCTGCTCAGACTCTGCTTCTCTGCCCCCAGCCAAGCTTATAGGCCTGCAGAGTGTCTAGTTTTGAAGATACAGACTCTGCTAAGCAAAAGTGAACAGGGCCAAACTGGGCTTATTTCGCTGTGAAAGTGACATTTAGGCACGGAGTTGGAAAACCTTGTCTGAACCCCTCCATCCTTCCTGTAGCTGCTCAGACTCTGCTTCTCTGCCCCCAGCCAAGCTTATAGGCCTGCAGAGTGTCTAGTTTTGAAGATACAGACTCTGCTAAGCAAAAGTGAACAGGGCCAAACTGGGCTTATTTCGCTGTGAAAGTGACATTTAGGCACGGAGTTGGAAAACCTTGTCTGAACCCCTCCATCCTTCCTGTAGCTGCTCAGACTCTGCTTCTCTGCCCCCAGCCAAGCTTATAGGCCTGCAGAGTGTCTAGTTTTGAAGATACAGACTCTGCTAAGCAAAAGTGAACAGGGCCAAACTGGGCTTATTTCGCTGTGAAAGTGACATTTAGGCACGGAGTTGGAAAACCTTGTCTGAACCCCTCCATCCTTCCTGTAGCTGCTCAGACTCTGCTTCTCTGCCCCCAGCCAAGCTTATAGGCCTGCAGAGTGTCTAGTTTTGAAGATACAGACTCTGCTAAGCAAAAGTGAACAGGGCCAAACTGGGCTTATTTCGCTGTGAAAGTGACATTTAGGCACGGAGTTGGAAAACCTTGTCTGAACCCCTCCATCCTTCCTGTAGCTGCTCAGACTCTGCTTCTCTGCCCCCAGCCAAGCTTATAGGCCTGCAGAGTGTCTAGTTTTGAAGATACAGACTCTGCTAAGCAAAAGTGAACAGGGCCAAACTGGGCTTATTTCGCTGTGAAAGTGACATCGAAATTTCACAGCGAAATAAGCCCAGTTTGGCCCTGTTCACTTTTGCTTAGCAGAGTCTGTATCTTCAAAACTAGACACTCTGCAGGCCTATAAGCTTGGCTGGGGGCAGAGAAGCAGAGTCTGAGCAGCTACAGGAAGGATGGAGGGGTTCAGACAAGGTTTTCCAACTCCGTGCCTAAATGTCACTTTCACAGCGAAATAAGCCCAGTTTGGCCCTGTTCACTTTTGCTTAGCAGAGTCTGTATCTTCAAAACTAGACACTCTGCAGGCCTATAAGCTTGGCTGGGGGCAGAGAAGCAGAGTCTGAGCAGCTACAGGAAGGATGGAGGGGTTCAGACAAGGTTTTCCAACTCCGTGCCTAAATGTCACTTTCACAGCGAAATAAGCCCAGTTTGGCCCTGTTCACTTTTGCTTAGCAGAGTCTGTATCTTCAAAACTAGACACTCTGCAGGCCTATAAGCTTGGCTGGGGGCAGAGAAGCAGAGTCTGAGCAGCTACAGGAAGGATGGAGGGGTTCAGACAAGGTTTTCCAACTCCGTGCCTAAATGTCACTTTCACAGCGAAATAAGCCCAGTTTGGCCCTGTTCACTTTTGCTTAGCAGAGTCTGTATCTTCAAAACTAGACACTCTGCAGGCCTATAAGCTTGGCTGGGGGCAGAGAAGCAGAGTCTGAGCAGCTACAGGAAGGATGGAGGGGTTCAGACAAGGTTTTCCAACTCCGTGCCTAAATGTCACTTTCACAGCGAAATAAGCCCAGTTTGGCCCTGTTCACTTTTGCTTAGCAGAGTCTGTATCTTCAAAACTAGACACTCTGCAGGCCTATAAGCTTGGCTGGGGGCAGAGAAGCAGAGTCTGAGCAGCTACAGGAAGGATGGAGGGGTTCAGACAAGGTTTTCCAACTCCGTGCCAAAATGTCACTTTCACAGCGAAATAAGCCCAGTTTGGCCCTGTTCACTTTTGCTTAGCAGAGTCTGTATCTTCAAAACTAGACACTCTGCAGGCCTATAAGCTTGGCTGGGGGCAGAGAAGCAGAGTCTGAGCAGCTACAGGAAGGATGGAGGGGTTCAGACAAGGTTTTCCAACTCCGTGCCTAAATGTCACTTTCACAGCGAAATAAGCCCAGTTTGGCCCTGTTCACTTTTGCTTAGCAGAGTCTGTATCTTCAAAACTAGACACTCTGCAGGCCTATAAGCTTGGCTGGGGGCAGAGAAGCAGAGTCTGAGCAGCTACAGGAAGGATGGAGGGGTTCAGACAAGGTTTTCCAACTCCGTGCCTAAATGTCACTTTCACAGCGAAATAAGCCCAGTTTGGCCCTGTTCACTTTTGCTTAGCAGAGTCTGTATCTTCAAAACTAGACACTCTGCAGGCCTATAAGCTTGGCTGGGGGCAGAGAAGCAGAGTCTGAGCAGCTACAGGAAGGATGGAGGGGTTCAGACAAGGTTTTCCAACTCCGTGCCTAAATGTCACTTTCACAGCGAAATAAGCCCAGTTTGGCCCTGTTCACTTTTGCTTAGCAGAGTCTGTATCTTCAAAACTAGACACTCTGCAGGCCTATAAGCTTGGCTGGGGGCAGAGAAGCAGAGTCTGAGCAGCTACAGGAAGGATGGAGGGGTTCAGACAAGGTTTTCCAACTCCGTGCCTAAATGTCACTTTCACAGCGAAATAAGCCCAGTTTGGCCCTGTTCACTTTTGCTTAGCAGAGTCTGTATCTTCAAAACTAGACACTCTGCAGGCCTATAAGCTTGGCTGGGGGCAGAGAAGCAGAGTCTGAGCAGCTACAGGAAGGATGGAGGGGTTCAGACAAGGTTTTCCAACTCCGTGCCTAAATGTCACTTTCACAGCGAAATAAGCCCAGTTTGGCCCTGTTCACTTTTGCTTAGCAGAGTCTGTATCTTCAAAACTAGACACTCTGCAGGCCTATAAGCTTGGCTGGGGGCAGAGAAGCAGAGTCTGAGCAGCTACAGGAAGGATGGAGGGGTTCAGACAAGGTTTTCCAACTCCGTGCCTAAATGTCACTTTCACAGCGAGATAAGCCCAGTTTGGCCCTGTTCACTTTTGCTTAGCAGAGTCTGTATCTTCAAAACTAGACACTCTGCAGGCCTATAAGCTTGGCTGGGGGCAGAGAAGCAGAGTCTGAGCAGCTACAGGAAGGATGGAGGGGTTCAGACAAGGTTTTCCAACTCCGTGCCTAAATGTCACTTTCACAGCGAAATAAGCCCAGTTTGGCCCTGTTCACTTTTGCTTAGCAGAGTCTGTGGCCCTCATTTATCAACCGTGCGTACGCCAAAATATGGGTGTACGCCGAAATTACCGCAATTTTCGGCATTTACCATTTGCGCCAACGTTTCATTTTGAACTTGAGCCAGGACAAAACTCACGTCTGGTCGGGAGCTGTCGTACGCTTTGTCCTCACCTGTTTTTCTGTCGTAGAACAGCGGAGCAGCATTGTCTGAACTGCTGACACGCTGTCACAGGCATCTAAACATATGTTTTCACTCCTAAAATGTTTATATAAAACTGTATGTATATACATGTAAAAAGAAAAAGAAAAAGAGAGATTTCCAACTTTACAAGTAATTAAAATCGCGCAATTAAAAACAATATAACATGTTTACAATGTATTAGTTTGTGCTTAATCAAACAGTGCTTTACTGGCCTTGTTATGCGAGCGCACTTGTGAGATGATTTGGGAGCACATCGCATGCGGCATGAGCGTGACATCAGATGCCTATAGAATCACTGTGATATTATTTAAAAAAAAGGCACATGGACTGCACGCCTTTATTTCCAAGTGACAATGACAATCATACAGCTTGCCTATTTGCAATTGTAGCAGGCTATAGGCGTAAGGGGCTTAATCATTCACCATTTAAATAAGCGCTTTGACAGTTCAGATAAAAGCGAGATCATTTTCGGGGGTCGGGAGGCGTGCGTCGCCAGCCCAGGCCAGCACATACCGGCACACATGCAAACCTTCATCCATATGTTTATGATTCGTTCATCAATGATCAAATCACTCCATAAACGTTGATTATGACTGCCTTGACGACATGGTAGCCTATCTCTCATGCAGGCATCACTGACTCACCCACAGGACTTATCACAGCAGTGCGCAGTCTCACTGATCGCCTTCGCCGTGCACTGCGCACGAATGGGTAAAATTATTATAGGCCTACAAACGTATTCCATTCATGGCGATGCGATGTGTCATGTAGCCTTGAGGTGCGTGCGTGCGTGCGTGGACATGACAGAAAGGCAAGCGAGGTGAGAGGGAAACAGGTGAGAGGGAATTATTTAATTCATGCAGGTGTTCGTTCTTTATTTATTTAAGATACAACACACCAGTTAGTTGGGCTTGCAAGTTGTGTGTGTGTGTGTGTGTGTGTGTGTGTGTGAGAGAGGGGGGTGAGGCGGGCAGTACGTTTTTCCTGTATCCATGGTTTCCAGGTCGTATTGCAGTTGTTCATGTCGCAAAAACGAGGGCGAGGCTTGATTTCATAGGGCGTGCCAGATAGATTTCAGCCGTCACATTTATAAACGTCCGAACGAAATTAAGGAAGAAACAGCTGTCTGCGATCACTTTGTAAATGCCGACCCGACGTGGGTGTACTACGAATCCTACACTCGAATTTGGGGCAGATTTTACACTCGATTGATAAATGAGGGCCTGTATCTTCAAAACTAGACACTCTGCAGGCCTATAAGCTTGGCTGGGGGCAGAGAAGCAGAGTCTGAGCAGCTACAGGAAGGATGGAGGGGTTCAGACAAGGTTTTCCAAGTCCGTGCCTAAATGTCACTTTCACAGCGAAATAAGCCCAGTTTGGCCCTGTTCACTTTTGCTTAGCAGAGTCTGTATCTTCAAAACTAGACACTCTGCAGGCCTATATCAGCCCAATATCAATATCAGCCCAATATCAATATCAGCCCAATATCAGCATCTGCCCAATATCAGCATCAGCCCAATATCAGCATCAGCCCAATATCAGCATCAGCCCAATATCAGCATCAGCCCAATATCAGCATCAGCCCAATATCAGCATCAGCCCAATATCAGCATCAGCCCAATATCAGCATCAGCCCAATATCAGCATCAGCCCAATATCAGCATCAGACCATTATCAGCATCAGCCCAATATCAGCATCAGCCCAATATCAGCATCAGCCCAATATCAGCATCAGCCCAATATCAGCATCAGCCCAATATCAGCATCAGCCCAATATCAGCATCAGCCCAATATCAGCATCAGCCCAATATCAGCATCAGCCCAATATCAGCATCAGCCCAATATCAGCATCAGCCCAATATCAGCATCAGCCCAATATCAGCATCAGCCCAATATCAGCATCAGCCCAATATCAGCATCAGCCCAATATCAGCATCAGCCCAATATCAGCATCAGCCCAATATCAGCATCAGCCCAATATCAGCATCAGCCCAATATCAGCATCAGCCCAATATCAGCATCAGCCCAATATCAGCATCAGCCCAATATCAGCATCAGCCCAATATCAGCATCAGCCCAATATCAGCATCAGCCCAATATCAGCATCAGCCCAATATCAGCATCAGCCCAATATCAGCATCAGCCCAATATCAGCATCAGCCCAATATCAGCATCAGCCCAATATCAGCATCAGCCCAATATCAGCATCAGCCCAATATCAGCATCAGCCCAATATCAGCATCAGCCCAATATCAGCATCAGCCCAATATCAGCATCAGCCCAATATCAGCATCAGCCCAATATCAGCATCAGCCCAATATCAGCATCAGCCCAATATCAGCATCAGCCCAATATCAGCATCAGCCCAATATCAGCATCAGCCCAATATCAGCATCAGCCCAATATCAGCATCAGCCCAATATCAGCATCAGCCCAATATCAGCATCAGCCCAATATCAGCATCAGCCCAATATCAGCATCAGCCCAATATCAGCATCAGCCCAATATCAGCATCAGCCCAATATCAGCATCAGCCCAATATCAGCATCAGCCCAATATCAGCATCAGCCCAATATCAGCATCAGCCCAATATCAGCATCAGCCCAATATCAGCATCAGCCCAATATCAGCATCAGCCCAATATCAGCATCAGCCCAATATCAGCATCAGCCCAATATCAGCATCAGCCCAATATCAGCATCAGCCCAATATCAGCATCAGCCCAATATCAGCATCAGCCCAATATCAGCATCAGCCCAATATCAGCATCAGCCCAATATCAGCATCAGCCCAATATCAGCATCAGCCCAATATCAGCATCAGCCCAATATCAGCATCAGCCCAATATCAGCATCAGCCCAATATCAGCATCAGCCCAATATCAGCATCAGCCCAATATCAGCATCAGCCCAATATCAGCATCAGCCCAATATCAGCATCAGCCCAATATCAGCATCAGCCCAATATCAGCATCAGCCCAATATCAGCATCAGCCCAATATCAGCATCAGCCCAATATCAGCATCAGCCCAATATCAGCATCAGCCCAATATCAGCATCAGCCCAATATCAGCATCAGCCCAATATCAGCATCAGCCCAATATCAGCATCAGCCCAATATCAGCATCAGCCCAATATCAGCATCAGCCCAATATCAGCATCAGCCCAATATCAGCATCAGCCCAATATCAGCATCAGCTGATATTATATCATATTGGGCTGCTTCTCTGCCCCCAGCCAAGCTTATAGGCCTGCAGAGTGTCTAGGGCTGATGCTGATATTGGGCTGATGCTGATATTGGGCTGATGCTGATATTGGGCTGATGCTGATATTGGGCTGATGCTGATATTGGGCTGATGCTGATATTGGGCTGATGCTGATATTGGGCTGATGCTGATATTGGGCTGATGCTGATATTGGGCTGATGCTGATATTGGGCTGATGCTGATATTGGGCTGATGCTGATATTGGGCTGATGCTGATATTGGGCTGATGCTGATATTGGGCTGATGCTGATATTGGGCTGATGCTGATATTGGGCTGATGCTGATATTGGGCTGATGCTGATATTGGGCTGATGCTGATATTGGGCTGATGCTGATATTGGGCTGATGCTGATATTGGGCTGATGCTGATATTGGGCTGATGCTGATATTGGGCTGATGCTGATATTGGGCTGATGCTGATATTGGGCTGATGCTGATATTGGGCTGATGCTGATATTGGGCTGATGCTGATATTGGGCTGATGCTGATATTGGGCTGATGCTGATATTGGGCTGATGCTGATATTGGGCTGATGCTGATATTGGGCTGATGCTGATATTGGGCTGATGCTGATATTGGGCTGATGCTGATATTGGGCTGATGCTGATATTGGGCTGATGCTGATATTGGGCTGATGCTGATATTGGGCTGATGCTGATATTGGGCTGATGCTGATATTGGGCTGATGCTGATATTGGGCTGATGCTGATATTGGGCTGATGCTGATATTGGGCTGATGCTGATATTGGGCTGATGCTGATATTGGGCTGATGCTGATATTGGGCTGATGCTGATATTGGGCTGATGCTGATATTGGGCTGATGCTGATATTGGGCTGATGCTGATATTGGGCTGATGCTGATATTGGGCTGATGCTGATATTGGGCTGATGCTGATATTGGGCTGATGCTGATATTGGGCTGATGCTGATATTGGGCTGATGCTGATATTGGGCTGATGCTGATATTGGGCTGATGCTGATATTGGGCTGATATTGATATTGGGCTGATATTGATATTGGGCTGATATAGGCCTGCAGAGTGTCTAGTTTTGAAGATACAGACTCTGCTAAGCAAAAGTGAACAGGGCCAAACTGGGCTTATTTCGCTGTGAAAGTGACATTTAGGCACGGACTTGGAAAACCTTGTCTGAACCCCTCCATCCTTCCTGTAGCTGCTCAGACTCTGCTTCTCTGCCCCCAGCCAAGCTTATAGGCCTGCAGAGTGTCTAGTTTTGAAGATACAGACTCTGCTAAGCAAAAGTGAACAGGGCCAAACTGGGCTTATTTCGCTGTGAAAGTGACATTTAGGCACGGAGTTGGAAAACCTTGTCTGAACCCCTCCATCCTTCCTGTAGCTGCTCAGACTCTGCTTCTCTGCCCCCAGCCAAGCTTATAGGCCTGCAGAGTGTCTAGTTTTGAAGATACAGACTCTGCTAAGCAAAAGTGAACAGGGCCAAACTGGGCTTATTTCGCTGTGAAAGTGACATTTAGGCACGGAGTTGGAAAACCTTGTCTGAACCCCTCCATCCTTCCTGTAGCTGCTCAGACTCTGCTTCTCTGCCCCCAGCCAAGCTTATAGGCCTGCAGAGTGTCTAGTTTTGAAGATACAGACTCTGCTAAGCAAAAGTGAACAGGGCCAAACTGGGCTTATTTCGCTGTGAAAGTGACATTTAGGCACGGAGTTGGAAAACCTTGTCTGAACCCCTCCATCCTTCCTGTAGCTGCTCAGACTCTGCTTCTCTGCCCCCAGCCAAGCTTATAGGCCTGCAGAGTGTCTAGTTTTGAAGATACAGACTCTGCTAAGCAAAAGTGAACAGGGCCAAACTGGGCTTATTTCGCTGTGAAAGTGACATTTAGGCACGGAGTTGGAAAACCTTGTCTGAACCCCTCCATCCTTCCTGTAGCTGCTCAGACTCTGCTTCTCTGCCCCCAGCCAAGCTTATAGGCCTGCAGAGTGTCTAGTTTTGAAGATACAGACTCTGCTAAGCAAAAGTGAACAGGGCCAAACTGGGCTTATTTCGCTGTGAAAGTGACATTTAGGCACGGAGTTGGAAAACCTTGTCTGAACCCCTCCATCCTTCCTGTAGCTGCTCAGACTCTGCTTCTCTGCCCCCAGCCAAGCTTATAGGCCTGCAGAGTGTCTAGTTTTGAAGATACAGACTCTGCTAAGCAAAAGTGAACAGGGCCAAACTGGGCTTATTTCGCTGTGAAAGTGACATTTAGGCACGGAGTTGGAAAACCTTGTCTGAACCCCTCCATCCTTCCTGTAGCTGCTCAGACTCTGCTTCTCTGCCCCCAGCCAAGCTTATAGGCCTGCAGAGTGTCTCTGCAGGCCTATGTCTCTGGAGGGGTTCAGACAAGGTTTTCCAACTCCGTGCCTAAATGTCACTTTCACAGCGAAATAAGCCCAGTTTGGCCCTGTTCACTTTTGCTTAGCAGAGTCTGTATCTTCAAAACTAGACACTCTGCAGGCCTATAAGCTTGGCTGGGGGCAGAGAAGCAGAGTCTGAGCAGCTACAGGAAGGATGGAGGGGTTCAGACAAGGTTTTCCAACTCCGTGCCTAAATGTCACTTTCACAGCGAAATAAGCCCAGTTTGGCCCTGTTCACTTTTGCTTAGCAGAGTCTGTATCTTCAAAACTAGACACTCTGCAGGCCTATAAGCTTGGCTGGGGGCAGAGAAGCAGAGTCTGAGCAGCTACAGGAAGGATGGAGGGGTTCAGACAAGGTTTTCCAACTCCGTGCCTAAATGTCACTTTCACAGCGAAATAAGCCCAGTTTGGCCCTGTTCACTTTTGCTTAGCAGAGTCTGTATCTTCAAAACTAGACACTCTGCAGGCCTATAAGCTTGGCTGGGGGCAGAGAAGCAGAGTCTGAGCAGCTACAGGAAGGATGGAGGGGTTCAGACAAGGTTTTCCAACTCCGTGCCTAAATGTCACTTTCACAGCGAAATAAGCCCAGTTTGGCCCTGTTCACTTTTGCTTAGCAGAGTCTGTATCTTCAAAACTAGACACTCTGCAGGCCTATAAGCTTGGCTGGGGGCAGAGAAGCAGAGTCTGAGCAGCTACAGGAAGGATGGAGGGGTTCAGACAAGGTTTTCCAACTCCGTGCCTAAATGTCACTTTCACAGCGAAATAAGCCCAGTTTGGCCCTGTTCACTTTTGCTTAGCAGAGTCTGTATCTTCAAAACTAGACACTCTGCAGGCCTATAAGCTTGGCTGGGGGCAGAGAAGCAGAGTCTGAGCAGCTACAGGAAGGATGGAGGGGTTCAGACAAGGTTTTCCAACTCCGTGCCTAAATGTCACTTTCACAGCGAAATAAGCCCAGTTTGGCCCTGTTCACTTTTGCTTAGCAGAGTCTGTATCTTCAAAACTAGACACTCTGCAGGCCTATAAGCTTGGCTGGGGGCAGAGAAGCAGAGTCTGAGCAGCTACAGGAAGGATGGAGGGGTTCAGACAAGGTTTTCCAACTCCGTGCCTAAATGTCACTTTCACAGCGAAATAAGCCCAGTTTGGCCCTGTTCACTTTTGCTTAGCAGAGTCTGTATCTTCAAAACTAGACACTCTGCAGGCCTATAAGCTTGGCTGGGGGCAGAGAAGCAGAGTCTGAGCAGCTACAGGAAGGATGGAGGGGTTCAGACAAGGTTTTCCAACTCCGTGCCTAAATGTCACTTTCACAGCGAAATAAGCCCAGTTTGGCCCTGTTCACTTTTGCTTAGCAGAGTCTGTATCTTCAAAACTAGACACTCTGCAGGCCTATAAGCTTGGCTGGGGGCAGAGAAGCAGAGTCTGAGCAGCTACAGGAAGGATGGAGGGGTTCAGACAAGGTTTTCCAACTCCGTGCCTAAATGTCACTTTCACAGCGAAATAAGCCCAGTTTGGCCCTGTTCACTTTTGCTTAGCAGAGTCTGTATCTTCAAAACTAGACACTCTGCAGGCCTATAAGCTTGGCTGGGGGCAGAGAAGCAGAGTCTGAGCAGCTACAGGAAGGATGGAGGGGTTCAGACAAGGTTTTCCAACTCCGTGCCTAAATGTCACTTTCACAGCGAAATAAGCCCAGTTTGGCCCTGTTCACTTTTGCTTAGCAGAGTCTGTATCTTCAAAACTAGACACTCTGCAGGCCTATAAGCTTGGCTGGGGGCAGAGAAGCAGAGTCTGAGCAGCTACAGGAAGGATGGAGGGGTTCAGACAAGGTTTTCCAACTCCGTGCCTAAATGTCACTTTCACAGCGAAATAAGCCCAGTTTGGCCCTGTTCACTTTTGCTTAGCAGAGTCTGTATCTTCAAAACTAGACACTCTGCAGGCCTATAAGCTTGGCTGGGGGCAGAGAAGCAGAGTCTGAGCAGCTACAGGAAGGATGGAGGGGTTCAGACAAGGTTTTCCAACTCCGTGCCTAAATGTCACTTTCACAGCGAAATAAGCCCAGTTTGGCCCTGTTCACTTTTGCTTAGCAGAGTCTGTATCTTCAAAACTAGACACTCTGCAGGCCTATAAGCTTGGCTGGGGGCAGAGAAGCAGAGTCTGAGCAGCTACAGGAAGGATGGAGGGGTTCAGACAAGGTTTTCCAACTCCGTGCCTAAATGTCACTTTCACAGCGAGATAAGCCCAGTTTGGCCCTGTTCACTTTTGCTTAGCAGAGTCTGTATCTTCAAAACTAGACACTCTGCAGGCCTATAAGCTTGGCTGGGGGCAGAGAAGCAGAGTCTGAGCAGCTACAGGAAGGATGGAGGGGTTCAGACAAGGTTTTCCAACTCCGTGCCTAAATGTCACTTTCACAGCGAAATAAGCCCAGTTTGGCCCTGTTCACTTTTGCTTAGCAGAGTCTGTATCTTCAAAACTAGACACTCTGCAGGCCTATAAGCTTGGCTGGGGGCAGAGAAGCAGAGTCTGAGCAGCTACAGGAAGGATGGAGGGGTTCAGACAAGGTTTTCCAAGTCCGTGCCTAAATGTCACTTTCACAGCGAAATAAGCCCAGTTTGGCCCTGTTCACTTTTGCTTAGCAGAGTCTGTATCTTCAAAACTAGACACTCTGCAGGCCTATATCAGCCCAATATCAATATCAGCCCAATATCAATATCAGCCCAATATCAGCATCTGCCCAATATCAGCATCAGCCCAATATCAGCATCAGCCCAATATCAGCATCAGCCCAATATCAGCATCAGCCCAATATCAGCATCAGCCCAATATCAGCATCAGCCCAATATCAGCATCAGCCCAATATCAGCATCAGCCCAATATCAGCATCAGCCCAATATCAGCATCAGACCATTATCAGCATCAGCCCAATATCAGCATCAGCCCAATATCAGCATCAGCCCAATATCAGCATCAGCCCAATATCAGCATCAGCCCAATATCAGCATCAGCCCAATATCAGCATCAGCCCAATATCAGCATCAGCCCAATATCAGCATCAGCCCAATATCAGCATCAGCCCAATATCAGCATCAGCCCAATATCAGCATCAGCCCAATATCAGCATCAGCCCAATATCAGCATCAGCCCAATATCAGCATCAGCCCAATATCAGCATCAGCCCAATATCAGCATCAGCCCAATATCAGCATCAGCCCAATATCAGCATCAGCCCAATATCAGCATCAGCCCAATATCAGCATCAGCCCAATATCAGCATCAGCCCAATATCAGCATCAGCCCAATATCAGCATCAGCCCAATATCAGCATCAGCCCAATATCAGCATCAGCCCAATATCAGCATCAGCCCAATATCAGCATCAGCCCAATATCAGCATCAGCCCAATATCAGCATCAGCCCAATATCAGCATCAGCCCAATATCAGCATCAGCCCAATATCAGCATCAGCCCAATATCAGCATCAGCCCAATATCAGCATCAGCCCAATATCAGCATCAGCCCAATATCAGCATCAGCCCAATATCAGCATCAGCCCAATATCAGCATCAGCCCAATATCAGCATCAGCCCAATATCAGCATCAGCCCAATATCAGCATCAGCCCAATATCAGCATCAGCCCAATATCAGCATCAGCCCAATATCAGCATCAGCCCAATATCAGCATCAGCCCAATATCAGCATCAGCCCAATATCAGCATCAGCCCAATATCAGCATCAGCCCAATATCAGCATCAGCCCAATATCAGCATCAGCCCAATATCAGCATCAGCCCAATATCAGCATCAGCCCAATATCAGCATCAGCCCAATATCAGCATCAGCCCAATATCAGCATCAGCCCAATATCAGCATCAGCCCAATATCAGCATCAGCCCAATATCAGCATCAGCCCAATATCAGCATCAGCCCAATATCAGCATCAGCCCAATATCAGCATCAGCCCAATATCAGCATCAGCCCAATATCAGCATCAGCCCAATATCAGCATCAGCCCAATATCAGCATCAGCCCAATATCAGCATCAGCCCAATATCAGCATCAGCCCAATATCAGCATCAGCCCAATATCAGCATCAGCCCAATATCAGCATCAGCCCAATATCAGCATCAGCCCAATATCAGCATCAGCCCAATATCAGCATCAGCCCAATATCAGCATCAGCCCAATATCAGCATCAGCCCAATATCAGCATCAGCCCAATATCAGCATCAGCCCAATATCAGCATCAGCCCAATATCAGCATCAGCCCAATATCAGCATCAGCCCAATATCAGCATCAGCCCAATATCAGCATCAGCCCAATATCAGCATCAGCCCAATATCAGCATCAGCCCAATATCAGCATCAGCCCAATATCAGCATCAGCCCAATATCAGCATCAGCTGATATTATATCATATTGGGCTGCTTCTCTGCCCCCAGCCAAGCTTATAGGCCTGCAGAGTGTCTAGGGCTGATGCTGATATTGGGCTGATGCTGATATTGGGCTGATGCTGATATTGGGCTGATGCTGATATTGGGCTGATGCTGATATTGGGCTGATGCTGATATTGGGCTGATGCTGATATTGGGCTGATGCTGATATTGGGCTGATGCTGATATTGGGCTGATGCTGATATTGGGCTGATGCTGATATTGGGCTGATGCTGATATTGGGCTGATGCTGATATTGGGCTGATGCTGATATTGGGCTGATGCTGATATTGGGCTGATGCTGATATTGGGCTGATGCTGATATTGGGCTGATGCTGATATTGGGCTGATGCTGATATTGGGCTGATGCTGATATTGGGCTGATGCTGATATTGGGCTGATGCTGATATTGGGCTGATGCTGATATTGGGCTGATGCTGATATTGGGCTGATGCTGATATTGGGCTGATGCTGATATTGGGCTGATGCTGATATTGGGCTGATGCTGATATTGGGCTGATGCTGATATTGGGCTGATGCTGATATTGGGCTGATGCTGATATTGGGCTGATGCTGATATTGGGCTGATGCTGATATTGGGCTGATGCTGATATTGGGCTGATGCTGATATTGGGCTGATGCTGATATTGGGCTGATGCTGATATTGGGCTGATGCTGATATTGGGCTGATGCTGATATTGGGCTGATGCTGATATTGGGCTGATGCTGATATTGGGCTGATGCTGATATTGGGCTGATGCTGATATTGGGCTGATGCTGATATTGGGCTGATGCTGATATTGGGCTGATGCTGATATTGGGCTGATGCTGATATTGGGCTGATGCTGATATTGGGCTGATGCTGATATTGGGCTGATGCTGATATTGGGCTGATGCTGATATTGGGCTGATGCTGATATTGGGCTGATGCTGATATTGGGCTGATGCTGATATTGGGCTGATGCTGATATTGGGCTGATGCTGATATTGGGCTGATGCTGATATTGGGCTGATATTGATATTGGGCTGATATTGATATTGGGCTGATATAGGCCTGCAGAGTGTCTAGTTTTGAAGATACAGACTCTGCTAAGCAAAAGTGAACAGGGCCAAACTGGGCTTATTTCGCTGTGAAAGTGACATTTAGGCACGGACTTGGAAAACCTTGTCTGAACCCCTCCATCCTTCCTGTAGCTGCTCAGACTCTGCTTCTCTGCCCCCAGCCAAGCTTATAGGCCTGCAGAGTGTCTAGTTTTGAAGATACAGACTCTGCTAAGCAAAAGTGAACAGGGCCAAACTGGGCTTATTTCGCTGTGAAAGTGACATTTAGGCACGGAGTTGGAAAACCTTGTCTGAACCCCTCCATCCTTCCTGTAGCTGCTCAGACTCTGCTTCTCTGCCCCCAGCCAAGCTTATAGGCCTGCAGAGTGTCTAGTTTTGAAGATACAGACTCTGCTAAGCAAAAGTGAACAGGGCCAAACTGGGCTTATTTCGCTGTGAAAGTGACATTTAGGCACGGAGTTGGAAAACCTTGTCTGAACCCCTCCATCCTTCCTGTAGCTGCTCAGACTCTGCTTCTCTGCCCCCAGCCAAGCTTATAGGCCTGCAGAGTGTCTAGTTTTGAAGATACAGACTCTGCTAAGCAAAAGTGAACAGGGCCAAACTGGGCTTATTTCGCTGTGAAAGTGACATTTAGGCACGGAGTTGGAAAACCTTGTCTGAACCCCTCCATCCTTCCTGTAGCTGCTCAGACTCTGCTTCTCTGCCCCCAGCCAAGCTTATAGGCCTGCAGAGTGTCTAGTTTTGAAGATACAGACTCTGCTAAGCAAAAGTGAACAGGGCCAAACTGGGCTTATTTCGCTGTGAAAGTGACATTTAGGCACGGAGTTGGAAAACCTTGTCTGAACCCCTCCATCCTTCCTGTAGCTGCTCAGACTCTGCTTCTCTGCCCCCAGCCAAGCTTATAGGCCTGCAGAGTGTCTAGTTTTGAAGATACAGACTCTGCTAAGCAAAAGTGAACAGGGCCAAACTGGGCTTATTTCGCTGTGAAAGTGACATTTAGGCACGGAGTTGGAAAACCTTGTCTGAACCCCTCCATCCTTCCTGTAGCTGCTCAGACTCTGCTTCTCTGCCCCCAGCCAAGCTTATAGGCCTGCAGAGTGTCTAGTTTTGAAGATACAGACTCTGCTAAGCAAAAGTGAACAGGGCCAAACTGGGCTTATTTCGCTGTGAAAGTGACATTTAGGCACGGAGTTGGAAAACCTTGTCTGAACCCCTCCATCCTTCCTGTAGCTGCTCAGACTCTGCTTCTCTGCCCCCAGCCAAGCTTATAGGCCTGCAGAGTGTCTCTGCAGGCCTATGTCTCTGGAGGGGTTCAGACAAGGTTTTCCAACTCCGTGCCTAAATGTCACTTTCACAGCGAAATAAGCCCAGTTTGGCCCTGTTCACTTTTGCTTAGCAGAGTCTGTATCTTCAAAACTAGACACTCTGCAGGCCTATAAGCTTGGCTGGGGGCAGAGAAGCAGAGTCTGAGCAGCTACAGGAAGGATGGAGGGGTTCAGACAAGGTTTTCCAACTCCGTGCCTAAATGTCACTTTCACAGCGAAATAAGCCCAGTTTGGCCCTGTTCACTTTTGCTTAGCAGAGTCTGTATCTTCAAAACTAGACACTCTGCAGGCCTATAAGCTTGGCTGGGGGCAGAGAAGCAGAGTCTGAGCAGCTACAGGAAGGATGGAGGGGTTCAGACAAGGTTTTCCAACTCCGTGCCTAAATGTCACTTTCACAGCGAAATAAGCCCAGTTTGGCCCTGTTCACTTTTGCTTAGCAGAGTCTGTATCTTCAAAACTAGACACTCTGCAGGCCTATAAGCTTGGCTGGGGGCAGAGAAGCAGAGTCTGAGCAGCTACAGGAAGGATGGAGGGGTTCAGACAAGGTTTTCCAACTCCGTGCCTAAATGTCACTTTCACAGCGAAATAAGCCCAGTTTGGCCCTGTTCACTTTTGCTTAGCAGAGTCTGTATCTTCAAAACTAGACACTCTGCAGGCCTATAAGCTTGGCTGGGGGCAGAGAAGCAGAGTCTGAGCAGCTACAGGAAGGATGGAGGGGTTCAGACAAGGTTTTCCAACTCCGTGCCTAAATGTCACTTTCACAGCAAAATAAGCCCAGTTTGGCCCTGTTCACTTTTGCTTAGCAGAGTCTGTATCTTCAAAACTAGACACTCTGCAGGCCTATAAGCTTGGCTGGGGGCAGAGAAGCAGAGTCTGAGCAGCTACAGGAAGGATGGAGGGGTTCAGACAAGGTTTTCCAAGTCCGTGCCTAAATGTCACTTTCACAGCGAAATAAGCCCAGTTTGGCCCTGTTCACTTTTGCTTAGCAGAGTCTGTATCTTCAAAACTAGACACTCTGCAGGCCTATATCAGCCCAATATCAATATCAGCCCAATATCAACATCAGCCCAATATCAGCATCAGCCCAATATCAGCATCAGCCCAATATCAGCATCAGCCCAATATCAGCATCAGCCCAATATCAGCATCAGCCCAATATCAGCATCAGCCCAATATCAGCATCAGCCCAATATCAGCATCAGCCCAATATCAGCATCAGCCCAATATCAGCATCAGCCCAATATCAGCATCAGCCCAATATCAGCATCAGCCCAATATCAGCATCAGCCCAATATCAGCATCAGCCCAATATCAGCATCAGCCCAATATCAGCATCAGCCCAATATCAGCATCAGCCCAATATCAGCATCAGCCCAATATCAGCATCAGCCCAATATCAGCATCAGCCCAATATCAGCATCAGCCCAATATCAGCATCAGCCCAATATCAGCATCAGCCCAATATCAGCATCAGCCCAATATCAGCATCAGCCCAATATCAGCATCAGCCCAATATCAGCATCAGCCCAATATCAGCATCAGCCCAATATCAGCATCAGCCCAATATCAGCATCAGCCCAATATCAGCATCAGCCCAATATCAGCATCAGCCCAATATCAGCATCAGCCCAATATCAGCATCAGCCCAATATCAGCATCAGCCCAATATCAGCATCAGCCCAATATCAGCATCAGCCCAATATCAGCATCAGCCCAATATCAGCATCAGCCCAATATCAGCATCAGCCCAATATCAGCATCAGCCCAATATCAGCATCAGCCCAATATCAGCATCAGCCCAATATCAGCATCAGCCCAATATCAGCATCAGCCCAATATCAGCATCAGCCCAATATCAGCATCAGCCCAATATCAGCATCAGCCCAATATCAGCATCAGCCCAATATCAGCATCAGCCCAATATCAGCATCAGCCCAATATCAGCATCAGCCCAATATCAGCATCAGCCCAATATCAGCATCAGCCCAATATCAGCATCAGCCCAATATCAGCATCAGCCCAATATCAGCATCAGCCCAATATCAGCATCAGCCCAATATCAGCATCAGCCCAATATCAGCATCAGCCCAATATCAGCATCAGCCCAATATCAGCATCAGCCCAATATCAGCATCAGCCCAATATCAGCATCAGCCCAATATCAGCATCAGCCCAATATCAGCATCAGCCCAATATCAGCATCAGCCCAATATCAGCATCAGCCCAATATCAGCATCAGCCCAATATCAGCATCAGCCCAATATCAGCATCAGCCCAATATCAGCATCAGCCCAATATCAGCATCAGCCCAATATCAGCATCAGCCCAATATCAGCATCAGCCCAATATCAGCATCAGCTGATATTATATCATATTGGGCTGCTTCTCTGCCCCCAGCCAAGCTTATAGGCCTGCAGAGTGTCTAGGGCTGATGCTGATATTGGGCTGATGCTGATATTGGGCTGATGCTGATATTGGGCTGATGCTGATATTGGGCTGATGCTGATATTGGGCTGATGCTGATATTGGGCTGATGCTGATATTGGGCTGATGCTGATATTGGGCTGATGCTGATATTGGGCTGATGCTGATATTGGGCTGATGCTGATATTGGGCTGATGCTGATATTGGGCTGATGCTGATATTGGGCTGATGCTGATATTGGGCTGATGCTGATATTGGGCTGATGCTGATATTGGGCTGATGCTGATATTGGGCTGATGCTGATATTGGGCTGATGCTGATATTGGGCTGATGCTGATATTGGGCTGATGCTGATATTGGGCTGATGCTGATATTGGGCTGATGCTGATATTGGGCTGATGCTGATATTGGGCTGATGCTGATATTGGGCTGATGCTGATATTGGGCTGATGCTGATATTGGGCTGATGCTGATATTGGGCTGATGCTGATATTGGGCTGATGCTGATATTGGGCTGATGCTGATATTGGGCTGATGCTGATATTGGGCTGATGCTGATATTGGGCTGATGCTGATATTGGGCTGATGCTGATATTGGGCTGATGCTGATATTGGGCTGATGCTGATATTGGGCTGATGCTGATATTGGGCTGATGCTGATATTGGGCTGATGCTGATATTGGGCTGATGCTGATATTGGGCTGATGCTGATATTGGGCTGATGCTGATATTGGGCTGATGCTGATATTGGGCTGATGCTGATATTGGGCTGATGCTGATATTGGGCTGATGCTGATATTGGGCTGATGCTGATATTGGGCTGATGCTGATATTGGGCTGATGCTGATATTGGGCTGATGCTGATATTGGGCTGATGCTGATATTGGGCTGATGCTGATATTGGAAACCTTGTCTGAACCCCTCCATCCTTCCTGTAGCTGCTCAGACTCTGCTTCTCTGCCCCCAGCCAAGCTTATAGGCCTGCAGAGTGTCTAGTTTTGAAGATACAGACTCTGCTAAGCAAAAGTGAACAGGGCCAAACTGGGCTTATTTCGCTGTGAAAGTGACATTTAGGCACGGAGTTGGAAAACCTTGTCTGAACCCCTCCATCCTTCCTGTAGCTGCTCAGACTCTGCTTCTCTGCCCCCAGCCAAGCTTATAGGCCTGCAGAGTGTCTAGTTTTGAAGATACAGACTCTGCTAAGCAAAAGTGAACAGGGCCAAACTGGGCTTATTTCGCTGTGAAAGTGACATTTAGGCACGGAGTTGGAAAACCTTGTCTGAACCCCTCCATCCTTCCTGTAGCTGCTCAGACTCTGCTTCTCTGCCCCCAGCCAAGCTTATAGGCCTGCAGAGTGTCTAGTTTTGAAGATACAGACTCTGCTAAGCAAAAGCGAACAGGGCCAAACTGGGCTTATTTCGCTGTGAAAGTGACATTTAGGCACGGAGTTGGAAAACCTTGTCTGAACCCCTCCATCCTTCCTGTAGCTGCTCAGACTCTGCTTCTCTGCCCCCAGCCAAGCTTATAGGCCTGCAGAGTGTCTAGTTTTGAAGATACAGACTCTGCTAAGCAAAAGTGAACAGGGCCAAACTGGGCTTATTTCGCTGTGAAAGTGACATTTAGGCACGGAGTTGGAAAACCTTGTCTGAACCCCTCCATCCTTCCTGTAGCTGCTCAGACTCTGCTTCTCTGCCCCCAGCCAAGCTTATAGGCCTGCAGAGTGTCTAGTTTTGAAGATACAGACTCTGCTAAGCAAAAGTGAACAGGGCCAAACTGGGCTTATTTCGCTGTGAAAGTGACATTTAGGCACGGAGTTGGAAAACCTTGTCTGAACCCCTCCATCCTTCCTGTAGCTGCTCAGACTCTGCTTCTCTGCCCCCAGCCAAGCTTATAGGCCTGCAGAGTGTCTAGTTTTGAAGATACAGACTCTGCTAAGCAAAAGTGAACAGGGCCAAACTGGGCTTATTTCGCTGTGAAAGTGACATTTAGGCACGGAGTTGGAAAACCTTGTCTGAACCCCTCCATCCTTCCTGTAGCTGCTCAGACTCTGCTTCTCTGCCCCCAGCCAAGCTTATAGGCCTGCAGAGTGTCTAGTTTTGAAGATACAGACTCTGCTAAGCAAAAGTGAACAGGGCCAAACTGGGCTTATTTCGCTGTGAAAGTGACATTTAGGCACGGAGTTGGAAAACCTTGTCTGAACCCCTCCATCCTTCCTGTAGCTGCTCAGACTCTGCTTCTCTGCCCCCAGCCAAGCTTATAGGCCTGCAGAGTGTCTAGTTTTGAAGATACAGACTCTGCTAAGCAAAAGTGAACAGGGCCAAACTGGGCTTATTTCGCTGTGAAAGTGACATTTAGGCACGGAGTTGGAAAACCTTGTCTGAACCCCTCCATCCTTCCTGTAGCTGCTCAGACTCTGCTTCTCTGCCCCCAGCCAAGCTTATAGGCCTGCAGAGTGTCTAGTTTTGAAGATACAGACTCTGCTAAGCAAAAGTGAACAGGGCCAAACTGGGCTTATTTCGCTGTGAAAGTGACATTTAGGCACGGAGTTGGAAAACCTTGTCTGAACCCCTCCATCCTTCCTGTAGCTGCTCAGACTCTGCTTCTCTGCCCCCAGCCAAGCTTATAGGCCTGCAGAGTGTCTAGTTTTGAAGATACAGACTCTGCTAAGCAAAAGTGAACAGGGCCAAACTGGGCTTATTTCGCTGTGAAATTTCGATGTCACTTTCACAGCGAAATAAGCCCAGTTTGGCCCTGTTCACTTTTGCTTAGCAGAGTCTGTATCTTCAAAACTAGACACTCTGCAGGCCTATAAGCTTGGCTGGGGGCAGAGAAGCAGAGTCTGAGCAGCTACAGGAAGGATGGAGGGGTTCAGACAAGGTTTTCCAACTCCGTGCCTAAATGTCACTTTCACAGCGAAATAAGC
Organism: Electrona antarctica; assembly: GCF_951216825.1. Taxonomy (NCBI): domain Eukaryota; kingdom Metazoa; phylum Chordata; class Actinopteri; order Myctophiformes; family Myctophidae; genus Electrona; species Electrona antarctica. Next base: position 47,885,843 of record NC_136799.1, on the reverse strand, counting down.
CCAGTTTGGCCCTGTTCACTTTTGCTTAGCAGAGTCTGTATCTTCAAAACTAGACACTCTGCAGGCCTATAAGCTTGGCTGGGGGCAGAGAAGCAGAGTCTGAGCAGCTACAGGAAGGATGGAGGGGTTCAGACAAGGTTTTCCAACTCCGTGCCTAAATGTCACTTTCACAGCGAAATAAGCCCAGTTTGGCCCTGTTCACTTTTGCTTAGCAGAGTCTGTATCTTCAAAACTAGACACTCTGCAGGCCTATAAGCTTGGCTGGGGGCAGAGAAGCAGAGTCTGAGCAGCTACAGGAAGGATGGAGGGGTTCAGACAAGGTTTTCCAACTCCGTGCCTAAATGTCACTTTCACAGCGAAATAAGCCCAGTTTGGCCCTGTTCACTTTTGCTTAGCAGAGTCTGTATCTTCAAAACTAGACACTCTGCAGGCCTATAAGCTTGGCTGGGGGCAGAGAAGCAGAGTCTGAGCAGCTACAGGAAGGATGGAGGGGTTCAGACAAGGTTTTCCAACTCCGTGCCTAAATGTCACTTTCACAGCGAAATAAGCCCAGTTTGGCCCTGTTCACTTTTGCTTAGCAGAGTCTGTATCTTCAAAACTAGACACTCTGCAGGCCTATAAGCTTGGCTGGGGGCAGAGAAGCAGAGTCTGAGCAGCTACAGGAAGGATGGAGGGGTTCAGACAAGGTTTTCCAACTCCGTGCCTAAATGTCACTTTCACAGCGAAATAAGCCCAGTTTGGCCCTGTTCACTTTTGCTTAGCAGAGTCTGTATCTTCAAAACTAGACACTCTGCAGGCCTATAAGCTTGGCTGGGGGCAGAGAAGCAGAGTCTGAGCAGCTACAGGAAGGATGGAGGGGTTCAGACAAGGTTTTCCAACTCCGTGCCTAAATGTCACTTTCACAGCGAAATAAGCCCAGTTTGGCCCTGTTCACTTTTGCTTAGCAGAGTCTGTATCTTCAAAACTAGACACTCTGCAGGCCTATAAGCTTGGCTGGGGGCAGAGAAGCAGAGTCTGAGCAGCTACAGGAAGGATGGAGGGGTTCAGACAAGGTTTTCCAACTCCGTGCCTAAATGTCACTTTCACAGCGAAATAAGCCCAGTTTGGCCCTGTTCACTTTTGCTTAGCAGAGTCTGTATCTTCAAAACTAGACACTCTGCAGGCCTATAAGCTTGGCTGGGGGCAGAGAAGCAGAGTCTGAGCAGCTACAGGAAGGATGGAGGGGTTCAGACAAGGTTTTCCAACTCCGTGCCTAAATGTCACTTTCACAGCGAAATAAGCCCAGTTTGGCCCTGTTCACTTTTGCTTAGCAGAGTCTGTATCTTCAAAACTAGACACTCTGCAGGCCTATAAGCTTGGCTGGGGGCAGAGAAGCAGAGTCTGAGCAGCTACAGGAAGGATGGAGGGGTTCAGACAAGGTTTTCCAACTCCGTGCCTAAATGTCACTTTCACAGCGAAATAAGCCCAGTTTGGCCCTGTTCACTTTTGCTTAGCAGAGTCTGTATCTTCAAAACTAGACACTCTGCAGGCCTATAAGCTTGGCTGGGGGCAGAGAAGCAGAGTCTGAGCAGCTACAGGAAGGATGGAGGGGTTCAGACAAGGTTTTCCAACTCCGTGCCTAAATGTCACTTTCACAGCGAAATAAGCCCAGTTTGGCCCTGTTCACTTTTGCTTAGCAGAGTCTGTATCTTCAAAACTAGACACTCTGCAGGCCTATAAGCTTGGCTGGGGGCAGAGAAGCAGAGTCTGAGCAGCTACAGGAAGGATGGAGGGGTTCAGACAAGGTTTTCCAACTCCGTGCCTAAATGTCACTTTCACAGCGAAATAAGCCCAGTTTGGCCCTGTTCACTTTTGCTTAGCAGAGTCTGTATCTTCAAAACTAGACACTCTGCAGGCCTATAAGCTTGGCTGGGGGCAGAGAAGCAGAGTCTGAGCAGCTACAGGAAGGATGGAGGGGTTCAGACAAGGTTTTCCAACTCCGTGCCTAAATGTCACTTTCACAGCGAAATAAGCCCAGTTTGGCCCTGTTCACTTTTGCTTAGCAGAGTCTGTATCTTCAAAACTAGACACTCTGCAGGCCTATAAGCTTGGCTGGGGGCAGAGAAGCAGAGTCTGAGCAGCTACAGGAAGGATGGAGGGGTTCAGACAAGGTTTTCCAAGTCCGTGCCTAAATGTCACTTTCACAGCGAAATAAGCCCAGTTTGGCCCTGTTCACTTTTGCTTAGCAGAGTCTGTATCTTCAAAACTAGACACTCTGCAGGCCTATATCAGCCCAATATCAATATCAGCCCAATATCAATATCAGCCCAATATCAGCATCAGCCCAATATCAGCATCAGCCCAATATCAGCATCAGCCCAATATCAGCATCAGCCCAATATCAGCATCAGCCCAATATCAGCATCAGCCCAATATCAGCATCAGCCCAATATCAGCATCAGCCCAATATCAGCATCAGCCCAATATCAGCATCAGCCCAATATCAGCATCAGCCCAATATCAGCATCAGCCCAATATCAGCATCAGCCCAATATCAGCATCAGCCCAATATCAGCATCAGCCCAATATCAGCATCAGCCCAATATCAGCATCAGCCCAATATCAGCATCAGCCCAATATCAGCATCAGCCCAATATCAGCATCAGCCCAATATCAGCATCAGCCCAATATCAGCATCAGCCCAATATCAGCATCAGCCCAATATCAGCATCAGCCCAATATCAGCATCAGCCCAATATCAGCATCAGCCCAATATCAGCATCAGCCCAATATCAGCATCAGCCCAATATCAGCATCAGCCCAATATCAGCATCAGCCCAATATCAGCATCAGCCCAATATCAGCATCAGCCCAATATCAGCATCAGCCCAATATCAGCATCAGCCCAATATCAGCATCAGCCCAATATCAGCATCAGCCCAATATCAGCATCAGCCCAATATCAGCATCAGCCCAATATCAGCATCAGCCCAATATCAGCATCAGCCCAATATCAGCATCAGCCCAATATCAGCATCAGCCCAATATCAGCATCAGCCCAATATCAGCATCAGCCCAATATCAGCATCAGCCCAATATCAGCATCAGCCCAATATCAGCATCAGCCCAATATCAGCATCAGCCCAATATCAGCATCAGCCCAATATCAGCATCAGCCCAATATCAGCATCAGCCCAATATCAGCATCAGCCCAATATCAGCATCAGCCCAATATCAGCATCAGCCCAATATCAGCATCAGCCCAATATCAGCATCAGCCCAATATCAGCATCAGCCCAATATCAGCATCAGCCCAATATCAGCATCAGCCCAATATCAGCATCAGCCCAATATCAGCATCAGCCCAATATCAGCATCAGCCCAATATCAGCATCAGCCCAATATCAGCATCAGCCCAATATCAGCATCAGCCCAATATCAGCATCAGCCCAATATCAGCATCAGCCCAATATCAGCATCAGCCCAATATCAGCATCAGCCCAATATCAGCATCAGCCCAATATCAGCATCAGCCCAATATCAGCATCAGCCCAATATCAGCATCAGCCCAATATCAGCATCAGCCCAATATCAGCATCAGCCCAATATCAGCATCAGCCCAATATCAGCATCAGCCCAATATCAGCATCAGCCCAATATCAGCATCAGCCCAATATCAGCATCAGAGTGTCTAGTTTTGAAGATACAGACTCTGCTAAGCAAAAGTGAACAGGGCCAAACTGGGCTTATTTCGCTGTGAAAGTGACATTTAGGCACGGACTTGGAAAACCTTGTCTGAACCCCTCCATCCTTCCTGTAGCTGCTCAGACTCTGCTTCTCTGCCCCCAGCCAAGCTTATAGGCCTGCAGAGTGTCTAGTTTTGAAGATACAGACTCTGCTAAGCAAAAGTGAACAGGGCCAAACTGGGCTTATTTCGCTGTGAAAGTGACATTTAGGCACGGAGTTGGAAAACCTTGTCTGAACCCCTCCATCCTTCCTGTAGCTGCTCAGACTCTGCTTCTCTGCCCCCAGCCAAGCTTATAGGCCTGCAGAGTGTCTAGTTTTGAAGATACAGACTCTGCTAAGCAAAAGTGAACAGGGCCAAACTGGGCTTATTTCGCTGTGAAAGTGACATTTAGGCACGGAGTTGGAAAACCTTGTCTGAACCCCTCCATCCTTCCTGTAGCTGCTCAGACTCTGCTTCTCTGCCCCCAGCCAAGCTTATAGGCCTGCAGAGTGTCTAGTTTTGAAGATACAGACTCTGCTAAGCAAAAGTGAACAGGGCCAAACTGGGCTTATTTCGCTGTGAAAGTGACATTTAGGCACGGAGTTGGAAAACCTTGTCTGAACCCCTCCATCCTTCCTGTAGCTGCTCAGACTCTGCTTCTCTGCCCCCAGCCAAGCTTATAGGCCGGCAGAGTGTCTAGTTTTGAAGATACAGACTCTGCTAAGCAAAAGTGAACAGGGCCAAACTGGGCTTATTTCGCTGTGAAAGTGACATTTAGGCACGGAGTTGGAAAACCTTGTCTGAACCCCTCCATCCTTCCTGTAGCTGCTCAGACTCTGCTTCTCTGCCCCCAGCCAAGCTTATAGGCCTGCAGAGTGTCTAGTTTTGAAGATACAGACTCTGCTAAGCAAAAGTGAACAGGGCCAAACTGGGCTTATTTCGCTGTGAAAGTGACATTTAGGCACGGAGTTGGAAAACCTTGTCTGAACCCCTCCATCCTTCCTGTAGCTGCTCAGACTCTGCTTCTCTGCCCCCAGCCAAGCTTATAGGCCTGCAGAGTGTCTAGTTTTGAAGATACAGACTCTGCTAAGCAAAAGTGAACAGGGCCAAACTGGGCTTATTTCGCTGTGAAAGTGACATTTAGGCACGGAGTTGGAAAACCTTGTCTGAACCCCTCCATCCTTCCTGTAGCTGCTCAGACTCTGCTTCTCTGCCCCCAGCCAAGCTTATAGGCCTGCAGAGTGTCTAGTTTTGAAGATACAGACTCTGCTAAGCAAAAGTGAACAGGGCCAAACTGGGCTTATTTCGCTGTGAAAGTGACATTTAGGCACGGAGTTGGAAAACCTTGTCTGAACCCCTCCATCCTTCCTGTAGCTGCTCAGACTCTGCTTCTCTGCCCCCAGCCAAGCTTATAGGCCTGCAGAGTGTCTAGTTTTGAAGATACAGACTCTGCTAAGCAAAAGTGAACAGGGCCAAACTGGGCTTATTTCGCTGTGAAAGTGACATTTAGGCACGGAGTTGGAAAACCTTGTCTGAACCCCTCCATCCTTCCTGTAGCTGCTCAGACTCTGCTTCTCTGCCCCCAGCCAAGCTTATAGGCCTGCAGAGTGTCTAGTTTTGAAGATACAGACTCTGCTAAGCAAAAGTGAACAGGGCCAAACTGGGCTTATTTCGCTGTGAAAGTGACATTTAGGCACGGAGTTGGAAAACCTTGTCTGAACCCCTCCATCCTTCCTGTAGCTGCTCAGACTCTGCTTCTCTGCCCCCAGCCAAGCTTATAGGCCTGCAGAGTGTCTAGTTTTGAAGATACAGACTCTGCTAAGCAAAAGTGAACAGGGCCAAACTGGGCTTATTTCGCTGTGAAAGTGACATTTAGGCACGGAGTTGGAAAACCTTGTCTGAACCCCTCCATCCTTCCTGTAGCTGCTCAGACTCTGCTTCTCTGCCCCCAGCCAAGCTTATAGGCCTGCAGAGTGTCTAGTTTTGAAGATACAGACTCTGCTAAGCAAAAGTGAACAGGGCCAAACTGGGCTTATTTCGCTGTGAAAGTGACATTTAGGCACGGAGTTGGAAAACCTTGTCTGAACCCCTCCATCCTTCCTGTAGCTGCTCAGACTCTGCTTCTCTGCCCCCAGCCAAGCTTATAGGCCTGCAGAGTGTCTAGTTTTGAAGATACAGACTCTGCTAAGCAAAAGTGAACAGGGCCAAACTGGGCTTATTTCGCTGTGAAAGTGACATTTAGGCACGGAGTTGGAAAACCTTGTCTGAACCCCTCCATCCTTCCTGTAGCTGCTCAGACTCTGCTTCTCTGCCCCCAGCCAAGCTTATAGGCCTGCAGAGTGTCTAGTTTTGAAGATACAGACTCTGCTAAGCAAAAGTGAACAGGGCCAAACTGGGCTTATTTCGCTGTGAAAGTGACATTTAGGCACGGAGTTGGAAAACCTTGTCTGAACCCCTCCATCCTTCCTGTAGCTGCTCAGACTCTGCTTCTCTGCCCCCAGCCAAGCTTATAGGCCTGCAGAGTGTCTAGTTTTGAAGATACAGACTCTGCTAAGCAAAAGTGAACAGGGCCAAACTGGGCTTATTTCGCTGTGAAAGTGACATTTAGGCACGGAGTTGGAAAACCTTGTCTGAACCCCTCCATCCTTCCTGTAGCTGCTCAGACTCTGCTTCTCTGCCCCCAGCCAAGCTTATAGGCCTGCAGAGTGTCTAGTTTTGAAGATACAGACTCTGCTAAGCAAAAGTGAACAGGGCCAAACTGGGCTTATTTCGCTGTGAAAGTGACATTTAGGCACGGAGTTGGAAAACCTTGTCTGAACCCCTCCATCCTTCCTGTAGCTGCTCAGACTCTGCTTCTCTGCCCCCAGCCAAGCTTATAGGCCTGCAGAGTGTCTAGTTTTGAAGATACAGACTCTGCTAAGCAAAAGTGAACAGGGCCAAACTGGGCTTATTTCGCTGTGAAAGTGACATTTAGGCACGGAGTTGGAAAACCTTGTCTGAACCCCTCCATCCTTCCTGTAGCTGCTCAGACTCTGCTTCTCTGCCCCCAGCCAAGCTTATAGGCCTGCAGAGTGTCTAGTTTTGAAGATACAGACTCTGCTAAGCAAAAGTGAACAGGGCCAAACTGGGCTTATTTCGCTGTGAAATTTCGATGTCACTTTCACAGCGAAATAAGCCCAGTTTGGCCCTGTTCACTTTTGCTTAGCAGAGTCTGTATCTTCAAAACTAGACACTCTGCAGGCCTATAAGCTTGGCTGGGGGCAGAGAAGCAGAGTCTGAGCAGCTACAGGAAGGATGGAGGGGTTCAGACAAGGTTTTCCAACTCCGTGCCTAAATGTCACTTTCACAGCGAAATAAGCCCAGTTTGGCCCTGTTCACTTTTGCTTAGCAGAGTCTGTATCTTCAAAACTAGACACTCTGCAGGCCTATAAGCTTGGCTGGGGGCAGAGAAGCAGAGTCTGAGCAGCTACAGGACGGATGGAGGGGTTCAGACAAGGTTTTCCAACTCCGTGCCTAAATGTCACTTTCACAGCGAAATAAGCCCAGTTTGGCCCTGTTCACTTTTGCTTAGCAGAGTCTGTATCTTCAAAACTAGACACTCTGCAGGCCTATAAGCTTGGCTGGGGGCAGAGAAGCAGAGTCTGAGCAGCTACAGGAAGGATGGAGGGGTTCAGACAAGGTTTTCCAACTCCGTGCCTAAATGTCACTTTCACAGCGAAATAAGCCCAGTTTGGCCCTGTTCACTTTTGCTTAGCAGAGTCTGTATCTTCAAAACTAGACACTCTGCAGGCCTATAAGCTTGGCTGGGGGCAGAGAAGCAGAGTCTGAGCAGCTACAGGAAGGATGGAGGGGTTCAGACAAGGTTTTCCAACTCCGTGCCTAAATGTCACTTTCACAGCGAAATAAGCCCAGTTTGGCCCTGTTCACTTTTGCTTAGCAGAGTCTGTATCTTCAAAACTAGACACTCTGCAGGCCTATAAGCTTGGCTGGGGGCAGAGAAGCAGAGTCTGAGCAGCTACAGGAAGGATGGAGGGGTTCAGACAAGGTTTTCCAACTCCGTGCCTAAATGTCACTTTCACAGCGAAATAAGCCCAGTTTGGCCCTGTTCACTTTTGCTTAGCAGAGTCTGTATCTTCAAAACTAGACACTCTGCAGGCCTATAAGCTTGGCTGGGGGCAGAGAAGCAGAGTCTGAGCAGCTACAGGAAGGATGGAGGGGTTCAGACAAGGTTTTCCAACTCCGTGCCTAAATGTCACTTTCACAGCGAAATAAGCCCAGTTTGGCCCTGTTCACTTTTGCTTAGCAGAGTCTGTATCTTCAAAACTAGACACTCTGCAGGCCTATAAGCTTGGCTGGGGGCAGAGAAGCAGAGTCTGAGCAGCTACAGGAAGGATGGAGGGGTTCAGACAAGGTTTTCCAACTCCGTGCCTAAATGTCACTTTCACAGCGAAATAAGCCCAGTTTGGCCCTGTTCACTTTTGCTTAGCAGAGTCTGTATCTTCAAAACTAGACACTCTGCAGGCCTATAAGCTTGGCTGGGGGCAGAGAAGCAGAGTCTGAGCAGCTACAGGAAGGATGGAGGGGTTCAGACAAGGTTTTCCAACTCCGTGCCTAAATGTCACTTTCACAGCGAAATAAGCCCAGTTTGGCCCTGTTCACTTTTGCTTAGCAGAGTCTGTATCTTCAAAACTAGACACTCTGCAGGCCTATAAGCTTGGCTGGGGGCAGAGAAGCAGAGTCTGAGCAGCTACAGGAAGGATGGAGGGGTTCAGACAAGGTTTTCCAACTCCGTGCCTAAATGTCACTTTCACAGCGAAATAAGCCCAGTTTGGCCCTGTTCACTTTTGCTTAGCAGAGTCTGTATCTTCAAAACTAGACACTCTGCAGGCCTATAAGCTTGGCTGGGGGCAGAGAAGCAGAGTCTGAGCAGCTACAGGAAGGATGGAGGGGTTCAGACAAGGTTTTCCAACTCCGTGCCTAAATGTCACTTTCACAGCGAAATAAGCCCAGTTTGGCCCTGTTCACTTTTGCTTAGCAGAGTCTGTATCTTCAAAACTAGACACTCTGCAGGCCTATAAGCTTGGCTGGGGGCAGAGAAGCAGAGTCTGAGCAGCTACAGGAAGGATGGAGGGGTTCAGACAAGGTTTTCCAACTCCGTGCCTAAATGTCACTTTCACAGCGAAATAAGCCCAGTTTGGCCCTGTTCACTTTTGCTTAGCAGAGTCTGTATCTTCAAAACTAGACACTCTGCAGGCCTATAAGCTTGGCTGGGGGCAGAGAAGCAGAGTCTGAGCAGCTACAGGAAGGATGGAGGGGTTCAGACAAGGTTTTCCAACTCCGTGCCTAAATGTCACTTTCACAGCGAAATAAGCCCAGTTTGGCCCTGTTCACTTTTGCTTAGCAGAGTCTGTATCTTCAAAACTAGACACTCTGCAGGCCTATAAGCTTGGCTGGGGGCAGAGAAGCAGAGTCTGAGCAGCTACAGGAAGGATGGAGGGGTTCAGACAAGGTTTTCCAACTCCGTGCCTAAATGTCACTTTCACAGCGAAATAAGCCCAGTTTGGCCCTGTTCACTTTTGCTTAGCAGAGTCTGTATCTTCAAAACTAGACACTCTGCAGGCCTATAAGCTTGGCTGGGGGCAGAGAAGCAGAGTCTGAGCAGCTACAGGAAGGATGGAGGGGTTCAGACAAGGTTTTCCAACTCCGTGCCTAAATGTCACTTTCACAGCGAAATAAGCCCAGTTTGGCCCTGTTCACTTTTGCTTAGCAGAGTCTGTATCTTCAAAACTAGACACTCTGCAGGCCTATAAGCTTGGCTGGGGGCAGAGAAGCAGAGTCTGAGCAGCTACAGGAAGGATGGAGGGGTTCAGACAAGGTTTTCCAACTCCGTGCCTAAATGTCACTTTCACAGCGAAATAAGCCCAGTTTGGCCCTGTTCACTTTTGCTTAGCAGAGTCTGTATCTTCAAAACTAGACACTCTGCAGGCCTATAAGCTTGGCTGGGGGCAGAGAAGCAGAGTCTGAGCAGCTACAGGAAGGATGGAGGGGTTCAGACAAGGTTTTCCAACTCCGTGCCTAAATGTCACTTTCACAGCGAAATAAGCCCAGTTTGGCCCTGTTCACTTTTGCTTAGCAGAGTCTGTATCTTCAAAACTAGACACTCTGCAGGCCTATAAGCTTGGCTGGGGGCAGAGAAGCAGAGTCTGAGCAGCTACAGGAAGGATGGAGGGGTTCAGACAAGGTTTTCCAACTCCGTGCCTAAATGTCACTTTCACAGCGAAATAAGCCCAGTTTGGCCCTGTTCACTTTTGCTTAGCAGAGTCTGTATCTTCAAAACTAGACACTCTGCAGGCCTATAAGCTTGGCTGGGGGCAGAGAAGCAGAGTCTGAGCAGCTACAGGAAGGATGGAGGGGTTCAGACAAGGTTTTCCAACTCCGTGCCTAAATGTCACTTTCACAGCGAAATAAGCCCAGTTTGGCCCTGTTCACTTTTGCTTAGCAGAGTCTGTATCTTCAAAACTAGACACTCTGCAGGCCTATAAGCTTGGCTGGGGGCAGAGAAGCAGAGTCTGAGCAGCTACAGGAAGGATGGAGGGGTTCAGACAAGGTTTTCCAACTCCGTGCCTAAATGTCACTTTCACAGCGAAATAAGCCCAGTTTGGCCCTGTTCACTTTTGCTTAGCAGAGTCTGTATCTTCAAAACTAGACACTCTGCAGGCCTATAAGCTTGGCTGGGGGCCAGAGAAGCAGAGTCTGAGCAGCTACAGGAAGGATGGAGGGGTTCAGACAAGGTTTTCCAACTCCGTGCCTAAATGTCACTTTCACAGCGAAATAAGCCCAGTTTGGCCCTGTTCACTTTTGCTTAGCAGAGTCTGTATCTTCAAAACTAGACACTCTGCAGGCCTATAAGCTTGGCTGGGGGCAGAGAAGCAGAGTCTGAGCAGCTACAGGAAGGATGGAGGGGTTCAGACAAGGTTTTCCAACTCCGTGCCTAAATGTCACTTTCACAGCGAAATAAGCCCAGTTTGGCCCTGTTCACTTTTGCTTAGCAGAGTCTGTATCTTCAAAACTAGACACTCTGCAGGCCTATAAGCTTGGCTGGGGGCAGAGAAGCAGAGTCTGAGCAGCTACAGGAAGGATGGAGGGGTTCAGACAAGGTTTTCCAACTCCGTGCCTAAATGTCACTTTCACAGCGAAATAAGCCCAGTTTGGCCCTGTTCACTTTTGCTTAGCAGAGTCTGTATCTTCAAAACTAGACACTCTGCAGGCCTATAAGCTTGGCTGGGGGCAGAGAAGCAGAGTCTGAGCAGCTACAGGAAGGATGGAGGGGTTCAGACAAGGTTTTCCAACTCCGTGCCTAAATGTCACTTTCACAGCGAAATAAGCCCAGTTTGGCCCTGTTCACTTTTGCTTAGCAGAGTCTGTATCTTCAAAACTAGACACTCTGCAGGCCTATAAGCTTGGCTGGGGGCAGAGAAGCAGAGTCTGAGCAGCTACAGGAAGGATGGAGGGGTTCAGACAAGGTTTTCCAAGTCCGTGCCTAAATCTCACTTTCACAGCGAAATAAGCCCAGTTTGGCCCTGTTCACTTTTGCTTAGCAGAGTCTGTATCTTCAAAACTAGACACTCTGCAGGCCTATATCAGCCCAATATCAATATCAGCCCAATATCAATATCAGCCCAATATCAGCATCAGCCCAATATCAGCATCAGCCCAATATCAGCATCAGCCCAATATCAGCATCAGCCCAATATCAGCATCAGCCCAATATCAGCATCAGCCCAATATCAGCATCAGCCCAATATCAGCATCAGCCCAATATCAGCATCAGCCCAATATCAGCATCAGCCCAATATCAGCATCAGCCCAATATCAGCATCAGCCCAATATCAGCATCAGCCCAATATCAGCATCAGCCCAATATCAGCATCAGCCCAATATCAGCATCAGCCCAATATCAGCATCAGCCCAATATCAGCATCAGCCCAATATCAGCATCAGCCCAATATCAGCATCAGCCCAATATCAGCATCAGCCCAATATCAGCATCAGCCCAATATCAGCATCAGCCCAATATCAGCATCAGCCCAATATCAGCATCAGCCCAATATCAGCATCAGCCCAATATCAGCATCAGCCCAATATCAGCATCAGCCCAATATCAGCATCAGCCCAATATCAGCATCAGCCCAATATCAGCATCAGCCCAATATCAGCATCAGCCCAATATCAGCATCAGCCCAATATCAGCATCAGCCCAATATCAGCATCAGCCCAATATCAGCATCAGCCCAATATCAGCATCAGCCCAATATCAGCATCAGCCCAATATCAGCATCAGCCCAATATCAGCATCAGCCCAATATCAGCATCAGCCCAATATCAGCATCAGCCCAATATCAGCATCAGCCCAATATCAGCATCAGCCCAATATCAGCATCAGCCCAATATCAGCATCAGCCCAATATCAGCATCAGCCCAATATCAGCATCAGCCCAATATCAGCATCAGCCCAATATCAGCATCAGCCCAATATCAGCATCAGCCCAATATCAGCATCAGCCCAATATCAGCATCAGCCCAATATCAGCATCAGCCCAATATCAGCATCAGCCCAATATCAGCATCAGCCCAATATCAGCATCAGCCCAATATCAGCATCAGCCCAATATCAGCATCAGCCCAATATCAGCATCAGCCCAATATCAGCATCAGCCCAATATCAGCATCAGCCCAATATCAGCATCAGCCCAATATCAGCATCAGCCCAATATCAGCATCAGCCCAATATCAGCATCAGCCCAATATCAGCATCAGCCCAATATCAGCATCAGCCCAATATCAGCATCAGCCCAATATCAGCATCAGCCCAATATCAGCATCAGCCCAATATCAGCATCAGCCCAATATCAGCATCAGCCCAATATCAGCATCAGCCCAATATCAGCATCAGCCCAATATCAGCATCAGCCCAATATCAGCATCAGCCCAATATCAGCATCAGCCCAATATCAGCATCAGCCCAATATCAGCATCAGCCCAATATCAGCATCAGCCCAATATCAGCATCAGCCCAATATCAGCATCAGCCCAATATCAGCATCAGCCCAATATCAGCATCAGCCCAATATCAGCATCAGCCCAATATCAGCATCAGCCCAATATCAGCATCAGCCCAATATCAGCATCAGCCCAATATCAGCATCAGCCCAATATCAGCATCAGCCCAATATCAGCATCAGCCCAATATCAGCATCAGCCCAATATCAGCATCAGCCCAATATCAGCATCAGCCCAATATCAGCATCAGCCCAATATCAGCATCAGCCCAATATCAGCATCAGCCCAATATCAGCATCAGCCCAATATCAGCATCAGCCCAATATCAGCATCAGCCCAATATCAGCATCAGCCCAATATCAGCATCAGCCCAATATCAGCATCAGCCCAATATCAGCATCAGCCCAATATCAGCATCAGCCCAATATCAGCATCAGCCCAATATCAGCATCAGCCCAATATCAGCATCAGCCCAATATCAGCATCAGCCCAATATCAGCATCAGCCCAATATCAGCATCAGCCCAATATCAGCATCAGCCCAATATCAGCATCAGCCCAATATCAGCATCAGCCCAATATCAGCATCAGCCCAATATCAGCATCAGCCCAATATCAGCATCAGCCCAATATCAGCATCAGCCCAATATCAGCATCAGCCCAATATCAGCATCAGCCCAATATCAGCATCAGCCCAATATCAGCATCAGCCCAATATCAGCATCAGCCCAATATCAGCATCAGCCCAATATCAGCATCAGCCCAATATCAGCATCAGCCCAATATCAGCATCAGCCCAATATCAGCATCAGCCCAATATCAGCATCAGCCCAATATCAGCATCAGCCCAATATGAGCATCAGCCCAATATCAGCATCAGCCCAATATCAGCATCAGCCCAATATCAGCATCAGCTGATATTATATCATATTGGGCTGCTTCTCTGCCCCCAGCCAAGCTTATAGGCCTGCAGAGTGTCTAGGGCTGATGCTGATATTGGGCTGATGCTGATATTGGGCTGATGCTGATATTGGGCTGATGCTGATATTGGGCTGATGCTGATATTGGGCTGATGCTGATATTGGGCTGATGCTGATATTGGGCTGATGCTGATATTGGGCTGATGCTGATATTGGGCTGATGCTGATATTGGGCTGATGCTGATATTGGGCTGATGCTGATATTGGGCTGATGCTGATATTGGGCTGATGCTGATATTGGGCTGATGCTGATATTGGGCTGATGCTGATATTGGGCTGATGCTGATATTGGGCTGATGCTGATATTGGGCTGATGCTGATATTGGGCTGATGCTGATATTGGGCTGATGCTGATATTGGGCTGATGCTGATATTGGGCTGATGCTGATATTGGGCTGATGCTGATATTGGGCTGATGCTGATATTGGGCTGATGCTGATATTGGGCTGATGCTGATATTGGGCTGATGCTGATATTGGGCTGATGCTGATATTGGGCTGATGCTGATATTGGGCTGATGCTGATATTGGGCTGATGCTGATATTGGGCTGATGCTGATATTGGGCTGATGCTGATATTGGGCTGATGCTGATATTGGGCTGATGCTGATATTGGGCTGATGCTGATATTGGGCTGATGCTGATATTGGGCTGATGCTGATATTGGGCTGATGCTGATATTGGGCTGATGCTGATATTGGGCTGATGCTGATATTGGGCTGATGCTGATATTGGGCTGATGCTGATATTGGGCTGATGCTGATATTGGGCTGATGCTGATATTGGGCTGATGCTGATATTGGGCTGATGCTGATATTGGGCTGATGCTGATATTGGGCTGATGCTGATATTGGGCTGATGCTGATATTGGGCTGATGCTGATATTGGGCTGATGCTGATATTGGGCTGATGCTGATATTGGGCTGATGCTGATATTGGGCTGATGCTGATATTGGGCTGATGCTGATATTGGGCTGATGCTGATATTGGGCTGATGCTGATATTGGGCTGATGCTGATATTGGGCTGATGCTGATATTGGGCTGATGCTGATATTGGGCTGATGCTGATATTGGGCTGATGCTGATATTGGGCTGATGCTGATATTGGGCTGATGCTGATATTGGGCTGATGCTGATATTGGGCTGATGCTGATATTGGGCTGATGCTGATATTGGGCTGATGCTGATATTGGGCTGATGCTGATATTGGGCTGATGCTGATATTGGGCTGATGCTGATATTGGGCTGATGCTGATATTGGGCTGATGCTGATATTGGGCTGATGCTGATATTGGGCTGATGCTGATATTGGGCTGATGCTGATATTGGGCTGATGCTGATATTGGGCTGATGCTGATATTGGGCTGATGCTGATATTGGGCTGATGCTGATATTGGGCTGATGCTGATATTGGGCTGATGCTGATATTGGGCTGATGCTGATATTGGGCTGATGCTGATATTGGGCTGATGCTGATATTGGGCTGATGCTGATATTGGGCTGATGCTGATATTGGGCTGATGCTGATATTGGGCTGATGCTGATATTGGGCTGATGCTGATATTGGGCTGATATAGGCCTGCAGAGTGTCTAGTTTTGAAGATACAGACTCTGCTAAGCAAAAGTGAACAGGGCCAAACTGGGCTTATTTCGCTGTGAAAGTGAGATTTAGGCACGGACTTGGAAAACCTTGTCTGAACCCCTCCATCCTTCCTGTAGCTGCTCAGACTCTGCTTCTCTGCCCCCAGCCAAGCTTATAGGCCTGCAGAGTGTCTAGTTTTGAAGATACAGACTCTGCTAAGCAAAAGTGAACAGGGCCAAACTGGGCTTATTTCGCTGTGAAAGTGACATTTAGGCACGGAGTTGGAAAACCTTGTCTGAACCCCTCCATCCTTCCTGTAGCTGCTCAGACTCTGCTTCTCTGCCCCCAGCCAAGCTTATAGGCCTGCAGAGTGTCTAGTTTTGAAGATACAGACTCTGCTAAGCAAAAGTGAACAGGGCCAAACTGGGCTTATTTCGCTGTGAAAGTGACATTTAGGCACGGAGTTGGAAAACCTTGTCTGAACCCCTCCATCCTTCCTGTAGCTGCTCAGACTCTGCTTCTCTGCCCCCAGCCAAGCTTATAGGCCTGCAGTCTAGTTTTGAAGATACAGACTCTGCTAAGCAAAAGTGAACAGGGCCAAACTGGGCTTATTTCGCTGTGAAAGTGACATTTAGGCACGGAGTTGGAAAACCTTGTCTGAACCCCTCCATCCTTCCTGTAGCTGCTCAGACTCTGCTTCTCTGCCCCCAGCCAAGCTTATAGGCCTGCAGAGTGTCTAGTTTTGAAGATACAGACTCTGCTAAGCAAAAGTGAACAGGGCCAAACTGGGCTTATTTCGCTGTGAAAGTGACATTTAGGCACGGAGTTGGAAAACCTTGTCTGAACCCCTCCATCCTTCCTGTAGCTGCTCAGACTCTGCTTCTCTGCCCCCAGCCAAGCTTATAGGCCTGCAGAGTGTCTAGTTTTGAAGATACAGACTCTGCTAAGCAAAAGTGAACAGGGCCAAACTGGGCTTATTTCGCTGTGAAAGTGACATTTAGGCACGGAGTTGGAAAACCTTGTCTGAACCCCTCCATCCTTCCTGTAGCTGCTCAGACTCTGCTTCTCTGCCCCCAGCCAAGCTTATAGGCCTGCAGAGTGTCTAGTTTTGAAGATACAGACTCTGCTAAGCAAAAGTGAACAGGGCCAAACTGGGCTTATTTCGCTGTGAAAGTGACATTTAGGCACGGAGTTGGAAAACCTTGTCTGAACCAACCCCTCCATCCTTCCTGTAGCTGCTCAGACTCTGCTTCTCTGCCCCCAGCCAAGCTTATAGGCCTGCAGAGTGTCTAGTTTTGAAGATACAGACTCTGCTAAGCAAAAGTGAACAGGGCCAAACTGGGCTTATTTCGCTGTGAAAGTGACATTTAGGCACGGAGTTGGAAAACCTTGTCTGAACCCCTCCATCCTTCCTGTAGCTGCTCAGACTCTGCTTCTCTGCCCCCAGCCAAGCTTATAGGCCTGCAGAGTGTCTAGTTTTGAAGATACAGACTCTGCTAAGCAAAAGTGAACAGGGCCAAACTGGGCTTATTTCGCTGTGAAAGTGACATTTAGGCACGGAGTTGGAAAACCTTGTCTGAACCCCTCCATCCTTCCTGTAGCTGCTCAGACTCTGCTTCTCTGCCCCCAGCCAAGCTTATAGGCCTGCAGAGTGTCTAGTTTTGAAGATACAGACTCTGCTAAGCAAAAGTGAACAGGGCCAAACTGGGCTTATTTCGCTGTGAAAGTGACATTTAGGCACGGAGTTGGAAAACCTTGTCTGAACCCCTCCATCCTTCCTGTAGCTGCTCAGACTCTGCTTCTCTGCCCCCAGCCAAGCTTATAGGCCTGCAGAGTGTCTAGTTTTGAAGATACAGACTCTGCTAAGCAAAAGTGAACAGGGCCAAACTGGGCTTATTTCGCTGTGAAAGTGACATTTAGGCACGGAGTTGGAAAACCTTGTCTGAACCCCTCCATCCTTCCTGTAGCTGCTCAGACTCTGCTTCTCTGCCCCCAGCCAAGCTTATAGGCCTGCAGAGTGTCTAGTTTTGAAGATACAGACTCTGCTAAGCAAAAGTGAACAGGGCCAAACTGGGCTTATTTCGCTGTGAAAGTGACATTTAGGCACGGAGTTGGAAAACCTTGTCTGAACCCCTCCATCCTTCCTGTAGCTGCTCAGACTCTGCTTCTCTGCCCCCAGCCAAGCTTATAGGCCTGCAGAGTGTCTAGTTTTGAAGATACAGACTCTGCTAAGCAAAAGTGAACAGGGCCAAACTGGGCTTATTTCGCTGTGAAAGTGACATTTAGGCACGGAGTTGGAAAACCTTGTCTGAACCCCTCCATCCTTCCTGTAGCTGCTCAGACTCTGCTTCTCTGCCCCCAGCCAAGCTTATAGGCCTGCAGAGTGTCTAGTTTTGAAGATACAGACTCTGCTAAGCAAAAGTGAACAGGGCCAAACTGGGCTTATTTCGCTGTGAAAGTGACATTTAGGCACGGAGTTGGAAAACCTTGTCTGAACCCCTCCATCCTTCCTGTAGCTGCTCAGACTCTGCTTCTCTGCCCCCAGCCAAGCTTATAGGCCTGCAGAGTGTCTAGTTTTGAAGATACAGACTCTGCTAAGCAAAAGTGAACAGGGCCAAACTGGGCTTATTTCGCTGTGAAAGTGACATTTAGGCACGGAGTTGGAAAACCTTGTCTGAACCCCTCCATCCTTCCTGTAGCTGCTCAGACTCTGCTTCTCTGCCCCCAGCCAAGCTTATAGGCCTGCAGAGTGTCTAGTTTTGAAGATACAGACTCTGCTAAGCAAAAGTGAACAGGGCCAAACTGGGCTTATTTCGCTGTGAAAGTGACATTTAGGCACGGAGTTGGAAAACCTTGTCTGAACCCCTCCATCCTTCCTGTAGCTGCTCAGACTCTGCTTCTCTGCCCCCAGCCAAGCTTATAGGCCTGCAGAGTGTCTAGTTTTGAAGATACAGACTCTGCTAAGCAAAAGTGAACAGGGCCAAACTGGGCTTATTTCGCTGTGAAAGTGACATTTAGGCACGGAGTTGGAAAACCTTGTCTGAACCCCTCCATCCTTCCTGTAGCTGCTCAGACTCTGCTTCTCTGCCCCCAGCCAAGCTTATAGGCCTGCAGAGTGTCTAGTTTTGAAGATACAGACTCTGCTAAGCAAAAGTGAACAGGGCCAAACTGGGCTTATTTCGCTGTGAAAGTGACATTTAGGCACGGAGTTGGAAAACCTTGTCTGAACCCCTCCATCCTTCCTGTAGCTGCTCAGACTCTGCTTCTCTGCCCCCAGCCAAGCTTATAGGCCTGCAGAGTGTCTAGTTTTGAAGATACAGACTCTGCTAAGCAAAAGTGAACAGGGCCAAACTGGGCTTATTTCGCTGTGAAAGTGACATTTAGGCACGGAGTTGGAAAACCTTGTCTGAACCCCTCCATCCTTCCTGTAGCTGCTCAGAATCTGCTTCTCTGCCCCCAGCCAAGCTTATAGGCCTGCAGAGTGTCTAGTTTTGAAGATACAGACTCTGCTAAGCAAAAGTGAACAGGGCCAAACTGGGCTTATTTCGCTGTGAAAGTGACATTTAGGCACGGAGTTGGAAAACCTTGTCTGAACCCCTCCATCCTTCCTGTAGCTGCTCAGACTCTGCTTCTCTGCCCCCAGCCAAGCTTATAGGCCTGCAGAGTGTCTAGTTTTGAAGATACAGACTCTGCTAAGCAAAAGTGAACAGGGCCAAACTGGGCTTATTTCGCTGTGAAAGTGACATTTAGGCACGGAGTTGGAAAACCTTGTCTGAACCCCTCCATCCTTCCTGTAGCTGCTCAGACTCTGCTTCTCTGCCCCCAGCCAAGCTTATAGGCCTGCAGAGTGTCTAGTTTTGAAGATACAGACTCTGCTAAGCAAAAGTGAACAGGGCCAAACTGGGCTTATTTCGCTGTGAAAGTGACATTTAGGCACGGAGTTGGAAAACCTTGTCTGAACCCCTCCATCCTTCCTGTAGCTGCTCAGACTCTGCTTCTCTGCCCCCAGCCAAGCTTATAGGCCTGCAGAGTGTCTAGTTTTGAAGATACAGACTCTGCTAAGCAAAAGTGAACAGGGCCAAACTGGGCTTATTTCGCTGTGAAAGTGACATTTAGGCACGGAGTTGGAAAACCTTGTCTGAACCCCTCCATCCTTCCTGTAGCTGCTCAGACTCTGCTTCTCTGCCCCCAGCCAAGCTTATAGGCCTGCAGAGTGTCTAGTTTTGAAGATACAGACTCTGCTAAGCAAAAGTGAACAGGGCCAAACTGGGCTTATTTCGCTGTGAAAGTGACATTTAGGCACGGAGTTGGAAAACCTTGTCTGAACCCCTCCATCCTTCCTGTAGCTGCTCAGACTCTGCTTCTCTGCCCCCAGCCAAGCTTATAGGCCTGCAGAGTGTCTAGTTTTGAAGATACAGACTCTGCTAAGCAAAAGTGAACAGGGCCAAACTGGGCTTATTTCGCTGTGAAATTTCGATGTCACTTTCACAGCGAAATAAGCCCAGTTTGGCCCTGTTCACTTTTGCTTAGCAGAGTCTGTATCTTCAAAACTAGACACTCTGCAGGCCTATAAGCTTGGCTGGGGGCAGAGAAGCAGAGTCTGAGCAGCTACAGGAAGGATGGAGGGGTTCAGACAAGGTTTTCCAACTCCGTGCCTAAATGTCACTTTCACAGCGAAATAAGCCCAGTTTGGCCCTGTTCACTTTTGCTTAGCAGAGTCTGTATCTTCAAAACTAGACACTCTGCAGGCCTATAAGCTTGGCTGGGGGCAGAGAAGCAGAGTCTGAGCAGCTACAGGAAGGATGGAGGGGTTCAGACAAGGTTTTCCAACTCCGTGCCTAAATGTCACTTTCACAGCGAAATAAGCCCAGTTTGGCCCTGTTCACTTTTGCTTAGCAGAGTCTGTATCTTCAAAACTAGACACTCTGCAGGCCTATAAGCTTGGCTGGGGGCAGAGAAGCAGAGTCTGAGCAGCTACAGGAAGGATGGAGGGGTTCAGACAAGGTTTTCCAACTCCGTGCCTAAATGTCACTTTCACAGCGAAATAAGCCCAGTTTGGCCCTGTTCACTTTTGCTTAGCAGAGTCTGTATCTTCAAAACTAGACACTCTGCAGGCCTATAAGCTTGGCTGGGGGCAGAGAAGCAGAGTCTGAGCAGCTACAGGAAGGATGGAGGGGTTCAGACAAGGTTTTCCAACTCCGTGCCTAAATGTCACTTTCACAGCGAAATAAGCCCAGTTTGGCCCTGTTCACTTTTGCTTAGCAGAGTCTGTATCTTCAAAACTAGACACTCTGCAGGCCTATAAGCTTGGCTGGGGGCAGAGAAGCAGAGTCTGAGCAGCTACAGGAAGGATGGAGGGGTTCAGACAAGGTTTTCCAACTCCGTGCCTAAATGTCACTTTCACAGCGAAATAAGCCCAGTTTGGCCCTGTTCACTTTTGCTTAGCAGAGTCTGTATCTTCAAAACTAGACACTCTGCAGGCCTATAAGCTTGGCTGGGGGCAGAGAAGCAGAGTCTGAGCAGCTACAGGAAGGATGGAGGGGTTCAGACAAGGTTTTCCAACTCCGTGCCTAAATGTCACTTTCACAGCGAAATAAGCCCAGTTTGGCCCTGTTCACTTTTGCTTAGCAGAGTCTGTATCTTCAAAACTAGACACTCTGCAGGCCTATAAGCTTGGCTGGGGGCAGAGAAGCAGAGTCTGAGCAGCTACAGGAAGGATGGAGGGGTTCAGACAAGGTTTTCCAACTCCGTGCCTAAATGTCACTTTCACAGCGAAATAAGCCCAGTTTGGCCCTGTTCACTTTTGCTTAGCAGAGTCTGTATCTTCAAAACTAGACACTCTGCAGGCCTATAAGCTTGGCTGGGGGCAGAGAAGCAGAGTCTGAGCAGCTACAGGAAGGATGGAGGGGTTCAGACAAGGTTTTCCAACTCCGTGCCTAAATGTCACTTTCACAGCGAAATAAGCCCAGTTTGGCCCTGTTCACTTTTGCTTAGCAGAGTCTGTATCTTCAAAACTAGACACTCTGCAGGCCTATAAGCTTGGCTGGGGGCAGAGAAGCAGAGTCTGAGCAGCTACAGGAAGGATGGAGGGGTTCAGACAAGGTTTTCCAACTCCGTGCCTAAATGTCACTTTCACAGCGAAATAAGCCCAGTTTGGCCCTGTTCACTTTTGCTTAGCAGAGTCTGTATCTTCAAAACTAGACACTCTGCAGGCCTATAAGCTTGGCTGGGGGCAGAGAAGCAGAGTCTGAGCAGCTACAGGAAGGATGGAGGGGTTCAGACAAGGTTTTCCAACTCCGTGCCTAAATGTCACTTTCACAGCGAAATAAGCCCAGTTTGGCCCTGTTCACTTTTGCTTAGCAGAGTCTGTATCTTCAAAACTAGACACTCTGCAGGCCTATAAGCTTGGCTGGGGGCAGAGAAGCAGAGTCTGAGCAGCTACAGGAAGGATGGAGGGGTTCAGACAAGGTTTTCCAACTCCGTGCCTAAATGTCACTTTCACAGCGAAATAAGCCCAGTTTGGCCCTGTTCACTTTTGCTTAGCAGAGTCTGTATCTTCAAAACTAGACACTCTGCAGGCCTATAAGCTTGGCTGGGGGCAGAGAAGCAGAGTCTGAGCAGCTACAGGAAGGATGGAGGGGTTCAGACAAGGTTTTCCAACTCCGTGCCTAAATGTCACTTTCACAGCGAAATAAGCCCAGTTTGGCCCTGTTCACTTTTGCTTAGCAGAGTCTGTATCTTCAAAACTAGACACTCTGCAGGCCTATAAGCTTGGCTGGGGGCAGAGAAGCAGAGTCTGAGCAGCTACAGGAAGGATGGAGGGGTTCAGACAAGGTTTTCCAAGTCCGTGCCTAAATCTCACTTTCACAGCGAAATAAGCCCAGTTTGGCCCTGTTCACTTTTGCTTAGCAGAGTCTGTATCTTCAAAACTAGACACTCTGCAGGCCTATATCAGCCCAATATCAATATCAGCCCAATATCAATATCAGCCCAATATCAGCATCAGCCCAATATCAGCATCAGCCCAATATCAGCATCAGCCCAATATCAGCATCAGCCCAATATCAGCATCAGCCCAATATCAGCATCAGCCCAATATCAGCATCAGCCCAATATCAGCATCAGCCCAATATCAGCATCAGCCCAATATCAGCATCAGCCCAATATCAGCATCAGCCCAATATCAGCATCAGCCCAATATCAGCATCAGCCCAATATCAGCATCAGCCCAATATCAGCATCAGCCCAATATCAGCATCAGCCCAATATCAGCATCAGCCCAATATCAGCATCAGCCCAATATCAGCATCAGCCCAATATCAGCATCAGCCCAATATCAGCATCAGCCCAATATCAGCATCAGCCCAATATCAGCATCAGCCCAATATCAGCATCAGCCCAATATCAGCATCAGCCCAATATCAGCATCAGCCCAATATCAGCATCAGCCCAATATCAGCATCAGCCCAATATCAGCATCAGCCCAATATCAGCATCAGCCCAATATCAGCATCAGCCCAATATCAGCATCAGCCCAATATCAGCATCAGCCCAATATCAGCATCAGCCCAATATCAGCATCAGCCCAATATCAGCATCAGCCCAATATCAGCATCAGCCCAATATCAGCATCAGCCCAATATCAGCATCAGCCCAATATCAGCATCAGCCCAATATCAGCATCAGCCCAATATCAGCATCAGCCCAATATCAGCATCAGCCCAATATCAGCATCAGCCCAATATCAGCATCAGCCCAATATCAGCATCAGCCCAATATCAGCATCAGCCCAATATCAGCATCAGCCCAATATCAGCATCAGCCCAATATCAGCATCAGCCCAATATCAGCATCAGCCCAATATCAGCATCAGCCCAATATCAGCATCAGCCCAATATCAGCATCAGCCCAATATCAGCATCAGCCCAATATCAGCATCAGCCCAATATCAGCATCAGCCCAATATCAGCATCAGCCCAATATCAGCATCAGCCCAATATCAGCATCAGCCCAATATCAGCATCAGCCCAATATCAGCATCAGCCCAATATCAGCATCAGCCCAATATCAGCATCAGCCCAATATCAGCATCAGCCCAATATCAGCATCAGCCCAATATCAGCATCAGCCCAATATCAGCATCAGCCCAATATCAGCATCAGCCCAATATCAGCATCAGCCCAATATCAGCATCAGCCCAATATCAGCATCAGCCCAATATCAGCATCAGCCCAATATCAGCATCAGCCCAATATCAGCATCAGCCCAATATCAGCATCAGCCCAATATCAGCATCAGCCCAATATCAGCATCAGCCCAATATCAGCATCAGCCCAATATCAGCATCAGCCCAATATCAGCATCAGCCCTAGACACTCTGCAGGCCTATAAGCTTGGCTGGGGGCAGAGAAGCAGCCCAATATGATATAATATCAGCTGATGCTGATATTGGGCTGATGCTGATATTGGGCTGATGCTGATATTGGGCTGATGCTGATATTGGGCTGATGCTGATATTGGGCTGATGCTGATATTGGGCTGATGCTGATATTGGGCTGATGCTGATATTGGGCTGATGCTGATATTGGGCTGATGCTGATATTGGGCTGATGCTGATATTGGGCTGATGCTGATATTGGGCTGATGCTGATATTGGGCTGATGCTGATATTGGGCTGATGCTGATATTGGGCTGATGCTGATATTGGGCTGATGCTGATATTGGGCTGATGCTGATATTGGGCTGATGCTGATATTGGGCTGATGCTGATATTGGGCTGATGCTGATATTGGGCTGATGCTGATATTGGGCTGATGCTGATATTGGGCTGATGCTGATATTGGGCTGATGCTGATATTGGGCTGATGCTGATATTGGGCTGATGCTGATATTGGGCTGATGCTGATATTGGGCTGATGCTGATATTGGGCTGATGCTGATATTGGGCTGATGCTGATATTGGGCTGATGCTGATATTGGGCTGATGCTGATATTGGGCTGATGCTGATATTGGGCTGATGCTGATATTGGGCTGATGCTGATATTGGGCTGATGCTGATATTGGGCTGATGCTGATATTGGGCTGATGCTGATATTGGGCTGATGCTGATATTGGGCTGATGCTGATATTGGGCTGATGCTGATATTGGGCTGATGCTGATATTGGGCTGATGCTGATATTGGGCTGATGCTGATATTGGGCTGATGCTGATATTGGGCTGATGCTGATATTGGGCTGATGCTGATATTGGGCTGATGCTGATATTGGGCTGATGCTGATATTGGGCTGATGCTGATATTGGGCTGATGCTGATATTGGGCTGATGCTGATATTGGGCTGATGCTGATATTGGGCTGATGCTGATATTGGGCTGATGCTGATATTGGGCTGATGCTGATATTGGGCTGATGCTGATATTGGGCTGATGCTGATATTGGGCTGATGCTGATATTGGGCTGATAATGATATTGGGCTGATGCTGATATTGGGCTGATGCTGATATTGGGCTGATGCTGATATTGGGCTGATGCTGATATTGGGCTGATGCTGATATTGGGCTGATGCTGATATTGGGCTGATGCTGATATTGGGCTGATGCTGATATTGGGCTGATGCTGATATTGGGCTGATGCTGATATTGGGCTGATGCTGATATTGGGCTGATGCTGATATTGGGCTGATGCTGATATTGGGCTGATGCTGATATTGGGCTGATGCTGATATTGGGCTGATGCTGATATTGGGCTGATGCTGATATTGGGCTGATGCTGATATTGGGCTGATGCTGATATTGGGCTGATGCTGATATTGGGCTGATGCTGATATTGGGCTGATGCTGATATTGGGCTGATGCTGATATTGGGCTGATGCTGATATTGGGCTGATGCTGATATTGGGCTGATGCTGATATTGGGCTGATATTGATATTGGGCTGATATTGATATTGGGCTGATATAGGCCTGCAGAGTGTCTAGTTTTGAAGATACAGACTCTGCTAAGCAAAAGTGAACAGGGCCAAACTGGGCTTATTTCGCTGTGAAAGTGAGATTTAGGCACGGACTTGGAAAACCTTGTCTGAACCCCTCCATCCTTCCTGTAGCTGCTCAGACTCTGCTTCTCTGCCCCCAGCCAAGCTTATAGGCCTGCAGAGTGTCTAGTTTTGAAGATACAGACTCTGCTAAGCAAAAGTGAACAGGGCCAAACTGGGCTTATTTCGCTGTGAAAGTGACATTTAGGCACGGAGTTGGAAAACCTTGTCTGAACCCCTCCATCCTTCCTGTAGCTGCTCAGACTCTGCTTCTCTGCCCCCAGCCAAGCTTATAGGCCTGCAGAGTGTCTAGTTTTGAAGATACAGACTCTGCTAAGCAAAAGTGAACAGGGCCAAACTGGGCTTATTTCGCTGTGAAAGTGACATTTAGGCACGGAGTTGGAAAACCTTGTCTGAACCCCTCCATCCTTCCTGTAGCTGCTCAGACTCTGCTTCTCTGCCCCCAGCCAAGCTTATAGGCCTGCAGAGTGTCTAGTTTTGAAGATACAGACTCTGCTAAGCAAAAGTGAACAGGGCCAAACTGGGCTTATTTCGCTGTGAAAGTGACATTTAGGCACGGAGTTGGAACACCTTGTCTGAACCCCTCCATCCTTCCTGTAGCTGCTCAGACTCTGCTTCTCTGCCCCCAGCCAAGCTTATAGGCCTGCAGAGTGTCTAGTTTTGAAGATACAGACTCTGCTAAGCAAAAGTGAACAGGGCCAAACTGGGCTTATTTCGCTGTGAAAGTGACATTTAGGCACGGAGTTGGAAAACCTTGTCTGAACCCCTCCATCCTTCCTGTAGCTGCTCAGACTCTGCTTCTCTGCCCCCAGCCAAGCTTATAGGCCTGCAGAGTGTCTAGTTTTGAAGATACAGACTCTGCTAAGCAAAAGTGAACAGGGCCAAACTGGGCTTATTTCGCTGTGAAAGTGACATTTAGGCACGGAGTTGGAAAACCTTGTCTGAACCCCTCCATCCTTCCTGTAGCTGCTCAGACTCTGCTTCTCTGCCCCCAGCCAAGCTTATAGGCCTGCAGAGTGTCTAGTTTTGAAGATACAGACTCTGCTAAGCAAAAGTGAACAGGGCCAAACTGGGCTTATTTCGCTGTGAAAGTGACATTTAGGCACGGAGTTGGAAAACCTTGTCTGAACCCCTCCATCCTTCCTGTAGCTGCTCAGACTCTGCTTCTCTGCCCCCAGCCAAGCTTATAGGCCTGCAGAGTGTCTAGTTTTGAAGATACAGACTCTGCTAAGCAAAAGTGAACAGGGCCAAACTGGGCTTATTTCGCTGTGAAAGTGACATTTAGGCACGGAGTTGGAAAACCTTGTCTGAACCCCTCCATCCTTCCTGTAGCTGCTCAGACTCTGCTTCTCTGCCCCCAGCCAAGCTTATAGGCCTGCAGAGTGTCTAGTTTTGAAGATACAGACTCTGCTAAGCAAAAGTGAACAGGGCCAAACTGGGCTTATTTCGCTGTGAAAGTGACATTTAGGCACGGAGTTGGAAAACCTTGTCTGAACCCCTCCATCCTTCCTGTAGCTGCTCAGACTCTGCTTCTCTGCCCCCAGCCAAGCTTATAGGCCTGCAGAGTGTCTAGTTTTGAAGATACAGACTCTGCTAAGCAAAAGTGAACAGGGCCAAACTGGGCTTATTTCGCTGTGAAAGTGACATTTAGGCACGGAGTTGGAAAACCTTGTCTGAACCCCTCCATCCTTCCTGTAGCTGCTCAGACTCTGCTTCTCTGCCCCCAGCCAAGCTTATAGGCCTGCAGAGTGTCTAGTTTTGAAGATACAGACTCTGCTAAGCAAAAGTGAACAGGGCCAAACTGGGCTTATTTCGCTGTGAAAGTGACATTTAGGCACGGAGTTGGAAAACCTTGTCTGAACCCCTCCATCCTTCCTGTAGCTGCTCAGACTCTGCTTCTCTGCCCCCAGCCAAGCTTATAGGCCTGCAGAGTGTCTAGTTTTGAAGATACAGACTCTGCTAAGCAAAAGTGAACAGGGCCAAACTGGGCTTATTTCGCTGTGAAAGTGACATTTAGGCACGGAGTTGGAAAACCTTGTCTGAACCCCTCCATCCTTCCTGTAGCTGCTCAGACTCTGCTTCTCTGCCCCCAGCCAAGCTTATAGGCCTGCAGAGTGTCTAGTTTTGAAGATACAGACTCTGCTAAGCAAAAGTGAACAGGGCCAAACTGGGCTTATTTCGCTGTGAAAGTGACATTTAGGCACGGAGTTGGAAAACCTTGTCTGAACCCCTCCATCCTTCCTGTAGCTGCTCAGACTCTGCTTCTCTGCCCCCAGCCAAGCTTATAGGCCTGCAGAGTGTCTAGTTTTGAAGATACAGACTCTGCTAAGCAAAAGTGAACAGGGCCAAACTGGGCTTATTTCGCTGTGAAAGTGACATTTAGGCACGGAGTTGGAAAACCTTGTCTGAACCCCTCCATCCTTCCTGTAGCTGCTCAGACTCTGCTTCTCTGCCCCCAGCCAAGCTTATAGGCCTGCAGAGTGTCTAGTTTTGAAGATACAGACTCTGCTAAGCAAAAGTGAACAGGGCCAAACTGGGCTTATTTCGCTGTGAAAGTGACATTTAGGCACGGAGTTGGAAAACCTTGTCTGAACCCCTCCATCCTTCCTGTAGCTGCTCAGACTCTGCTTCTCTGCCCCCAGCCAAGCTTATAGGCCTGCAGAGTGTCTAGTTTTGAAGATACAGACTCTGCTAAGCAAAAGTGAACAGGGCCAAACTGGGCTTATTTCGCTGTGAAAGTGACATTTAGGCACGGAGTTGGAAAACCTTGTCTGAACCCCTCCATCCTTCCTGTAGCTGCTCAGACTCTGCTTCTCTGCCCCCAGCCAAGCTTATAGGCCTGCAGAGTGTCTAGTTTTGAAGATACAGACTCTGCTAAGCAAAAGTGAACAGGGCCAAACTGGGCTTATTTCGCTGTGAAAGTGACATTTAGGCACGGAGTTGGAAAACCTTGTCTGAACCCCTCCATCCTTCCTGTAGCTGCTCAGACTCTGCTTCTCTGCCCCCAGCCAAGCTTATAGGCCTGCAGAGTGTCTAGTTTTGAAGATACAGACTCTGCTAAGCAAAAGTGAACGGGGCCAAACTGGGCTTATTTCGCTGTGAAAGTGACATTTAGGCACGGAGTTGGAAAACCTTGTCTGAACCCCTCCATCCTTCCTGTAGCTGCTCAGACTCTGCTTCTCTGCCCCCAGCCAAGCTTATAGGCCTGCAGAGTGTCTAGTTTTGAAGATACAGACTCTGCTAAGCAAAAGTGAACAGGGCCAAACTGGGCTTATTTCGCTGTGAAAGTGACATTTAGGCACGGAGTTGGAAAACCTTGTCTGAACCCCTCCATCCTTCCTGTAGCTGCTCAGACTCTGCTTCTCTGCCCCCAGCCAAGCTTATAGGCCTGCAGAGTGTCTAGTTTTGAAGATACAGACTCTGCTAAGCAAAAGTGAACAGGGCCAAACTGGGCTTATTTCGCTGTGAAAGTGACATTTAGGCACGGAGTTGGAAAACCTTGTCTGAACCCCTCCATCCTTCCTGTAGCTGCTCAGACTCTGCTTCTCTGCCCCCAGCCAAGCTTATAGGCCTGCAGAGTGTCTAGTTTTGAAGATACAGACTCTGCTAAGCAAAAGTGAACAGGGCCAAACTGGGCTTATTTCGCTGTGAAAGTGACATTTAGGCACGGAGTTGG
The DNA here is from genome assembly GCF_951216825.1 of Electrona antarctica. NCBI lineage: Eukaryota > Metazoa > Chordata > Actinopteri > Myctophiformes > Myctophidae > Electrona > Electrona antarctica. Next base: position 47,856,791 of record NC_136799.1, on the reverse strand, counting down.
AAAACCTTGTCTGAACCCCTCCATCCTTCCTGTAGCTGCTCAGACTCTGCTTCTCTGCCCCCAGCCAAGCTTATAGGCCTGCAGAGTGTCTAGTTTTGAAGATACAGACTCTGCTAAGCAAAAGTGAACAGGGCCAAACTGGGCTTATTTCGCTGTGAAAGTGACATTTAGGCACGGAGTTGGAAAACCTTGTCTGAACCCCTCCATCCTTCCTGTAGCTGCTCAGACTCTGCTTCTCTGCCCCCAGCCAAGCTTATAGGCCTGCAGAGTGTCTAGTTTTGAAGATACAGACTCTGCTAAGCAAAAGTGAACAGGGCCAAACTGGGCTTATTTCGCTGTGAAAGTGACATTTAGGCACGGAGTTGGAAAACCTTGTCTGAACCCCTCCATCCTTCCTGTAGCTGCTCAGACTCTGCTTCTCTGCCCCCAGCCAAGCTTATAGGCCTGCAGAGTGTCTAGTTTTGAAGATACAGACTCTGCTAAGCAAAAGTGAACAGGGCCAAACTGGGCTTATTTCGCTGTGAAAGTGACATTTAGGCACGGAGTTGGAAAACCTTGTCTGAACCCCTCCATCCTTCCTGTAGCTGCTCAGACTCTGCTTCTCTGCCCCCAGCCAAGCTTATAGGCCTGCAGAGTGTCTAGTTTTGAAGATACAGACTCTGCTAAGCAAAAGTGAACAGGGCCAAACTGGGCTTATTTCGCTGTGAAAGTGACATTTAGGCACGGAGTTGGAAAACCTTGTCTGAACCCCTCCATCCTTCCTGTAGCTGCTCAGACTCTGCTTCTCTGCCCCCAGCCAAGCTTATAGGCCTGCAGAGTGTCTAGTTTTGAAGATACAGACTCTGCTAAGCAAAAGTGAACAGGGCCAAACTGGGCTTATTTCGCTGTGAAAGTGACATTTAGGCACGGAGTTGGAAAACCTTGTCTGAACCCCTCCATCCTTCCTGTAGCTGCTCAGACTCTGCTTCTCTGCCCCCAGCCAAGCTTATAGGCCTGCAGAGTGTCTAGTTTTGAAGATACAGACTCTGCTAAGCAAAAGTGAACAGGGCCAAACTGGGCTTATTTCGCTGTGAAAGTGACATTTAGGCACGGAGTTGGAAAACCTTGTCTGAACCCCTCCATCCTTCCTGTAGCTGCTCAGACTCTGCTTCTCTGCCCCCAGCCAAGCTTATAGGCCTGCAGAGTGTCTAGTTTTGAAGATACAGACTCTGCTAAGCAAAAGTGAACAGGGCCAAACTGGGCTTATTTCGCTGTGAAAGTGACATTTAGGCACGGAGTTGGAAAACCTTGTCTGAACCCCTCCATCCTTCCTGTAGCTGCTCAGACTCTGCTTCTCTGCCCCCAGCCAAGCTTATAGGCCTGCAGAGTGTCTAGTTTTGAAGATACAGACTCTGCTAAGCAAAAGTGAACAGGGCCAAACTGGGCTTATTTCGCTGTGAAAGTGACATTTAGGCACGGAGTTGGAAAACCTTGTCTGAACCCCTCCATCCTTCCTGTAGCTGCTCAGACTCTGCTTCTCTGCCCCCAGCCAAGCTTATAGGCCTGCAGAGTGTCTAGTTTTGAAGATACAGACTCTGCTAAGCAAAAGTGAACAGGGCCAAACTGGGCTTATTTCGCTGTGAAAGTGACATTTAGGCACGGAGTTGGAAAACCTTGTCTGAACCCCTCCATCCTTCCTGTAGCTGCTCAGACTCTGCTTCTCTGCCCCCAGCCAAGCTTATAGGCCTGCAGAGTGTCTAGTTTTGAAGATACAGACTCTGCTAAGCAAAAGTGAACAGGGCCAAACTGGGCTTATTTCGCTGTGAAAGTGACATTTAGGCACGGAGTTGGAAAACCTTGTCTGAACCCCTCCATCCTTCCTGTAGCTGCTCAGACTCTGCTTCTCTGCCCCCAGCCAAGCTTATAGGCCTGCAGAGTGTCTAGTTTTGAAGATACAGACTCTGCTAAGCAAAAGTGAACAGGGCCAAACTGGGCTTATTTCGCTGTGAAAGTGACATCGAAATTTCACAGCGAAATAAGCCCAGTTTGGCCCTGTTCACTTTTGCTTAGCAGAGTCTGTATCTTCAAAACTAGACACTCTGCAGGCCTATAAGCTTGGCTGGGGGCAGAGAAGCAGAGTCTGAGCAGCTACAGGAAGGATGGAGGGGTTCAGACAAGGTTTTCCAACTCCGTGCCTAAATGTCACTTTCACAGCGAAATAAGCCCAGTTTGGCCCTGTTCACTTTTGCTTAGCAGAGTCTGTATCTTCAAAACTAGACACTCTGCAGGCCTATAAGCTTGGCTGGGGGCAGAGAAGCAGAGTCTGAGCAGCTACAGGAAGGATGGAGGGGTTCAGACAAGGTTTTCCAACTCCGTGCCTAAATGTCACTTTCACAGCGAAATAAGCCCAGTTTGGCCCTGTTCACTTTTGCTTAGCAGAGTCTGTATCTTCAAAACTAGACACTCTGCAGGCCTATAAGCTTGGCTGGGGGCAGAGAAGCAGAGTCTGAGCAGCTACAGGAAGGATGGAGGGGTTCAGACAAGGTTTTCCAACTCCGTGCCTAAATGTCACTTTCACAGCGAAATAAGCCCAGTTTGGCCCTGTTCACTTTTGCTTAGCAGAGTCTGTATCTTCAAAACTAGACACTCTGCAGGCCTATAAGCTTGGCTGGGGGCAGAGAAGCAGAGTCTGAGCAGCTACAGGAAGGATGGAGGGGTTCAGACAAGGTTTTCCAACTCCGTGCCTAAATGTCACTTTCACAGCGAAATAAGCCCAGTTTGGCCCTGTTCACTTTTGCTTAGCAGAGTCTGTATCTTCAAAACTAGACACTCTGCAGGCCTATAAGCTTGGCTGGGGGCAGAGAAGCAGAGTCTGAGCAGCTACAGGAAGGATGGAGGGGTTCAGACAAGGTTTTCCAACTCCGTGCCTAAATGTCACTTTCACAGCGAAATAAGCCCAGTTTGGCCCTGTTCACTTTTGCTTAGCAGAGTCTGTATCTTCAAAACTAGACACTCTGCAGGCCTATAAGCTTGGCTGGGGGCAGAGAAGCAGAGTCTGAGCAGCTACAGGAAGGATGGAGGGGTTCAGACAAGGTTTTCCAACTCCGTGCCTAAATGTCACTTTCACAGCGAAATAAGCCCAGTTTGGCCCTGTTCACTTTTGCTTAGCAGAGTCTGTATCTTCAAAACTAGACACTCTGCAGGCCTATAAGCTTGGCTGGGGGCAGAGAAGCAGAGTCTGAGCAGCTACAGGAAGGATGGAGGGGTTCAGACAAGGTTTTCCAACTCCGTGCCTAAATGTCACTTTCACAGCGAAATAAGCCCAGTTTGGCCCTGTTCACTTTTGCTTAGCAGAGTCTGTATCTTCAAAACTAGACACTCTGCAGGCCTATAAGCTTGGCTGGGGGCAGAGAAGCAGAGTCTGAGCAGCTACAGGAAGGATGGAGGGGTTCAGACAAGGTTTTCCAACTCCGTGCCTAAATGTCACTTTCACAGCGAAATAAGCCCAGTTTGGCCCTGTTCACTTTTGCTTAGCAGCGTCTGTATCTTCAAAACTAGACACTCTGCAGGCCTATAAGCTTGGCTGGGGGCAGAGAAGCAGAGTCTGAGCAGCTACAGGAAGGATGGAGGGGTTCAGACAAGGTTTTCCAACTCCGTGCCTAAATGTCACTTTCACAGCGAAATAAGCCCAGTTTGGCCCTGTTCACTTTTGCTTAGCAGAGTCTGTATCTTCAAAACTAGACACTCTGCAGGCCTATAAGCTTGGCTGGGGGCAGAGAAGCAGAGTCTGAGCAGCTACAGGAAGGATGGAGGGGTTCAGACAAGGTTTTCCAACTCCGTGCCTAAATGTCACTTTCACAGCGAAATAAGCCCAGTTTGGCCCTGTTCACTTTTGCTTAGCAGAGTCTGTATCTTCAAAACTAGACACTCTGCAGGCCTATAAGCTTGGCTGGGGGCAGAGAAGCAGAGTCTGAGCAGCTACAGGAAGGATGGAGGGGTTCAGACAAGGTTTTCCAACTCCGTGCCTAAATGTCACTTTCACAGCGAAATAAGCCCAGTTTGGCCCTGTTCACTTTTGCTTAGCAGAGTCTGTATCTTCAAAACTAGACACTCTGCAGGCCTATAAGCTTGGCTGGGGGCAGAGAAGCAGAGTCTGAGCAGCTACAGGAAGGATGGAGGGGTTCAGACAAGGTTTTCCAACTCCGTGCCTAAATGTCACTTTCACAGCGAAATAAGCCCAGTTTGGCCCTGTTCACTTTTGCTTAGCAGAGTCTGTATCTTCAAAACTAGACACTCTGCAGGCCTATAAGCTTGGCTGGGGGCAGAGAAGCAGAGTCTGAGCAGCTACAGGAAGGATGGAGGGGTTCAGACAAGGTTTTCCAACTCCGTGCCTAAATGTCACTTTCACAGCGAAATAAGCCCAGTTTGGCCCTGTTCACTTTTGCTTAGCAGAGTCTGTATCTTCAAAACTAGACACTCTGCAGGCCTATAAGCTTGGCTGGGGGCAGAGAAGCAGAGTCTGAGCAGCTACAGGAAGGATGGAGGGGTTCAGACAAGGTTTTCCAACTCCGTGCCTAAATGTCACTTTCACAGCGAAATAAGCCCAGTTTGGCCCTGTTCACTTTTGCTTAGCAGAGTCTGTATCTTCAAAACTAGACACTCTGCAGGCCTATAAGCTTGGCTGGGGGCAGAGAAGCAGAGTCTGAGCAGCTACAGGAAGGATGGAGGGGTTCAGACAAGGTTTTCCAACTCCGTGCCTAAATGTCACTTTCACAGCGAAATAAGCCCAGTTTGGCCCTGTTCACTTTTGCTTAGCAGAGTCTGTATCTTCAAAACTAGACACTCTGCAGGCCTATAAGCTTGGCTGGGGGCAGAGAAGCAGAGTCTGAGCAGCTACAGGAAGGATGGAGGGGTTCAGACAAGGTTTTCCAACTCCGTGCCTAAATGTCACTTTCACAGCGAAATAAGCCCAGTTTGGCCCTGTTCACTTTTGCTTAGCAGAGTCTGTATCTTCAAAACTAGACACTCTGCAGGCCTATAAGCTTGGCTGGGGGCAGAGAAGCAGAGTCTGAGCAGCTACAGGAAGGATGGAGGGGTTCAGACAAGGTTTTCCAACTCCGTGCCTAAATGTCACTTTCACAGCGAAATAAGCCCAGTTTGGCCCTGTTCACTTTTGCTTAGCAGAGTCTGTATCTTCAAAACTAGACACTCTGCAGGCCTATAAGCTTGGCTGGGGGCAGAGAAGCAGAGTCTGAGCAGCTACAGGAAGGATGGAGGGGTTCAGACAAGGTTTTCCAACTCCGTGCCTAAATGTCACTTTCACAGCGAAATAAGCCCAGTTTGGCCCTGTTCACTTTTGCTTAGCAGAGTCTGTATCTTCAAAACTAGACACTCTGCAGGCCTATAAGCTTGGCTGGGGGCAGAGAAGCAGAGTCTGAGCAGCTACAGGAAGGATGGAGGGGTTCAGACAAGGTTTTCCAACTCCGTGCCTAAATGTCACTTTCACAGCGAAATAAGCCCAGTTTGGCCCTGTTCACTTTTGCTTAGCAGAGTCTGTATCTTCAAAACTAGACACTCTGCAGGCCTATAAGCTTGGCTGGGGGCAGAGAAGCAGAGTCTGAGCAGCTACAGGAAGGATGGAGGGGTTCAGACAAGGTTTTCCAACTCCGTGCCTAAATGTCACTTTCACAGCGAAATAAGCCCAGTTTGGCCCTGTTCACTTTTGCTTAGCAGAGTCTGTATCTTCAAAACTAGACACTCTGCAGGCCTATAAGCTTGGCTGGGGGCAGAGAAGCAGAGTCTGAGCAGCTACAGGAAGGATGGAGGGGTTCAGACAAGGTTTTCCAACTCCGTGCCTAAATGTCACTTTCACAGCGAAATAAGCCCAGTTTGGCCCTGTTCACTTTTGCTTAGCAGAGTCTGTATCTTCAAAACTAGACACTCTGCAGGCCTATAAGCTTGGCTGGGGGCAGAGAAGCAGAGTCTGAGCAGCTACAGGAAGGATGGAGGGGTTCAGACAAGGTTTTCCAATCCGTGCCTAAATGTCACTTTCACAGCGAAATAAGCCCAGTTTGGCCCTGTTTCACTTTGCTTAGCAGAGTCTGTATCTTCAAAACTAGACACTCTGCAGGCCTATAAGCTTGGCTGGGGGCAGAGAAGCAGAGTCTGAGCAGCTACAGGAAGGATGGAGGGGTTCAGACAAGGTTTCCAATATCAGCATCAGCCCAATATCAGCATCAGCCCCAATATCAGCATCAGCCCAATATCAGCATCAGCCCAATATCAGCATCAGCCCAATATCAGCATCAGCCCAATATCAGCATCAGCCCAATATCAGCATCAGCCCAATATCAGCATCAGCCCAATATCAGCATCACGCCAATATCAGCATCAGCCCAATATCAGCATCAGCCCAATATCAGCATCAGCCCAATATCAGCATCAGCCCAATATCAGCATCAGCCCAATATCAGCATCAGCCCAATATCAGCATCAGCCCAATATCAGCATCAGCCCAATATCAGCATCAGCCCAATATCAGCATCAGCCCAATATCAGCATCAGCCCAATATCAGCATCAGCCCAATATCAGCATCAGCCCAATATCAGCATCAGCCCAATATCAGCATCAGCCCAATATCAGCATCAGCCCAATATCCAGCATCAGCCCAATATCAGCATCAGCCCAATATCAGCATCAGCCCAATATCAGCATCAGCCCAATATCAGCATCATCAGCCCAATATCAGCATCAGCCCAATATCAGCATCAGCCCAATATCAGCATCAGCCCAATATCAGCATCAGCCCAATATCAGCATCAGCCCAATATCAGCATCAGCCCAATATCAGCATCAGCCCAATATCAGCATCAGCCCAATATCAGCATCAGCCCAATATCAGCATCAGCCCAATATCAGCATCAGCCCAATATCAGCATCAGCCCAATATCAGCATCAGCCCAATATCAGCATCAGCCCAATATCAGCATCAGCCCAATATCAGCATCAGCCCAATATCAGCATCAGCCCAATATCAGCATCAGCCCAATATCAGCATCAGCCCAATATCAGCATCAGCCCAATATCAGCATCAGCCCAATATCAGCATCAGCCCAATATCAGCATCAGCCCAATATCAGCATCAGCCCAATATCAGCATCAGCCCAATATCAGCATCAGCCCAATATCAGCATCAGCCCAATATCAGCATCAGCCCAATATCAGCATCAGCCCAATATCAGCATCAGCCCAATATCAGCATCAGCCCAATATCAGCATCAGCCCAATATCAGCATCAGCCCAATATCAGCATCAGCCCAATATCAGCATCAGCCCAATATCAGCATCAGCCCAATATCAGCATCAGCCCAATATCAGCATCAGCCCAATATCAGCATCAGCCCTAGACACTCTGCAGCCTATAAGCTTGGCTGGGGGCAGAGAAGCAGCCCAATATGATATAATATCAGCTGATGCTGATATTGGGCTGATGCTGATATTGGGCTGATGCTGATATTGGGCTGATGCTGATATTGGGCTGATGCTGATATTGGGCTGATGCTGATATTGGGCTGATGCTGATATTGGGCTGATGCTGATATTGGGCTGATGCTGATATTGGGCTGATGCTGATATTGGGCTGATGCTGATATTGGGCTGATGCTGATATTGGGCTGATGCTGATATTGGGCTGATGCTGATATTGGGCTGATGCTGATATTGGGCTGATGCTGATATTGGGCTGATGCTGATATTGGGCTGATGCTGATATTGGGCTGATGCTGATATTGGGCTGATGCTGATATTGGGCTGATGCTGATATTGGGCTGATGCTGATATTGGGCTGATGCTGATATTGGGCTGATGCTGATATTGGGCTGATGCTGATATTGGGCTGATGCTGATATTGGGCTGATGCTGATATTGGGCTGATGCTGATATTGGGCTGATGCTGATATTGGGCTGATGCTGATATTGGGCTGATGCTGATATTGGGCTGATGCTGATATTGGGCTGATGCTGATATTGGGCTGATGCTGATATTGGGCTGATGCTGATATTGGGCTGATGCTGATATTGGGCTGATGCTGATATTGGGCTGATGCTGATATTGGGCTGATGCTGATATTGGGCTGATGCTGATATTGGGCTGATGCTGATATTGGGCTGATGCTGATATTGGGCTGATGCTGATATTGGGCTGATGCTGATATTGGGCTGATGCTGATATTGGGCTGATGCTGATATTGGGCTGATGCTGATATTGGGCTGATGCTGATATTGGGCTGATGCTGATATTGGGCTGATGCTGATATTGGGCTGATGCTGATATTGGGCTGATGCTGATATTGGGCTGATGCTGATATTGGGCTGATGCTGATATTGGGCTGATGCTGATATTGGGCTGATGCTGATATTGGGCTGATGCTGATATTGGGCTGATGCTGATATTGGGCTGATGCTGATATTGGGCTGATGCTGATATTGGGCTGATGCTGATATTGGGCTGATGCTGATATTGGGCTGATGCTGATATTGGGCTGATGCTGATATTGGGCTGATGCTGATATTGGGCTGATGCTGATATTGGGCTGATGCTGATATTGGGCTGATGCTGATATTGGGCTGATGCTGATATTGGGCTGATGCTGATATTGGGCTGATGCTGATATTGGGCTGATGCTGATATTGGGCTGATGCTGATATTGGGCTGATGCTGATATTGGGCTGATGCTGATATTGGGCTGATGCTGATATTGGGCTGATGCTGATATTGGGCTGATGCTGATATTGGGCTGATGCTGATATTGGGCTGATGCTGATATTGGGCTGATGCTGATATTGGGCTGATGCTGATATTGGGCTGATGCTGATATTGGGCTGATGCTGATATTGGGCTGATGCTGATATTGGGCTGATGCTGATATTGGGCTGATGCTGATATTGGGCTGATGCTGATATTGGGCTGATGCTGATATTGGGCTGATGCTGATATTGGGCTGATGCTGATATTGGGCTGATGCTGATATTGGGCTGATGCTGATATTGGGCTGATGCTGATATTGGGCTGATGCTGATATTGGGCTGATGCTGATATTGGGCTGATATTGATATTGGGCTGATATTGGGCTGATATAGGCCTGCAGAGTGTCTAGTTTTGAAGATACAGACTCTGCTAAGCAAAAGTGAACAGGGCCAAACTGGGCTTATTTCGCTGTGAAAGTGAGATTTAGGCACGGACTTGGAAAACCTTGTCTGAACCCCTCCATCCTTCCTGTAGCTGCTCAGACTCTGCTTCTCTGCCCCCAGCCAAGCTTATAGGCCTGCAGAGTGTCTAGTTTTGAAGATACAGACTCTGCTAAGCAAAAGTGAACAGGGCCAAACTGGGCTTATTTCGCTGTGAAAGTGACATTTAGGCACGGAGTTGGAAAACCTTGTCTGAACCCCTCCATCCTTCCTGTAGCTGCTCAGACTCTGCTTCTCTGCCCCCAGCCAAGCTTATAGGCCTGCAGAGTGTCTAGTTTTGAAGATACAGACTCTGCTAAGCAAAAGTGAACAGGGCCAAACTGGGCTTATTTCGCTGTGAAAGTGACATTTAGGCACGGAGTTGGAAAACCTTGTCTGAACCCCTCCATCCTTCCTGTAGCTGCTCAGACTCTGCTTCTCTGCCCCCAGCCAAGCTTATAGGCCTGCAGAGTGTCTAGTTTTGAAGATACAGACTCTGCTAAGCAAAAGTGAACAGGGCCAAACTGGGCTTATTTCGCTGTGAAAGTGACATTTAGGCACGGAGTTGGAAAACCTTGTCTGAACCCCTCCATCCTTCCTGTAGCTGCTCAGACTCTGCTTCTCTGCCCCCAGCCAAGCTTATAGGCCTGCAGAGTGTCTAGTTTTGAAGATACAGACTCTGCTAAGCAAAAGTGAACAGGGCCAAACTGGGCTTATTTCGCTGTGAAAGTGACATTTAGGCACGGAGTTGGAAAACCTTGTCTGAACCCCTCCATCCTTCCTGTAGCTGCTCAGACTCTGCTTCTCTGCCCCCAGCCAAGCTTATAGGCCTGCAGAGTGTCTAGTTTTGAAGATACAGACTCTGCTAAGCAAAAGTGAACAGGGCCAAACTGGGCTTATTTCGCTGTGAAAGTGACATTTAGGCACGGAGTTGGAAAACCTTGTCTGAACCCCTCCATCCTTCCTGTAGCTGCTCAGACTCTGCTTCTCTGCCCCCAGCCAAGCTTATAGGCCTGCAGAGTGTCTAGTTTTGAAGATACAGACTCTGCTAAGCAAAAGTGAACAGGGCCAAACTGGGCTTATTTCGCTGTGAAAGTGACATTTAGGCACGGAGTTGGAAAACCTTGTCTGAACCCCTCCATCCTTCCTGTAGCTGCTCAGACTCTGCTTCTCTGCCCCCAGCCAAGCTTATAGGCCTGCAGAGTGTCTAGTTTTGAAGATACAGACTCTGCTAAGCAAAAGTGAACAGGGCCAAACTGGGCTTATTTCGCTGTGAAAGTGACATTTAGGCACGGAGTTGGAAAACCTTGTCTGAACCCCTCCATCCTTCCTGTAGCTGCTCAGACTCTGCTTCTCTGCCCCCAGCCAAGCTTATAGGCCTGCAGAGTGTCTAGTTTTGAAGATACAGACTCTGCTAAGCAAAAGTGAACAGGGCCAAACTGGGCTTATTTCGCTGTGAAAGTGACATTTAGGCACGGAGTTGGAAAACCTTGTCTGAACCCCTCCATCCTTCCTGTAGCTGCTCAGACTCTGCTTCTCTGCCCCCAGCCAAGCTTATAGGCCTGCAGAGTGTCTAGTTTTGAAGATACAGACTCTGCTAAGCAAAAGTGAACAGGGCCAAACTGGGCTTATTTCGCTGTGAAAGTGACATTTAGGCACGGAGTTGGAAAACCTTGTCTGAACCCCTCCATCCTTCCTGTAGCTGCTCAGACTCTGCTTCTCTGCCCCCAGCCAAGCTTATAGGCCTGCAGAGTGTCTAGTTTTGAAGATACAGACTCTGCTAAGCAAAAGTGAACAGGGCCAAACTGGGCTTATTTCGCTGTGAAAGTGACATTTAGGCACGGAGTTGGAAAACCTTGTCTGAACCCCTCCATCCTTCCTGTAGCTGCTCAGACTCTGCTTCTCTGCCCCCAGCCAAGCTTATAGGCCTGCAGAGTGTCTAGTTTTGAAGATACAGACTCTGCTAAGCAAAAGTGAACAGGGCCAAACTGGGCTTATTTCGCTGTGAAAGTGACATTTAGGCACGGAGTTGGAAAACCTTGTCTGAACCCCTCCATCCTTCCTGTAGCTGCTCAGACTCTGCTTCTCTGCCCCCAGCCAAGCTTATAGGCCTGCAGAGTGTCTAGTTTTGAAGATACAGACTCTGCTAAGCAAAAGTGAACAGGGCCAAACTGGGCTTATTTCGCTGTGAAAGTGACATTTAGGCACGGAGTTGGAAAACCTTGTCTGAACCCCTCCATCCTTCCTGTAGCTGCTCAGACTCTGCTTCTCTGCCCCCAGCCAAGCTTATAGGCCTGCAGAGTGTCTAGTTTTGAAGATACAGACTCTGCTAAGCAAAAGTGAACAGGGCCAAACTGGGCTTATTTCGCTGTGAAAGTGACATTTAGGCACGGAGTTGGAAAACCTTGTCTGAACCCCTCCATCCTTCCTGTAGCTGCTCAGACTCTGCTTCTCTGCCCCCAGCCAAGCTTATAGGCCTGCAGAGTGTCTAGTTTTGAAGATACAGACTCTGCTAAGCAAAAGTGAACAGGGCCAAACTGGGCTTATTTCGCTGTGAAAGTGACATTTAGGCACGGAGTTGGAAAACCTTGTCTGAACCCCTCCATCCTTCCTGTAGCTGCTCAGACTCTGCTTCTCTGCCCCCAGCCAAGCTTATAGGCCTGCAGAGTGTCTAGTTTTGAAGATACAGACTCTGCTAAGCAAAAGTGAACAGGGCCAAACTGGGCTTATTTCGCTGTGAAAGTGACATTTAGGCACGGAGTTGGAAAACCTTGTCTGAACCCCTCCATCCTTCCTGTAGCTGCTCAGACTCTGCTTCTCTGCCCCCAGCCAAGCTTATAGGCCTGCAGAGTGTCTAGTTTTGAAGATACAGACTCTGCTAAGCAAAAGTGAACAGGGCCAAACTGGGCTTATTTCGCTGTGAAAGTGACATTTAGGCACGGAGTTGGAAAACCTTGTCTGAACCCCTCCATCCTTCCTGTAGCTGCTCAGACTCTGCTTCTCTGCCCCCAGCCAAGCTTATAGGCCTGCAGAGTGTCTAGTTTTGAAGATACAGACTCTGCTAAGCAAAAGTGAACAGGGCCAAACTGGGCTTATTTCGCTGTGAAAGTGACATTTAGGCACGGAGTTGGAAAACCTTGTCTGAACCCCTCCATCCTTCCTGTAGCTGCTCAGACTCTGCTTCTCTGCCCCCAGCCAAGCTTATAGGCCTGCAGAGTGTCTAGTTTTGAAGATACAGACTCTGCTAAGCAAAAGTGAACAGGGCCAAACTGGCTTATTTCGCTGTGAAAGTGACATTTAGGCACGGAGTTGGAAAACCTTGTCTGAACCCCTCCATCCTTCCTGTAGCTGCTCAGACTCTGCTTCTCTGCCCCCAGCCAAGCTTATAGGCCTGCAGAGTGTCTAGTTTTGAAGATACAGACTCTGCTAAGCAAAAGTGAACAGGGCCAAACTGGGCTTATTTCGCTGTGAAAGTGACATTTAGGCACGGAGTTGGAAAACCTTGTCTGAACCCCTCCATCCTTCCTGTAGCTGCTCAGACTCTGCTTCTCTGCCCCCAGCCAAGCTTATAGGCCTGCAGAGTGTCTAGTTTTGAAGATACAGACTCTGCTAAGCAAAAGTGAACAGGGCCAAACTGGGCTTATTTCGCTGTGAAAGTGACATTTAGGCACGGAGTTGGAAAACCTTGTCCTGAACCCCTCCATCCTTCCTGTAGCTGCTCAGACTCTGCTTCTCTGCCCCCAGCCAAGCTTATAGGCCTGCAGAGTGTCTAGTTTTGAAGATACAGACTCTGCTAAGCAAAAGTGAACAGGGCCAAACTGGGCTTATTTCGCTGTGAAAGTGACATTTAGGCACGGAGTTGGAAAACCTTGTCTGAACCCCTCCATCCTTCCTGTAGCTGCTCAGACTCTGCTTCTCTGCCCCCAGCCAAGCTTATAGGCCTGCAGAGTGTCTAGTTTTGAAGATACAGATCTCTGCTAAGCAAAAGTGAACAGGGCCAAACTGGGCTTATTTCGCTGTGAAAGTGACATTTAGGCACGGAGTTGGAAAACCTTGTCTGAACCCCTCCATCCTTCCTGTAGCTGCTCAGACTCTGCTTCTCTGCCCCCAGCCAAGCTTATAGGCCTGCAGAGTGTCTAGTTTTGAAGATACAGACTCTGCTAAGCAAAAGTGAACAGGGCCAAACTGGCTATTTCGCTGTGCCTTTCGATGTCACTTTCACAGCGAAATAAGCCCAGTTTGGCCCTGTTCACTTTTGCTTAGCCGAGTCTGTATCTTCAAAACTAGACACTCTGCAGGCCTATAAGCTTGGCTGGGGGCAGAGAAGCAGAGTCTGAGCAGCTACAGGAAGGATGGAGGGGTTCAGACAAGGTTTTCCAACTCCGTGCCTAAATGTCACTTTCACAGCGAAATAAGCCCAGTTTGGCCCTGTTCACTTTTGCTTAGCAGAGTCTGTATCTTCAAAACTAGACACTCTGCAGGCCTATAAGCTTGGCTGGGGGCAGAGAAGCAGAGTCTGAGCAGCTACAGGAAGGATGGAGGGGTTCAGACAAGGTTTTCCAACTCCGTGCCTAAATGTCACTTTCACAGCGAAATAAGCCCAGTTTGGCCCTGTTCACTTTTGCTTAGCAGAGTCTGTATCTTCAAAACTAGACACTCTGCAGGCCTATAAGCTTGGCTGGGGGCAGAGAAGCAGAGTCTGAGCAGCTACAGGAAGGATGGAGGGGTTCAGACAAGGTTTTCCAACTCCGTGCCTAAATGTCACTTTCACAGCGAAATAAGCCCAGTTTGGCCCTGTTCACTTTTGCTTAGCAGAGTCTGTATCTTCAAAACTAGACACTCTGCAGGCCTATAAGCTTGGCTGGGGGCAGAGAAGCAGAGTCTGAGCAGCTACAGGAAGGATGGAGGGGTTCAGACAAGGTTTTCCAACTCCGTGCCTAAATGTCACTTTCACAGCGAAATAAGCCCAGTTTGGCCCTGTTCACTTTTGCTTAGCAGAGTCTGTATCTTCAAAACTAGACACTCTGCAGGCCTATAAGCTTGGCTGGGGGCAGAGAAGCAGAGTCTGAGCAGCTACAGGAAGGATGGAGGGGTTCAGACAAGGTTTTCCAACTCCGTGCCTAAATGTCACTTTCACAGCGAAATAAGCCCAGTTTGGCCCTGTTCACTTTTGCTTAGCAGAGTCTGTATCTTCAAAACTAGACACTCTGCAGGCCTATAAGCTTGGCTGGGGGCAGAGAAGCAGAGTCTGAGCAGCTACAGGAAGGATGGAGGGGTTCAGACAAGGTTTTCCAACTCCGTGCCTAAATGTCACTTTCACAGCGAAATAAGCCCAGTTTGGCCCTGTTCACTTTTGCTTAGCAGAGTCTGTATCTTCAAAACTAGACACTCTGCAGGCCTATAAGCTTGGCTGGGGGCAGAGAAGCAGAGTCTGAGCAGCTACAGGAAGGATGGAGGGGTTCAGACAAGGTTTTCCAACTCCGTGCCTAAATGTCACTTTCACAGCGAAATAAGCCCAGTTTGGCCCTGTTCACTTTTGCTTAGCAGAGTCTGTATCTTCAAAACTAGACACTCTGCAGGCCTATAAGCTTGGCTGGGGGCAGAGAAGCAGAGTCTGAGCAGCTACAGGAAGGATGGAGGGGTTCAGACAAGGTTTTCCAACTCCGTGCCTAAATGTCACTTTCACAGCGAAATAAGCCCAGTTTGGCCCTGTTCACTTTTGCTTAGCAGAGTCTGTATCTTCAAAACTAGACACTCTGCAGGCCTATAAGCTTGGCTGGGGGCAGAGAAGCAGAGTCTGAGCAGCTACAGGAAGGATGGAGGGGTTCAGACAAGGTTTTCCAACTCCGTGCCTAAATGTCACTTTCACAGCGAAATAAGCCCAGTTTGGCCCTGTTCACTTTTGCTTAGCAGAGTCTGTATCTTCAAAACTAGACACTCTGCAGGCCTATAAGCTTGGCTGGGGGCAGAGAAGCAGAGTCTGAGCAGCTACAGGAAGGATGGAGGGGTTCAGACAAGGTTTTCCAACTCCCGTGCCTAAATGTCACTTTCACAGCGAAATAAGCCCAGTTTGGCCCTGTTCACTTTTGCTTAGCAGAGTCTGTATCTTCAAAACTAGACACTCTGCAGGCCTATAAGCTTGGCTGGGGGCAGAGAAGCAGAGTCTGAGCAGCTACAGGAAGGATGGAGGGGTTCAGACAAGGTTTTCCAACTCCGTGCCTAAATGTCACTTTCACAGCGAAATAAGCCCAGTTTGGCCCTGTTCACTTTTGCTTAGCAGAGTCTGTATCTTCAAAACTAGACACTCTGCAGGCCTATAAGCTTGGCTGGGGGCAGAGAAGCAGAGTCTGAGCAGCTACAGGAAGGATGGAGGGGTTCAGACAAGGTTTCCAATATCAGCATCAGCCCAATATCAGCATCAGCCCAATATCAGCAATCAGCCCAATATCAGCATCAGCCCAATATCAGCATCAGCCCAATATCAGCATCAGCCCAATATCAGCATCAGCCCAATATCAGCATCAGCCCAATATCAGCATCAGCCCAATATCAGCATCAGCCCAATATCAGCATCAGCCCAATATCAGCATCAGCCCAATATCAGCATCAGCCCAATATCAGCATCAGCCCAATATCAGCATCAGCCCAATATCAGCATCAGCCCAATATCAGCATCAGCCCAATATCAGCATCAGCCCAATATCAGCATCAGCCCAATATCAGCATCAGCCCAATATCAGCATCAGCCAATATCAGCATCAGCCAATATCAGCATCAGCCCAATATCAGCATCAGCCCAATATCAGCATCAGCCCAATATCAGCATCAGCCCAATATCAGCATCAGCCCAATATCAGCATCAGCCCAATATCAGCATCAGCCCAATATCAGCATCAGCCCAATATCAGCATCAGCCCAATATCAGCATCAGCCCAATATCAGCATCATCAGCCCAATATCAGCATCAGCCCAATATCAGCATCAGCCCAATATCAGCATCAGCCCAATATCAGCATCAGCCCAATATCAGCATCAGCCCAATATCAGCATCAGCCCCAATATCAGCATCAGCCCAATATCAGCATCAGCCCAATATCAGCATCAGCCCAATATCAGCATCAGCCCAATATCAGCATCAGCCCAATATCAGCATCAGCCCAATATCAGCATCAGCCCAATATCAGCATCAGCCCAATATCAGCATCAGCCCAATATCAGCATCAGCCCAATATCAGCATCAGCCCAATATCAGCATCAGCCCAATATCAGCATCAGCCCAATATCAGCATCAGCCCAATATCAGCATCAGCCCAATATCAGCATCAGCCCAATATCAGCATCAGCCCAATATCAGCATCAGCCCAATATCAGCATCAGCCCCAATATCAGCATCAGCCCAATATCAGCATCAGCCCAATATCAGCATCAGCCCAATATCAGCATCAGCCCAATATCAGCATCAGCCCAATATCAGCATCAGCCCAATATCAGCATCAGCCCAATATCAGCATTACATTACATTACATTACATTACAGTCATTTAGCAGACGCTTTTATCCAAAGCGACTTACAATAAGTGTATTCAACATAGGTAGGGAACAAAAACTACTAATCACCAGAAGTTTTTAGTGCATTTTCTGCAAAAACAAGCAACCAAGAGTATACCTAGCGCTAAGGTAAAAGTGCAATATATCAGCTACCTATTTCCTTAACCAGATGAGACAAAATAGCTAAATCAAATGAGCATGAGCTAAAACAATTAAGTGTATCGACTAAACAAGATCCAATAAACAATACAACAATAGAAAACAAGCGTTCGTACAACTAGTTAACAACAAGTAGGTCAGGCAGAGAGGAAGGGTAGTGTTTCCTGAAGAGGTGGGTTTTCAACCTGCGGCGAAATATGGGCAGTGACTCTGCTGTCCTAACATCAGTGGGGAGTTCATTCCACCACTGTGGGGCCAGAACAGAAAAGAGTCGTGACCGTGTGGATCGGCCAGAAGGACCCTTGAGTGACGAGGCAATCAGTCGCCCCGAGGTGGCAGACCGAAGTGGTCGGGCAGGGGTGTAGGCATCGACCATAGCCCGGAGATAGGAAGGGGCTGTTCCTTTCACTGCCCCTATAGGCTAACACCAGGGTTTTGAACTGGATGCGGGCCGCTACGGGGAGCCAGTGTCAGCATCAGCATCAGCCCAATATCAGCATCAGCCCAATATCAGCATCAGCCCAATATCAGCATCAGCCCAATATCAGCATCAGCCCAATATCAGCATCAGCCCAATATCACCATCAGCCCAATATCAGCATCAGCCCAATATCAGCATCAGCCCAATATCAGCATCAGCCCAATATCAGCATCAGCCCAATATCAGCATCAGCCCAATATCAGCATCAGCCCAATATCAGCATCAGCCCAATATCAGCATCAGCCCAATATCAGCATCAGCCCAATATCAGCATCAGCCCAATATCAGCATCAGCCCAATATCAGCATCAGCCCAATATCAGCATCAGCCCAATATCAGCATCAGCCCAATATCAGCATCAGCCCAATATCAGCATCAGCCCAATATCAGCTTCAGCCCAATATCAGCATCAGCCCAATATCAGCATCAGCCCAATATCAGCATCAGCCCAATATCAGCATCAGCCCAATATCAGCATCAGCCCAATATCAGCATCAGCCCAATATCAGCATCAGCCCAATATCAGCATCAGCCCAATATCAGCATCAGCCCAATATCAGCATCAGCCCAATATCAGCATCAGCCCAATATCAGCATCAGCCCAATATCAGCATCAGCCCAATATCAGCATCAGCCCAATATCAGCATCAGCCCAATATCAGCATCAGCCCAATATCAGCATCAGCCCAATATCAGCATCAGCCCAATATCAGCATCAGCCCAATATCAGCATCAGCCCAATATCAGCATCAGCCCAATATCAGCATCAGCTGATATTATATCATATTGGGCTGCTTCTCTGCCCCCAGCCAAGCTTATAGGCCTGCAGAGTGTCTAGGGCTGATGCTGATATTGGGCTGATGCTGATATTGGGCTGATGCTGATATTGGGCTGATGCTGATATTGGGCTGATGCTGATATTGGGCTGATGCTGATATTGGGCTGATGCTGATATTGGGCTGATGCTGATATTGGGCTGATGCTGATATTGGGCTGATGCTGATATTGGGCTGATGCTGATATTGGGCTGATGCTGATATTGGGCTGATGCTGATATTGGGCTGATGCTGATATTGGGCTGATGCTGATATTGGGCTGATGCTGATATTGGGCTGATGCTGATATTGGGCTGATGCTGATATTGGGCTGATGCTGATATTGGGCTGATGCTGATATTGGGCTGATGCTGATATTGGGCTGATGCTGATATTGGGCGGATGCTGATATTGGGCGGATGCTGATATTGGGCTGATGCTGATATTGGGCTGATGCTGATATTGGGCTGATGCTGATATTGGGCTGATGCTGATATTGGGCTGATGCTGATATTGGGCTGATGCTGATATTGGGCTGATGCTGATATTGGGCTGATGCTGATATTGGGCTGATGCTGATATTGGGCTGATGCTGATATTGGGCTGATGCTGATATTGGGCTGATGCTGATATTGGGCTGATGCTGATATTGGGCTGATGCTGATATTGGGCTGATGCTGATATTGGGCTGATGCTGATATTGGGCTGATGCTGATATTGGGCTGATGCTGATATTGGGCTGATGCTGATATTGGGCTGATGCTGATATTGGGCTGATGCTGATATTGGGCTGATGCTGATATTGGGCTGATGCTGATATTGGGCTGATGCTGATATTGGGCTGATGCTGATATTGGGCTGATGCTGATATTGGGCTGATGCTGATATTGGGCTGATGCTGATATTGGGCTGATGCTGATATTGGGCTGATGCTGATATTGGGCTGATGCTGATATTGGGCTGATGCTGATATTGGGCTGATGCTGATATTGGGCTGATGCTGATATTGGGCTGATGCTGATATTGGGCTGATGCTGATATTGGGCTGATGCTGATATTGGGCTGATGCTGATATTGGGCTGATGCTGATATTGGGCTGATGCTGATATTGGGCTGATGCTGATATTGGGCTGATGCTGATATTGGGCTGATGCTGATATTGGGCTGATGCTGATATTGGGCTGATGCTGATATTGGGCTGATGCTGATATTGGGCTGATGCTGATATTGGGCTGATGCTGATATTGGGCTGATGCTGATATTGGGCTGATGCTGATATTGGGCTGATGCTGATATTGGGCTGATGCTGATATTGGGCTGATGCTGATATTGGGCTGATGCTGATATTGGGCTGATGCTGATATTGGGCTGATGCTGATATTGGGCTGATGCTGATATTGGGCTGATGCTGATATTGGGCTGATGCTGATATTGGGCTGATGCTGATATTGGGCTGATGCTGATATTGGGCTGATGCTGATATTGGGCTGATGCTGATATTGGGCTGATGCTGATATTGGGCTGATGCTGATATTGGGCTGATGCTGATATTGGGCTGATGCTGATATTGGGCTGATGCTGATATTGGGCTGATATTGATATTGGGCTGATATTGATATTGGGCTGATATAGGCCTGCAGAGTGTCTAGTTTTGAAGATACAGACTCTGCTAAGCAAAAGTGAACAGGGCCAAACTGGGCTTATTTCGCTGTGAAAGTGAGATTTAGGCACGGACTTGGAAAACCTTGTCTGAACCCCTCCATCCTTCCTGTAGCTGCTCAGACTCTGCTTCTCTGCCCCCAGCCAAGCTTATAGGCCTGCAGAGTGTCTAGTTTTGAAGATACAGACTCTGCTAAGCAAAAGTGAACAGGGCCAAACTGGGCTTATTTCGCTGTGAAAGTGACATTTAGGCACGGAGTTGGAAAACCTTGTCTGAACCCCTCCATCCTTCCTGTAGCTGCTCAGACTCTGCTTCTCTGCCCCCAGCCAAGCTTATAGGCCTGCAGAGTGTCTAGTTTTGAAGATACAGACTCTGCTAAGCAAAAGTGAACAGGGCCAAACTGGGCTTATTTCGCTGTGAAAGTGACATTTAGGCACGGAGTTGGAAAACCTTGTCTGAACCCCTCCATCCTTCCTGTAGCTGCTCAGACTCTGCTTCTCTGCCCCCAGCCAAGCTTATAGGCCTGCAGAGTGTCTAGTTTTGAAGATACAGACTCTGCTAAGCAAAAGTGAACAGGGCCAAACTGGGCTTATTTCGCTGTGAAAGTGACATTTAGGCACGGAGTTGGAAAACCTTGTCTGAACCCCTCCATCCTTCCTGTAGCTGCTCAGACTCTGCTTCTCTGCCCCCAGCCAAGCTTATAGGCCTGCAGAGTGTCTAGTTTTGAAGATACAGACTCTGCTAAGCAAAAGTGAACAGGGCCAAACTGGGCTTATTTCGCTGTGAAAGTGACATTTAGGCACGGAGTTGGAAAACCTTGTCTGAACCCCTCCATCCTTCCTGTAGCTGCTCAGACTCTGCTTCTCTGCCCCCAGCCAAGCTTATAGGCCTGCAGAGTGTCTAGTTTTGAAGATACAGACTCTGCTAAGCAAAAGTGAACAGGGCCAAACTGGGCTTATTTCGCTGTGAAAGTGACATTTAGGCACGGAGTTGGAAAACCTTGTCTGAACCCCTCCATCCTTCCTGTAGCTGCTCAGACTCTGCTTCTCTGCCCCCAGCCAAGCTTATAGGCCTGCAGAGTGTCTAGTTTTGAAGATACAGACTCTGCTAAGCAAAAGTGAACAGGGCCAAACTGGGCTTATTTCGCTGTGAAAGTGACATTTAGGCACGGAGTTGGAAAACCTTGTCTGAACCCCTCCATCCTTCCTGTAGCTGCTCAGACTCTGCTTCTCTGCCCCCAGCCAAGCTTATAGGCCTGCAGAGTGTCTAGTTTTGAAGATACAGACTCTGCTAAGCAAAAGTGAACAGGGCCAAACTGGGCTTATTTCGCTGTGAAAGTGACATTTAGGCACGGAGTTGGAAAACCTTGTCTGAACCCCTCCATCCTTCCTGTAGCTGCTCAGACTCTGCTTCTCTGCCCCCAGCCAAGCTTATAGGCCTGCAGAGTGTCTAGTTTTGAAGATACAGACTCTGCTAAGCAAAAGTGAACAGGGCCAAACTGGGCTTATTTCGCTGTGAAAGTGACATTTAGGCACGGAGTTGGAAAACCTTGTCTGAACCCCTCCATCCTTCCTGTAGCTGCTCAGACTCTGCTTCTCTGCCCCCAGCCAAGCTTATAGGCCTGCAGAGTGTCTAGTTTTGAAGATACAGACTCTGCTAAGCAAAAGTGAACAGGGCCAAACTGGGCTTATTTCGCTGTGAAAGTGACATTTAGGCACGGAGTTGGAAAACCTTGTCTGAACCCCTCCATCCTTCCTGTAGCTGCTCAGACTCTGCTTCTCTGCCCCCAGCCAAGCTTATAGGCCTGCAGAGTGTCTAGTTTTGAAGATACAGACTCTGCTAAGCAAAAGTGAACAGGGCCAAACTGGGCTTATTTCGCTGTGAAAGTGACATTTAGGCACGGAGTTGGAAAACCTTGTCTGAACCCCTCCATCCTTCCTGTAGCTGCTCAGACTCTGCTTCTCTGCCCCCAGCCAAGCTTATAGGCCTGCAGAGTGTCTAGTTTTGAAGATACAGACTCTGCTAAGCAAAAGTGAACAGGGCCAAACTGGGCTTATTTCGCTGTGAAAGTGACATCGAAATTTCACAGCGAAATAAGCCCAGTTTGGCCCTGTTCACTTTTGCTTAGCAGAGTCTGTATCTTCAAAACTAGACACTCTGCAGGCCTATAAGCTTGGCTGGGGGCAGAGAAGCAGAGTCTGAGCAGCTACAGGAAGGATGGAGGGGTTCAGACAAGGTTTTCCAACTCCGTGCCTAAATGTCACTTTCACAGCGAAATAAGCCCAGTTTGGCCCTGTTCACTTTTGCTTAGCAGAGTCTGTATCTTCAAAACTAGACACTCTGCAGGCCTATAAGCTTGGCTGGGGGCAGAGAAGCAGAGTCTGAGCAGCTACAGGAAGGATGGAGGGGTTCAGACAAGGTTTTCCAACTCCGTGCCTAAATGTCACTTTCACAGCGAAATAAGCCCAGTTTGGCCCTGTTCACTTTTGCTTAGCAGAGTCTGTATCTTCAAAACTAGACACTCTGCAGGCCTATAAGCTTGGCTGGGGGCAGAGAAGCAGAGTCTGAGCAGCTACAGGAAGGATGGAGGGGTTCAGACAAGGTTTTCCAACTCCGTGCCTAAATGTCACTTTCACAGCGAAATAAGCCCAGTTTGGCCCTGTTCACTTTTGCTTAGCAGAGTCTGTATCTTCAAAACTAGACACTCTGCAGGCCTATAAGCTTGGCTGGGGGCAGAGAAGCAGAGTCTGAGCAGCTACAGGAAGGATGGAGGGGTTCAGACAAGGTTTTCCAACTCCGTGCCTAAATGTCACTTTCACAGCGAAATAAGCCCAGTTTGGCCCTGTTCACTTTTGCTTAGCAGAGTCTGTATCTTCAAAACTAGACACTCTGCAGGCCTATAAGCTTGGCTGGGGGCAGAGAAGCAGAGTCTGAGCAGCTACAGGAAGGATGGAGGGGTTCAGACAAGGTTTTCCAACTCCGTGCCTAAATGTCACTTTCACAGCGAAATAAGCCCAGTTTGGCCCTGTTCACTTTTGCTTAGCAGAGTCTGTATCTTCAAAACTAGACACTCTGCAGGCCTATAAGCTTGGCTGGGGGCAGAGAAGCAGAGTCTGAGCAGCTACAGGAAGGATGGAGGGGTTCAGACAAGGTTTTCCAACTCCGTGCCTAAATGTCACTTTCACAGCGAAATAAGCCCAGTTTGGCCCTGTTCACTTTTGCTTAGCAGAGTCTGTATCTTCAAAACTAGACACTCTGCAGGCCTATAAGCTTGGCTGGGGGCAGAGAAGCAGAGTCTGAGCAGCTACAGGAAGGATGGAGGGGTTCAGACAAGGTTTTCCAACTCCGTGCCTAAATGTCACTTTCACAGCGAAATAAGCCCAGTTTGGCCCTGTTCACTTTTGCTTAGCAGAGTCTGTATCTTCAAAACTAGACACTCTGCAGGCCTATAAGCTTGGCTGGGGGCAGAGAAGCAGAGTCTGAGCAGCTACAGGAAGGATGGAGGGGTTCAGACAAGGTTTTCCAACTCCGTCCCTAAATGTCACTTTCACAGCGAAATAAGCCCAGTTTGGCCCTGTTCACTTTTGCTTAGCAGAGTCTGTATCTTCAAAACTAGACACTCTGCAGGCCTATAAGCTTGGCTGGGGGCAGAGAAGCAGAGTCTGAGCAGCTACAGGAAGGATGGAGGGGTTCAGACAAGGTTTTCCAACTCCGTGCCTAAATGTCACTTTCACAGCGAAATAAGCCCAGTTTGGCCCTGTTCACTTTTGCTTAGCAGAGTCTGTATCTTCAAAACTAGACACTCTGCAGGCCTATAAGCTTGGCTGGGGGCAGAGAAGCAGAGTCTGAGCAGCTACAGGAAGGATGGAGGGGTTCAGACAAGGTTTTCCAACTCCGTGCCTAAATGTCACTTTCACAGCGAAATAAGCCCAGTTTGGCCCTGTTCACTTTTGCTTAGCAGAGTCTGTATCTTCAAAACTAGACACTCTGCAGGCCTATAAGCTTGGCTGGGGGCAGAGAAGCAGAGTCTGAGCAGCTACAGGAAGGATGGAGGGGTTCAGACAAGGTTTTCCAACTCCGTGCCTAAATGTCACTTTCACAGCGAAATAAGCCCAGTTTGGCCCTGTTCACTTTTGCTTAGCAGAGTCTGTATCTTCAAAACTAGACACTCTGCAGGCCTATAAGCTTGGCTGGGGGCAGAGAAGCAGAGTCTGAGCAGCTACAGGAAGGATGGAGGGGTTCAGACAAGGTTTTCCAACTCCGTGCCTAAATGTCACTTTCACAGCGAAATAAGCCCAGTTTGGCCCTGTTCACTTTTGCTTAGCAGAGTCTGTATCTTCAAAACTAGACACTCTGCAGGCCTATAAGCTTGGCTGGGGGCAGAGAAGCAGAGTCTGAGCAGCTACAGGAAGGATGGAGGGGTTCAGACAAGGTTTTCCAACTCCGTGCCTAAATGTCACTTTCACAGCGAAATAAGCCCAGTTTGGCCCTGTTCACTTTTGCTTAGCAGAGTCTGTATCTTCAAAACTAGACACTCTGCAGGCCTATAAGCTTGGCTGGGGGCAGAGAAGCAGAGTCTGAGCAGCTACAGGAAGGATGGAGGGGTTCAGACAAGGTTTTCCAACTCCGTGCCTAAATGTCACTTTCACAGCGAAATAAGCCCAGTTTGGCCCTGTTCACTTTTGCTTAGCAGAGTCTGTATCTTCAAAACTAGACACTCTGCAGGCCTATAAGCTTGGCTGGGGGCAGAGAAGCAGAGTCTGAGCAGCTACAGGAAGGATGGAGGGGTTCAGACAAGGTTTTCCAACTCCGTGCCTAAATGTCACTTTCACAGCGAAATAAGCCCAGTTTGGCCCTGTTCACTTTTGCTTAGCAGAGTCTGTATCTTCAAAACTAGACACTCTGCAGGCCTATAAGCTTGGCTGGGGGCAGAGAAGCAGAGTCTGAGCAGCTACAGGAAGGATGGAGGGGTTCAGACAAGGTTTTCCAACTCCGTGCCTAAATGTCACTTTCACAGCGAAATAAGCCCAGTTTGGCCCTGTTCACTTTTGCTTAGCAGAGTCTGTATCTTCAAAACTAGACACTCTGCAGGCCTATAAGCTTGGCTGGGGGCAGAGAAGCAGAGTCTGAGCAGCTACAGGAAGGATGGAGGGGTTCAGACAAGGTTTTCCAAGTCCGTGCCTAAATGTCACTTTCACAGCGAAATAAGCCCAGTTTGGCCCTGTTCACTTTTGCTTAGCAGAGTCTGTATCTTCAAAACTAGACACTCTGCAGGCCTATATCAGCCCAATATCAATATCAGCCCAATATCAATATCAGCCCAATATCAGCATCAGCCCAATATCAGCATCAGCCCAATATCAGCATCAGCCCAATATCAGCATCAGCCCAATATCAGCATCAGCCCAATATCAGCATCAGCCCAATATCAGCATCAGCCCAATATCAGCATCAGCCCAATATCAGCATCAGCCCAATATCAGCATCAGCCCAATATCAGCATCAGCCCAATATCAGCATCAGCCCAATATCAGCATCAGCCCAATATCAGCATCAGCCCAATATCAGCATCAGCCCAATATCAGCATCAGCCCAATATCAGCATCAGCCCAATATCAGCATCAGCCCAATATCAGCATCAGCCCAATATCAGCATCAGCCCAATATCAGCATCAGCCCAATATCAGCATCAGCCCAATATCAGCATCAGCCCAATATCAGCATCAGCCCAATATCAGCATCAGCCCAATATCAGCATCAGCCCAATATCAGCATCAGCCCAATATCAGCATCAGCCCAATATCAGCATCAGCCCAATATCAGCATCAGCCCAATATCAGCATCAGCCCAATATCAGCATCAGCCCAATATCAGCATCAGCCCAATATCAGCATCAGCCCAATATCAGCATCAGCCCAATATCAGCATCAGCCCAATATCAGCATCAGCCCAATATCAGCATCAGCCCAATATCAGCATCAGCCCAATATCAGCATCAGCCCAATATCAGCATCAGCCCAATATCAGCATCAGCCCAATATCAGCATCAGCCCAATATCAGCATCAGCCCAATATCAGCATCAGCCCAATATCAGCATCAGCCCAATATCAGCATCAGCCCAATATCAGCATCAGCCCAATATCAGCATCAGCCCAATATCAGCATCAGCCCAATATCAGCATCAGCCCAATATCAGCATCAGCCCAATATCAGCATCAGCCCAATATCAGCATCAGCCCAATATCAGCATCAGCCCAATATCAGCATCAGCCCAATATCAGCATCAGCCCAATATCAGCATCAGCCCAATATCAGCATCAGCCCAATATCAGCATCAGCCCAATATCAGCATCAGCCCAATATCAGCATCAGCCCAATATCAGCATCAGCCCAATATCAGCATCAGCCCAATATCAGCATCAGCCCAATATCAGCATCAGCCCAATATCAGCATCAGCCCAATATCAGCATCAGCCCAATATCAGCATCAGCCCAATATCAGCATCAGCCCAATATCAGCATCAGCCCAATATCAGCATCAGCCCAATATCAGCATCAGCCCAATATCAGCATCAGCCCAATATCAGCATCAGCCCAATATCAGCATCAGCCCAATATCAGCATCAGCCCAATATCAGCATCAGCCCAATATCAGCATCAGCCCAATATCAGCATCAGCCCAATATCAGCATCAGCCCAATATCAGCATCAGCCCAATATCAGCATCAGCCCAATATCAGCATCAGCCCAATATCAGCATCAGCCCAATATCAGCATCAGCCCAATATCAGCATCAGCCCAATATCAGCATCAGCCCAATATCAGCATCAGCCCAATATCAGCATCAGCCCAATATCAGCATCAGCCCAATATCAGCATCAGCCCAATATCAGCATCAGCCCAATATCAGCATCAGCCCAATATCAGCATCAGCCCAATATCAGCATCAGCCCAATATCAGCATCAGCCCAATATCAGCATCAGCCCAATATCAGCATCAGCCCAATATCAGCATCAGCCCAATATCAGCATCAGCCCAATATCAGCATCAGCCCAATATCAGCATCAGCCCAATATCAGCATCAGCCCAATATCAGCATCAGCCCAATATCAGCATCAGCCCAATATCAGCATCAGCCCAATATCAGCATCAGCCCAATATCAGCATCAGCCCAATATCAGCATCAGCCCAATATCAGCATCAGCCCAATATCAGCATCAGCCCAATATCAGCATCAGCCCAATATCAGCATCAGCCCAATATCAGCATCAGCCCAATATCAGCATCAGCCCAATATCAGCATCAGCCCAATATCAGCATCAGCCCAATATCAGCATCAGCCCAATATCAGCATCAGCCCAATATCAGCATCAGCTGATATTATATCATATTGGGCTGCTTCTCTGCCCCCAGCCAAGCTTATAGGCCTGCAGAGTGTCTAGGGCTGATGCTGATATTGGGCTGATGCTGATATTGGGCTGATGCTGATATTGGGCTGATGCTGATATTGGGCTGATGCTGATATTGGGCTGATGCTGATATTGGGCTGATGCTGATATTGGGCTGATGCTGATATTGGGCTGATGCTGATATTGGGCTGATGCTGATATTGGGCTGATGCTGATATTGGGCTGATGCTGATATTGGGCTGATGCTGATATTGGGCTGATGCTGATATTGGGCTGATGCTGATATTGGGCTGATGCTGATATTGGGCTGATGCTGATATTGGGCTGATGCTGATATTGGGCTGATGCTGATATTGGGCTGATGCTGATATTGGGCTGATGCTGATATTGGGCTGATGCTGATATTGGGCTGATGCTGATATTGGGCTGATGCTGATATTGGGCTGATGCTGATATTGGGCTGATGCTGATATTGGGCTGATGCTGATATTGGGCTGATGCTGATATTGGGCTGATGCTGATATTGGGCTGATGCTGATATTGGGCTGATGCTGATATTGGGCTGATGCTGATATTGGGCTGATGCTGATATTGGGCTGATGCTGATATTGGGCTGATGCTGATATTGGGCTGATGCTGATATTGGGCTGATGCTGATATTGGGCTGATGCTGATATTGGGCTGATGCTGATATTGGGCTGATGCTGATATTGGGCTGATGCTGATATTGGGCTGATGCTGATATTGGGCTGATGCTGATATTGGGCTGATGCTGATATTGGGCTGATGCTGATATTGGGCTGATGCTGATATTGGGCTGATGCTGATATTGGGCTGATGCTGATATTGGGCTGATGCTGATATTGGGCTGATGCTGATATTGGGCTGATGCTGATATTGGGCTGATGCTGATATTGGGCTGATGCTGATATTGGGCTGATGCTGATATTGGGCTGATGCTGATATTGGGCTGATGCTGATATTGGGCTGATGCTGATATTGGGCTGATGCTGATATTGGGCTGATGCTGATATTGGGCTGATGCTGATATTGGGCTGATGCTGATATTGGGCTGATGCTGATATTGGAAACCTTGTCTGAACCCCTCCATCCTTCCTGTAGCTGCTCAGACTCTGCTTCTCTGCCCCCAGCCAAGCTTATAGGCCTGCAGAGTGTCTAGTTTTGAAGATACAGACTCTGCTAAGCAAAAGTGAACAGGGCCAAACTGGGCTTATTTCGCTGTGAAAGTGACATTTAGGCACGGAGTTGGAAAACCTTGTCTGAACCCCTCCATCCTTCCTGTAGCTGCTCAGACTCTGCTTCTCTGCCCCCAGCCAAGCTTATAGGCCTGCAGAGTGTCTAGTTTTGAAGATACAGACTCTGCTAAGCAAAAGTGAACAGGGCCAAACTGGGCTTATTTCGCTGTGAAAGTGACATTTAGGCACGGAGTTGGAAAACCTTGTCTGAACCCCTCCATCCTTCCTGTAGCTGCTCAGACTCTGCTTCTCTGCCCCCAGCCAAGCTTATAGGCCTGCAGAGTGTCTAGTTTTGAAGATACAGACTCTGCTAAGCAAAAGTGAACAGGGCCAAACTGGGCTTATTTCGCTGTGAAAGTGACATTTAGGCACGGAGTTGGAAAACCTTGTCTGAACCCCTCCATCCTTCCTGTAGCTGCTCAGACTCTGCTTCTCTGCCCCCAGCCAAGCTTATAGGCCTGCAGAGTGTCTAGTTTTGAAGATACAGACTCTGCTAAGCAAAAGTGAACAGGGCCAAACTGGGCTTATTTCGCTGTGAAAGTGACATTTAGGCACGGAGTTGGAAAACCTTGTCTGAACCCCTCCATCCTTCCTTTAGCTGCTCAGACTCTGCTTCTCTGCCCCCAGCCAAGCTTATAGGCCTGCAGAGTGTCTAGTTTTGAAGATACAGACTCTGCTAAGCAAAAGTGAACAGGGCCAAACTGGGCTTATTTCGCTGTGAAAGTGACATTTAGGCACGGAGTTGGAAAACCTTGTCTGAACCCCTCCATCCTTCCTGTAGCTGCTCAGACTCTGCTTCTCTGCCCCCAGCCAAGCTTATAGGCCTGCAGAGTGTCTAGTTTTGAAGATACAGACTCTGCTAAGCAAAAGTGAACAGGGCCAAACTGGGCTTATTTCGCTGTGAAAGTGACATTTAGGCACGGAGTTGGAAAACCTTGTCTGAACCCCTCCATCCTTCCTGTAGCTGCTCAGACTCTGCTTCTCTGCCCCCAGCCAAGCTTATAGGCCTGCAGAGTGTCTAGTTTTGAAGATACAGACTCTGCTAAGCAAAAGTGAACAGGGCCAAACTGGGCTTATTTCGCTGTGAAAGTGACATTTAGGCACGGAGTTGGAAAACCTTGTCTGAACCCCTCCATCCTTCCTGTAGCTGCTCAGACTCTGCTTCTCTGCCCCCAGCCAAGCTTATAGGCCTGCAGAGTGTCTAGTTTTGAAGATACAGACTCTGCTAAGCAAAAGTGAACAGGGCCAAACTGGGCTTATTTCGCTGTGAAAGTGACATTTAGGCACGGAGTTGGAAAACCTTGTCTGAACCCCTCCATCCTTCCTGTAGCTGCTCAGACTCTGCTTCTCTGCCCCCAGCCAAGCTTATAGGCCTGCAGAGTGTCTAGTTTTGAAGATACAGACTCTGCTAAGCAAAAGTGAACAGGGCCAAACTGGGCTTATTTCGCTGTGAAAGTGACATTTAGGCACGGAGTTGGAAAACCTTGTCTGAACCCCTCCATCCTTCCTGTAGCTGCTCAGACTCTGCTTCTCTGCCCCCAGCCAAGCTTATAGGCCTGCAGAGTGTCTAGTTTTGAAGATACAGACTCTGCTAAGCAAAAGTGAACAGGGCCAAACTGGGCTTATTTCGCTGTGAAAGTGACATTTAGGCACGGAGTTGGAAAACCTTGTCTGAACCCCTCCATCCTTCCTGTAGCTGCTCAGACTCTGCTTCTCTGCCCCCAGCCAAGCTTATAGGCCTGCAGAGTGTCTAGTTTTGAAGATACAGACTCTGCTAAGCAAAAGTGAACAGGGCCAAACTGGGCTTATTTCGCTGTGAAAGTGACATTTAGGCACGGAGTTGGAAAACCTTGTCTGAACCCCTCCATCCTTCCTGTAGCTGCTCAGACTCTGCTTCTCTGCCCCCAGCCAAGCTTATAGGCCTGCAGAGTGTCTAGTTTTGAAGATACAGACTCTGCTAAGCAAAAGTGAACAGGGCCAAACTGGGCTTATTTCGCTGTGAAAGTGACATTTAGGCACGGAGTTGGAAAACCTTGTCTGAACCCCTCCATCCTTCCTGTAGCTGCTCAGACTCTGCTTCTCTGCCCCCAGCCAAGCTTATAGGCCTGCAGAGTGTCTAGTTTTGAAGATACAGACTCTGCTAAGCAAAAGTGAACAGGGCCAAACTGGGCTTATTTCGCTGTGAAAGTGACATTTAGGCACGGAGTTGGAAAACCTTGTCTGAACCCCTCCATCCTTCCTGTAGCTGCTCAGACTCTGCTTCTCTGCCCCCAGCCAAGCTTATAGGCCTGCAGAGTGTCTAGTTTTGAAGATACAGACTCTGCTAAGCAAAAGTGAACAGGGCCAAACTGGGCTTATTTCGCTGTGAAAGTGACATTTAGGCACGGAGTTGGAAAACCTTGTCTGAACCCCTCCATCCTTCCTGTAGCTGCTCAGACTCTGCTTCTCTGCCCCCAGCCAAGCTTATAGGCCTGCAGAGTGTCTAGTTTTGAAGATACAGACTCTGCTAAGCAAAAGTGAACAGGGCCAAACTGGGCTTATTTCGCTGTGAAAGTGACATTTAGGCACGGAGTTGGAAAACCTTGTCTGAACCCCTCCATCCTTCCTGTAGCTGCTCAGACTCTGCTTCTCTGCCCCCAGCCAAGCTTATAGGCCTGCAGAGTGTCTAGTTTTGAAGATACAGACTCTGCTAAGCAAAAGTGAACAGGGCCAAACTGGGCTTATTTCGCTGTGAAAGTGACATTTAGGCACGGAGTTGGAAAACCTTGTCTGAACCCCTCCATCCTTCCTGTAGCTGCTCAGACTCTGCTTCTCTGCCCCCAGCCAAGCTTATAGGCCTGCAGAGTGTCTAGTTTTGAAGATACAGACTCTGCTAAGCAAAAGTGAACAGGGCCAAACTGGGCTTATTTCGCTGTGAAAGTGACATTTAGGCACGGAGTTGGAAAACCTTGTCTGAACCCCTCCATCCTTCCTGTAGCTGCTCAGACTCTGCTTCTCTGCCCCCAGCCAAGCTTATAGGCCTGCAGAGTGTCTAGTTTTGAAGATACAGACTCTGCTAAGCAAAAGTGAACAGGGCCAAACTGGGCTTATTTCGCTGTGAAAGTGACATTTAGGCACGGAGTTGGAAAACCTTGTCTGAACCCCTCCATCCTTCCTGTAGCTGCTCAGACTCTGCTTCTCTGCCCCCAGCCAAGCTTATAGGCCTGCAGAGTGTCTAGTTTTGAAGATACAGACTCTGCTAAGCAAAAGTGAACAGGGCCAAACTGGGCTTATTTCGCTGTGAAAGTGACATTTAGGCACGGAGTTGGAAAACCTTGTCTGAACCCCTCCATCCTTCCTGTAGCTGCTCAGACTCTGCTTCTCTGCCCCCAGCCAAGCTTATAGGCCTGCAGAGTGTCTAGTTTTGAAGATACAGACTCTGCTAAGCAAAAGTGAACAGGGCCAAACTGGGCTTATTTCGCTGTGAAAGTGACATTTAGGCACGGAGTTGGAAAACCTTGTCTGAACCCCTCCATCCTTCCTGTAGCTGCTCAGACTCTGCTTCTCTGCCCCCAGCCAAGCTTATAGGCCTGCAGAGTGTCTAGTTTTGAAGATACACACTCTGCTAAGCAAAAGTGAACAGGGCCAAACTGGGCTTATTTCGCTGTGAAAGTGACATTTAGGCACGGAGTTGGA
This sequence comes from Electrona antarctica, assembly GCF_951216825.1. Taxonomy (NCBI): domain Eukaryota; kingdom Metazoa; phylum Chordata; class Actinopteri; order Myctophiformes; family Myctophidae; genus Electrona; species Electrona antarctica. Next base: position 47,824,582 of record NC_136799.1, on the reverse strand, counting down.
AAACCTTGTCTGAACCCCTCCATCCTTCCTGTAGCTGCTCAGACTCTGCTTCTCTGCCCCCAGCCAAGCTTATAGGCCTGCAGAGTGTCTAGTTTTGAAGATACAGACTCTGCTAAGCAAAAGTGAACAGGGCCAAACTGGGCTTATTTCGCTGTGAAAGTGACATTTAGGCACGGAGTTGGAAAACCTTGTCTGAACCCCTCCATCCTTCCTGTAGCTGCTCAGACTCTGCTTCTCTGCCCCCAGCCAAGCTTATAGGCCTGCAGAGTGTCTAGTTTTGAAGATACAGACTCTGCTAAGCAAAAGTGAACAGGGCCAAACTGGGCTTATTTCGCTGTGAAAGTGACATTTAGGCACGGAGTTGGAAAACCTTGTCTGAACCCCTCCATCCTTCCTGTAGCTGCTCAGACTCTGCTTCTCTGCCCCCAGCCAAGCTTATAGGCCTGCAGAGTGTCTAGTTTTGAAGATACAGACTCTGCTAAGCAAAAGTGAACAGGGCCAAACTGGGCTTATTTCGCTGTGAAAGTGACATTTAGGCACGGAGTTGGAAAACCTTGTCTGAACCCCTCCATCCTTCCTGTAGCTGCTCAGACTCTGCTTCTCTGCCCCCAGCCAAGCTTATAGGCCTGCAGAGTGTCTAGTTTTGAAGATACAGACTCTGCTAAGCAAAAGTGAACAGGGCCAAACTGGGCTTATTTCGCTGTGAAAGTGACATCGAAATTTCACAGCGAAATAAGCCCAGTTTGGCCCTGTTCACTTTTGCTTAGCAGAGTCTGTATCTTCAAAACTAGACACTCTGCAGGCCTATAAGCTTGGCTGGGGGCAGAGAAGCAGAGTCTGAGCAGCTACAGGAAGGATGGAGGGGTTCAGACAAGGTTTTCCAACTCCGTGCCTAAATGTCACTTTCACAGCGAAATAAGCCCAGTTTGGCCCTGTTCACTTTTGCTTAGCAGAGTCTGTATCTTCAAAACTAGACACTCTGCAGGCCTATAAGCTTGGCTGGGGGCAGAGAAGCAGAGTCTGAGCAGCTACAGGAAGGATGGAGGGGTTCAGACAAGGTTTTCCAACTCCGTGCCTAAATGTCACTTTCACAGCGAAATAAGCCCAGTTTGGCCCTGTTCACTTTTGCTTAGCAGAGTCTGTATCTTCAAAACTAGACACTCTGCAGGCCTATAAGCTTGGCTGGGGGCAGAGAAGCAGAGTCTGAGCAGCTACAGGAAGGATGGAGGGGTTCAGACAAGGTTTTCCAACTCCGTGCCTAAATGTCACTTTCACAGCGAAATAAGCCCAGTTTGGCCCTGTTCACTTTTGCTTAGCAGAGTCTGTATCTTCAAAACTAGACACTCTGCAGGCCTATAAGCTTGGCTGGGGGCAGAGAAGCAGAGTCTGAGCAGCTACAGGAAGGATGGAGGGGTTCAGACAAGGTTTTCCAACTCCGTGCCTAAATGTCACTTTCACAGCGAAATAAGCCCAGTTTGGCCCTGTTCACTTTTGCTTAGCAGAGTCTGTATCTTCAAAACTAGACACTCTGCAGGCCTATAAGCTTGGCTGGGGGCAGAGAAGCAGAGTCTGAGCAGCTACAGGAAGGATGGAGGGGTTCAGACAAGGTTTTCCAACTCCGTGCCTAAATGTCACTTTCACAGCGAAATAAGCCCAGTTTGGCCCTGTTCACTTTTGCTTAGCAGAGTCTGTATCTTCAAAACTAGACACTCTGCAGGCCTATAAGCTTGGCTGGGGGCAGAGAAGCAGAGTCTGAGCAGCTACAGGAAGGATGGAGGGGTTCAGACAAGGTTTTCCAACTCCGTGCCTAAATGTCACTTTCACAGCGAAATAAGCCCAGTTTGGCCCTGTTCACTTTTGCTTAGCAGAGTCTGTATCTTCAAAACTAGACACTCTGCAGGCCTATAAGCTTGGCTGGGGGCAGAGAAGCAGAGTCTGAGCAGCTACAGGAAGGATGGAGGGGTTCAGACAAGGTTTTCCAACTCCGTGCCTAAATGTCACTTTCACAGCGAAATAAGCCCAGTTTGGCCCTGTTCACTTTTGCTTAGCAGAGTCTGTATCTTCAAAACTAGACACTCTGCAGGCCTATAAGCTTGGCTGGGGGCAGAGAAGCAGAGTCTGAGCAGCTACAGGAAGGATGGAGGGGTTCAGACAAGGTTTTCCAACTCCGTGCCTAAATGTCACTTTCACAGCGAAATAAGCCCAGTTTGGCCCTGTTCACTTTTGCTTAGCAGAGTCTGTATCTTCAAAACTAGACACTCTGCAGGCCTATAAGCTTGGCTGGGGGCAGAGAAGCAGAGTCTGAGCAGCTACAGGAAGGATGGAGGGGTTCAGACAAGGTTTTCCAACTCCGTGCCTAAATGTCACTTTCACAGCGAAATAAGCCCAGTTTGGCCCTGTTCACTTTTGCTTAGCAGAGTCTGTATCTTCAAAACTAGACACTCTGCAGGCCTATAAGCTTGGCTGGGGGCAGAGAAGCAGAGTCTGAGCAGCTACAGGAAGGATGGAGGGGTTCAGACAAGGTTTTCCAACTCCGTGCCTAAATGTCACTTTCACAGCGAAATAAGCCCAGTTTGGCCCTGTTCACTTTTGCTTAGCAGAGTCTGTATCTTCAAAACTAGACACTCTGCAGGCCTATAAGCTTGGCTGGGGGCAGAGAAGCAGAGTCTGAGCAGCTACAGGAAGGATGGAGGGGTTCAGACAAGGTTTTCCAACTCCGTGCCTAAATGTCACTTTCACAGCGAAATAAGCCCAGTTTGGCCCTGTTCACTTTTGCTTAGCAGAGTCTGTATCTTCAAAACTAGACACTCTGCAGGCCTATAAGCTTGGCTGGGGGCAGAGAAGCAGAGTCTGAGCAGCTACAGGAAGGATGGAGGGGTTCAGACAAGGTTTTCCAACTCCGTGCCTAAATGTCACTTTCACAGCGAAATAAGCCCAGTTTGGCCCTGTTCACTTTTGCTTAGCAGAGTCTGTATCTTCAAAACTAGACACTCTGCAGGCCTATAAGCTTGGCTGGGGGCAGAGAAGCAGAGTCTGAGCAGCTACAGGAAGGATGGAGGGGTTCAGACAAGGTTTTCCAACTCCGTGCCTAAATGTCACTTTCACAGCGAAATAAGCCCAGTTTGGCCCTGTTCACTTTTGCTTAGCAGAGTCTGTATCTTCAAAACTAGACACTCTGCAGGCCTATAAGCTTGGCTGGGGGCAGAGAAGCAGAGTCTGAGCAGCTACAGGAAGGATGGAGGGGTTCAGACAAGGTTTTCCAACTCCGTGCCTAAATGTCACTTTCACAGCGAAATAAGCCCAGTTTGGCCCTGTTCACTTTTGCTTAGCAGAGTCTGTATCTTCAAAACTAGACACTCTGCAGGCCTATAAGCTTGGCTGGGGGCAGAGAAGCAGAGTCTGAGCAGCTACAGGAAGGATGGAGGGGTTCAGACAAGGTTTTCCAACTCCGTGCCTAAATGTCACTTTCACAGCGAAATAAGCCCAGTTTGGCCCTGTTCACTTTTGCTTAGCAGAGTCTGTATCTTCAAAACTAGACACTCTGCAGGCCTATAAGCTTGGCTGGGGGCAGAGAAGCAGAGTCTGAGCAGCTACAGGAAGGATGGAGGGGTTCAGACAAGGTTTTCCAACTCCGTGCCTAAATGTCACTTTCACAGCGAAATAAGCCCAGTTTGGCCCTGTTCACTTTTGCTTAGCAGAGTCTGTATCTTCAAAACTAGACACTCTGCAGGCCTATAAGCTTGGCTGGGGGCAGAGAAGCAGAGTCTGAGCAGCTACAGGAAGGATGGAGGGGTTCAGACAAGGTTTTCCAACTCCGTGCCTAAATGTCACTTTCACAGCGAAATAAGCCCAGTTTGGCCCTGTTCACTTTTGCTTAGCAGAGTCTGTATCTTCAAAACTAGACACTCTGCAGGCCTATAAGCTTGGCTGGGGGCAGAGAAGCAGAGTCTGAGCAGCTACAGGAAGGATGGAGGGGTTCAGACAAGGTTTTCCAACTCCGTGCCTAAATGTCACTTTCACAGCGAAATAAGCCCAGTTTGGCCCTGTTCACTTTTGCTTAGCAGAGTCTGTATCTTCAAAACTAGACACTCTGCAGGCCTATAAGCTTGGCTGGGGGCAGAGAAGCAGAGTCTGAGCAGCTACAGGAAGGATGGAGGGGTTCAGACAAGGTTTTCCAACTCCGTGCCTAAATGTCACTTTCACAGCGAAATAAGCCCAGTTTGGCCCTGTTCACTTTTGCTTAGCAGAGTCTGTATCTTCAAAACTAGACACTCTGCAGGCCTATAAGCTTGGCTGGGGGCAGAGAAGCAGAGTCTGAGCAGCTACAGGAAGGATGGAGGGGTTCAGACAAGGTTTTCCAACTCCGTGCCTAAATGTCACTTTCACAGCGAAATAAGCCCAGTTTGGCCCTGTTCACTTTTGCTTAGCAGAGTCTGTATCTTCAAAACTAGACACTCTGCAGGCCTATAAGCTTGGCTGGGGGCAGAGAAGCAGAGTCTGAGCAGCTACAGGAAGGATGGAGGGGTTCAGACAAGGTTTTCCAACTCCGTGCCTAAATGTCACTTTCACAGCGAAATAAGCCCAGTTTGGCCCTGTTCACTTTTGCTTAGCAGAGTCTGTATCTTCAAAACTAGACACTCTGCAGGCCTATAAGCTTGGCTGGGGGCAGAGAAGCAGAGTCTGAGCAGCTACAGGAAGGATGGAGGGGTTCAGACAAGGTTTTCCAACTCCGTGCCTAAATGTCACTTTCACAGCGAAATAAGCCCAGTTTGGCCCTGTTCACTTTTGCTTAGCAGAGTCTGTATCTTCAAAACTAGACACTCTGCAGGCCTATAAGCTTGGCTGGGGGCAGAGAAGCAGAGTCTGAGCAGCTACAGGAAGGATGGAGGGGTTCAGACAAGGTTTTCCAACTCCGTGCCTAAATGTCACTTTCACAGCGAAATAAGCCCAGTTTGGCCCTGTTCACTTTTGCTTAGCAGAGTCTGTATCTTCAAAACTAGACACTCTGCAGGCCTATAAGCTTGGCTGGGGGCAGAGAAGCAGAGTCTGAGCAGCTACAGGAAGGATGGAGGGGTTCAGACAAGGTTTTCCAACTCCGTGCCTAAATGTCACTTTCACAGCGAAATAAGCCCAGTTTGGCCCTGTTCACTTTTGCTTAGCAGAGTCTGTATCTTCAAAACTAGACACTCTGCAGGCCTATAAGCTTGGCTGGGGGCAGAGAAGCAGAGTCTGAGCAGCTACAGGAAGGATGGAGGGGTTCAGACAAGGTTTTCCAACTCCGTGCCTAAATGTCACTTTCACAGCGAAATAAGCCCAGTTTGGCCCTGTTCACTTTTGCTTAGCAGAGTCTGTATCTTCAAAACTAGACACTCTGCAGGCCTATAAGCTTGGCTGGGGGCAGAGAAGCAGAGTCTGAGCAGCTACAGGAAGGATGGAGGGGTTCAGACAAGGTTTTCCAACTCCGTGCCTAAATGTCACTTTCACAGCGAAATAAGCCCAGTTTGGCCCTGTTCACTTTTGCTTAGCAGAGTCTGTATCTTCAAAACTAGACACTCTGCAGGCCTATAAGCTTGGCTGGGGGCAGAGAAGCAGAGTCTGAGCAGCTACAGGAAGGATGGAGGGGTTCAGACAAGGTTTTCCAACTCCGTGCCTAAATGTCACTTTCACAGCGAAATAAGCCCAGTTTGGCCCTGTTCACTTTTGCTTAGCAGAGTCTGTATCTTCAAAACTAGACACTCTGCAGGCCTATAAGCTTGGCTGGGGGCAGAGAAGCAGAGTCTGAGCAGCTACAGGAAGGATGGAGGGGTTCAGACAAGGTTTTCCAACTCCGTGCCTAAATGTCACTTTCACAGCGAAATAAGCCCAGTTTGGCCCTGTTCACTTTTGCTTAGCAGAGTCTGTATCTTCAAAACTAGACACTCTGCAGGCCTATAAGCTTGGCTGGGGGCAGAGAAGCAGAGTCTGAGCAGCTACAGGAAGGATGGAGGGGTTCAGACAAGGTTTTCCAACTCCGTGCCTAAATGTCACTTTCACAGCGAAATAAGCCCAGTTTGGCCCTGTTCACTTTTGCTTAGCAGAGTCTGTATCTTCAAAACTAGACACTCTGCAGGCCTATAAGCTTGGCTGGGGGCAGAGAAGCAGAGTCTGAGCAGCTACAGGAAGGATGGAGGGGTTCAGACAAGGTTTTCCAACTCCGTGCCTAAATGTCACTTTCACAGCGAAATAAGCCCAGTTTGGCCCTGTTCACTTTTGCTTAGCAGAGTCTGTATCTTCAAAACTAGACACTCTGCAGGCCTATAAGCTTGGCTGGGGGCAGAGAAGCAGAGTCTGAGCAGCTACAGGAAGGATGGAGGGGTTCAGACAAGGTTTTCCAACTCCGTGCCTAAATGTCACTTTCACAGCGAAATAAGCCCAGTTTGGCCCTGTTCACTTTTGCTTAGCAGAGTCTGTATCTTCAAAACTAGACACTCTGCAGGCCTATAAGCTTGGCTGGGGGCAGAGAAGCAGAGTCTGAGCAGCTACAGGAAGGATGGAGGGGTTCAGACAAGGTTTTCCAACTCCGTGCCTAAATGTCACTTTCACAGCGAAATAAGCCCAGTTTGGCCCTGTTCACTTTTGCTTAGCAGAGTCTGTATCTTCAAAACTAGACACTCTGCAGGCCTATAAGCTTGGCTGGGGGCAGAGAAGCAGAGTCTGAGCAGCTACAGGAAGGATGGAGGGGTTCAGACAAGGTTTTCCAACTCCGTGCCTAAATGTCACTTTCACAGCGAAATAAGCCCAGTTTGGCCCTGTTCACTTTTGCTTAGCAGAGTCTGTATCTTCAAAACTAGACACTCTGCAGGCCTATAAGCTTGGCTGGGGGCAGAGAAGCAGAGTCTGAGCAGCTACAGGAAGGATGGAGGGGTTCAGACAAGGTTTTCCAACTCCGTGCCTAAATGTCACTTTCACAGCGAAATAAGCCCAGTTTGGCCCTGTTCACTTTTGCTTAGCAGAGTCTGTATCTTCAAAACTAGACACTCTGCAGGCCTATAAGCTTGGCTGGGGGCAGAGAAGCAGAGTCTGAGCAGCTACAGGAAGGATGGAGGGGTTCAGACAAGGTTTTCCAACTCCGTGCCTAAATGTCACTTTCACAGCGAAATAAGCCCAGTTTGGCCCTGTTCACTTTTGCTTAGCAGAGTCTGTATCTTCAAAACTAGACACTCTGCAGGCCTATAAGCTTGGCTGGGGGCAGAGAAGCAGAGTCTGAGCAGCTACAGGAAGGATGGAGGGGTTCAGACAAGGTTTTCCAACTCCGTGCCTAAATGTCACTTTCACAGCGAAATAAGCCCAGTTTGGCCCTGTTCACTTTTGCTTAGCAGAGTCTGTATCTTCAAAACTAGACACTCTGCAGGCCTATAAGCTTGGCTGGGGGCAGAGAAGCAGAGTCTGAGCAGCTACAGGAAGGATGGAGGGGTTCAGACAAGGTTTTCCAACTCCGTGCCTAAATGTCACTTTCACAGCGAAATAAGCCCAGTTTGGCCCTGTTCACTTTTGCTTAGCAGAGTCTGTATCTTCAAAACTAGACACTCTGCAGGCCTATAAGCTTGGCTGGGGGCAGAGAAGCAGAGTCTGAGCAGCTACAGGAAGGATGGAGGGGTTCAGACAAGGTTTTCCAACTCCGTGCCTAAATGTCACTTTCACAGCGAAATAAGCCCAGTTTGGCCCTGTTCACTTTTGCTTAGCAGAGTCTGTATCTTCAAAACTAGACACTCTGCAGGCCTATAAGCTTGGCTGGGGGCAGAGAAGCAGAGTCTGAGCAGCTACAGGAAGGATGGAGGGGTTCATGACAAGGTTTTCCAACTCCGTGCCTAAATGTCACTTTCACAGCGAAATAAGCCCAGTTGGCCCTGTTCACTTTTGCTTAGCAGAGTCTGTATCTTCAAAACTAGACACTCTGCAGGCCTATAAGCTTGGCTGGGGGCAGAGAAGCAGAGTCTGAGCAGCTACAGGAAGGATGGAGGGGTTCAGACAAGGTTTTCCAACTCCGTGCCTAAATGTCACTTTCACAGCGAAATAAGCCCAGTTTGGCCCTGTTCACTTTTGCTTAGCAGAGTCTGTATCTTCAAAACTAGACACTCTGCAGGCCTATAAGCTTGGCTGGGGGCAGAGAAGCAGAGTCTGAGCAGCTACAGGAAGGATGGAGGGGTTCAGACAAGGTTTTCCAAGTCCGTGCCTAAATCTCACTTTCACAGCGAAATAAGCCCAGTTTGGCCCTGTTCACTTTTGCTTAGCAGAGTCTGTATCTTCAAAACTAGACACTCTGCAGGCCTATATCAGCCCAATTTCAATATCAGCCCAATATCAATATCAGCCCAATATCAGCATCAGCCCAATATCAGCATCAGCCCAATATCAGCATCAGCCCAATATCAGCATCAGCCCAATATCAGCATCAGCCCAATATCAGCATCAGCCCAATATCAGCATCAGCCCAATATCAGCATCAGCCCAATATCAGCATCAGCCCAATATCAGCATCAGCCCAATATCAGCATCAGCCCAATATCAGCATCAGCCCAATATCAGCATCAGCCCAATATCAGCATCAGCCCAATATCAGCATCAGCCCAATATCAGCATCAGCCCAATATCAGCATCAGCCCAATATCAGCATCAGCCCAATATCAGCATCAGCCCAATATCAGCATCAGCCCAATATCAGCATCAGCCCAATATCAGCATCAGCCCAATATCAGCATCAGCCCAATATCAGCATCAGCCCAATATCAGCATCAGCCCAATATCAGCATCAGCCCAATATCAGCATCAGCCCAATATCAGCATCAGCCCAATATCAGCATCAGCCCAATATCAGCATCAGCCCAATATCAGCATCAGCCCAATATCAGCATCAGCCCAATATCAGCATCAGCCCAATATCAGCATCAGCCCAATATCAGCATCAGCCCAATATCAGCATCAGCCCAATATCAGCATCAGCCCAATATCAGCATCAGCCCAATATCAGCATCAGCCCAATATCAGCATCAGCCCAATATCAGCATCAGCCCAATATCAGCATCAGCCCAATATCAGCATCAGCCCAATATCAGCATCAGCCCAATATCAGCATCAGCCCAATATCAGCATCAGCCCAATATCAGCATCATCCCAATATCAGCATCAGCCCAATATCAGCATCAGCCCAATATCAGCATCAGCCCAATATCAGCTTCAGCCCAATATCAGCATCAGCCCAATATCAGCATCAGCCCAATATCAGCATCAGCCCAATATCAGCATCAGCCCAATATCAGCATCAGCCCAATATCAGCATCAGCCCAATATCAGCATCAGCCCAATATCAGCATCAGCCCAATATCAGCATCAGCCCAATATCAGCATCAGCCCAATATCAGCATCAGCCCAATATCAGCATCAGCCCAATATCAGCATCAGCCCAATATCAGCATCAGCCCAATATCAGCATCAGCCCAATATCAGCATCAGCCCAATATCAGCATCAGCCCAATATCAGCATCAGCCCAATATCAGCATCAGCCCAATATCAGCATCAGCCCAATATCAGCATCAGCCCAATATCAGCATCAGCCCAATATCAGCATCAGCCCAATATCAGCATCAGCCCAATATCAGCATCAGCCCAATATCAGCATCAGCCCAATATCAGCATCAGCCCAATATCAGCATCAGCCCAATATCAGCATCAGCCCAATATCAGCATCAGCCCAATATCAGCATCAGCCCAATATCAGCATCAGCCCAATATCAGCATCAGCCCAATATCAGCATCAGCCCAATATCAGCATCAGCCCAATATCAGCATCAGCCCAATATCAGCATCAGCCCTAGACACTCTGCAGGCCTATAAGCTTGGCTGGGGGCAGAGAAGCAGCCCAATATGATATAATATCAGCTGATGCTGATATTGGGCTGATGCTGATATTGGGCTGATGCTGATATTGGGCTGATGCTGATATTGGGCTGATGCTGATATTGGGCTGATGCTGATATTGGGCTGATGCTGATATTGGGCTGATGCTGATATTGGGCTGATGCTGATATTGGGCTGATGCTGATATTGGGCTGATGCTGATATTGGGCTGATGCTGATATTGGGCTGATGCTGATATTGGGCTGATGCTGATATTGGGCTGATGCTGATATTGGGCTGATGCTGATATTGGGCTGATGCTGATATTGGGCTGATGCTGATATTGGGCTGATGCTGATATTGGGCTGATGCTGATATTGGGCTGATGCTGATATTGGGCTGATGCTGATATTGGGCTGATGCTGATATTGGGCTGATGCTGATATTGGGCTGATGCTGATATTGGGCTGATGCTGATATTGGGCTGATGCTGATATTGGGCTGATGCTGATATTGGGCTGATGCTGATATTGGGCTGATGCTGATATTGGGCTGATGCTGATATTGGGCTGATGCTGATATTGGGCTGATGCTGATATTGGGCTGATGCTGATATTGGGCTGATGCTGATATTGGGCTGATGCTGATATTGGGCTGATGCTGATATTGGGCTGATGCTGATATTGGGCTGATGCTGATATTGGGCTGATGCTGATATTGGGCTGATGCTGATATTGGGCTGATGCTGATATTGGGCTGATGCTGATATTGGGCTGATGCTGATATTGGGCTGATGCTGATATTGGGCTGATGCTGATATTGGGCTGATGCTGATATTGGGCTGATGCTGATATTGGGCTGATGCTGATATTGGGCTGATGCTGATATTGGGCTGATGCTGATATTGGGCTGATGCTGATATTGGGCTGATGCTGATATTGGGCTGATGCTGATATTGGGCTGATGCTGATATTGGGCTGATGCTGATATTGGGCTGATGCTGATATTGGGCTGATGCTGATATTGGGCTGATGCTGATATTGGGCTGATGCTGATATTGGGCTGATGCTGATATTGGGCTGATGCTGATATTGGGCTGATGCTGATATTGGGCTGATGCTGATATTGGGCTGATGCTGATATTGGGCTGATGCTGATATTGGGCTGATGCTGATATTGGGCTGATGCTGATATTGGGCTGATGCTGATATTGGGCTGATGCTGATATTGGGCTGATGCTGATATTGGGCTGATGCTGATATTGGGCTGATGCTGATATTGGGCTGATGCTGATATTGGGCTGATGCTGATATTGGGCTGATGCTGATATTGGGCTGATGCTGATATTGGGCTGATGCTGATATTGGGCTGATGCTGATATTGGGCTGATATTGATATTGGGCTGATATTGATATTGGGCTGATATAGGCCTGCAGAGTGTCTAGTTTTGAAGATACAGACTCTGCTAAGCAAAAGTGAACAGGGCCAAACTGGGCTTATTTCGCTGTGAAAGTGACATTTAGGCACGGAGTTGGAAAACCTTGTCTGAACCCCTCCATCCTTCCTGTAGCTGCTCAGACTCTGCTTCTCTGCCCCCAGCCAAGCTTATAGGCCTGCAGAGTGTCTAGTTTTGAAGATACAGACTCTGCTAAGCAAAAGTGAACAGGGCCAAACTGGGCTTATTTCGCTGTGAAAGTGACATTTAGGCACGGAGTTGGAAAACCTTGTCTGAACCCCTCCATCCTTCCTGTAGCTGCTCAGACTCTGCTTCTCTGCCCCCAGCCAAGCTTATAGGCCTGCAGAGTGTCTAGTTTTGAAGATACAGACTCTGCTAAGCAAAAGTGAACAGGGCCAAACTGGGCTTATTTCGCTGTGAAAGTGACATCGAAATTTCACAGCGAAATAAGCCCAGTTTGGCCCTGTTCACTTTTGCTTAGCAGAGTCTGTATCTTCAAAACTAGACACTCTGCAGGCCTATAAGCTTGGCTGGGGGCAGAGAAGCAGAGTCTGAGCAGCTACAGGAAGGATGGAGGGGTTCAGACAAGGTTTTCCAACTCCGTGCCTAAATGTCACTTTCACAGCGAAATAAGCCCAGTTTGGCCCTGTTCACTTTTGCTTAGCAGAGTCTGTATCTTCAAAACTAGACACTCTGCAGGCCTATAAGCTTGGCTGGGGGCAGAGAAGCAGAGTCTGAGCAGCTACAGGAAGGATGGAGGGGTTCAGACAAGGTTTTCCAACTCCGTGCCTAAATGTCACTTTCACAGCGAAATAAGCCCAGTTTGGCCCTGTTCACTTTTGCTTAGCAGAGTCTGTATCTTCAAAACTAGACACTCTGCAGGCCTATAAGCTTGGCTGGGGGCAGAGAAGCAGAGTCTGAGCAGCTACAGGAAGGATGGAGGGGTTCAGACAAGGTTTTCCAACTCCGTGCCTAAATGTCACTTTCACAGCGAAATAAGCCCAGTTTGGCCCTGTTCACTTTTGCTTAGCAGAGTCTGTATCTTCAAAACTAGACACTCTGCAGGCCTATAAGCTTGGCTGGGGGCAGAGAAGCAGAGTCTGAGCAGCTACAGGAAGGATGGAGGGGTTCAGACAAGGTTTTCCAACTCCGTGCCTAAATGTCACTTTCACAGCGAAATAAGCCCAGTTTGGCCCTGTTCACTTTTGCTTAGCAGAGTCTGTATCTTCAAAACTAGACACTCTGCAGGCCTATAAGCTTGGCTGGGGGCAGAGAAGCAGAGTCTGAGCAGCTACAGGAAGGATGGAGGGGTTCAGACAAGGTTTTCCAACTCCGTGCCTAAATGTCACTTTCACAGCGAAATAAGCCCAGTTTGGCCCTGTTCACTTTTGCTTAGCAGAGTCTGTATCTTCAAAACTAGACACTCTGCAGGCCTATAAGCTTGGCTGGGGGCAGAGAAGCAGAGTCTGAGCAGCTACAGGAAGGATGGAGGGGTTCAGACAAGGTTTTCCAACTCCGTGCCTAAATGTCACTTTCACAGCGAAATAAGCCCAGTTTGGCCCTGTTCACTTTTGCTTAGCAGAGTCTGTATCTTCAAAACTAGACACTCTGCAGGCCTATAAGCTTGGCTGGGGGCAGAGAAGCAGAGTCTGAGCAGCTACAGGAAGGATGGAGGGGTTCAGACAAGGTTTTCCAACTCCGTGCCTAAATGTCACTTTCACAGCGAAATAAGCCCAGTTTGGCCCTGTTCACTTTTGCTTAGCAGAGTCTGTATCTTCAAAACTAGACACTCTGCAGGCCTATAAGCTTGGCTGGGGGCAGAGAAGCAGAGTCTGAGCAGCTACAGGAAGGATGGAGGGGTTCAGACAAGGTTTTCCAACTCCGTGCCTAAATGTCACTTTCACAGCGAAATAAGCCCAGTTTGGCCCTGTTCACTTTTGCTTAGCAGAGTCTGTATCTTCAAAACTAGACACTCTGCAGGCCTATAAGCTTGGCTGGGGGCAGAGAAGCAGAGTCTGAGCAGCTACAGGAAGGATGGAGGGGTTCAGACAAGGTTTTCCAACTCCGTGCCTAAATGTCACTTTCACAGCGAAATAAGCCCAGTTTGGCCCTGTTCACTTTTGCTTAGCAGAGTCTGTATCTTCAAAACTAGACACTCTGCAGGCCTATAAGCTTGGCTGGGGGCAGAGAAGCAGAGTCTGAGCAGCTACAGGAAGGATGGAGGGGTTCAGACAAGGTTTTCCAACTCCGTGCCTAAATGTCACTTTCACAGCGAAATAAGCCCAGTTTGGCCCAGTTCACTTTTGCTTAGCAGAGTCTGTATCTTCAAAACTAGACACTCTGCAGGCCTATAAGCTTGGCTGGGGGCAGAGAAGCAGAGTCTGAGCAGCTACAGGAAGGATGGAGGGGTTCAGACAAGGTTTTCCAACTCCGTGCCTAAATGTCACTTTCACAGCGAAATAAGCCCAGTTTGGCCCTGTTCACTTTTGCTTAGCAGAGTCTGTATCTTCAAAACTAGACACTCTGCAGGCCTATAAGCTTGGCTGGGGGCAGAGAAGCAGAGTCTGAGCAGCTACAGGAAGGATGGAGGGGTTCAGACAAGGTTTTCCAACTCCGTGCCTAAATGTCACTTTCACAGCGAAATAAGCCCAGTTTGGCCCTGTTCACTTTTGCTTAGCAGAGTCTGTATCTTCAAAACTAGACACTCTGCAGGCCTATAAGCTTGGCTGGGGGCAGAGAAGCAGAGTCTGAGCAGCTACAGGAAGGATGGAGGGGTTCAGACAAGGTTTTCCAACTCCGTGCCTAAATGTCACTTTCACAGCGAAATAAGCCCAGTTTGGCCCTGTTCACTTTTGCTTAGCAGAGTCTGTATCTTCAAAACTAGACACTCTGCAGGCCTATAAGCTTGGCTGGGGGCAGAGAAGCAGAGTCTGAGCAGCTACAGGAAGGATGGAGGGGTTCAGACAAGGTTTTCCAACTCCGTGCCTAAATGTCACTTTCACAGCGAAATAAGCCCAGTTTGGCCCTGTTCACTTTTGCTTAGCAGAGTCTGTATCTTCAAAACTAGACACTCTGCAGGCCTATAAGCTTGGCTGGGGGCAGAGAAGCAGAGTCTGAGCAGCTACAGGAAGGATGGAGGGGTTCAGACAAGGTTTTCCAACTCCGTGCCTAAATGTCACTTTCACAGCGAAATAAGCCCAGTTTGGCCCTGTTCACTTTTGCTTAGCAGAGTCTGTATCTTCAAAACTAGACACTCTGCAGGCCTATAAGCTTGGCTGGGGGCAGAGAAGCAGAGTCTGAGCAGCTACAGGAAGGATGGAGGGGTTCAGACAAGGTTTTCCAACTCCGTGCCTAAATGTCACTTTCACAGCGAAATAAGCCCAGTTTGGCCCTGTTCACTTTTGCTTAGCAGAGTCTGTATCTTCAAAACTAGACACTCTGCAGGCCTATAAGCTTGGCTGGGGGCAGAGAAGCAGAGTCTGAGCAGCTACAGGAAGGATGGAGGGGTTCAGACAAGGTTTTCCAAGTCCGTGCCTAAATGTCACTTTCACAGCGAAATAAGCCCAGTTTGGCCCTGTTCACTTTTGCTTAGCAGAGTCTGTATCTTCAAAACTAGACACTCTGCAGGCCTATATCAGCCCAATATCAGCATCAGCCCAATATCAATATCAGCCCAATATCAGCATCAGCCCAATATCAGCATCAGCCCAATATCAGCATCAGCCCAATATCAGCATCAGCCCAATATCAGCATCAGCCCAATATCAGCATCAGCCCAATATCAGCATCAGCCCAATATCAGCATCAGCCCAATATCAGCATCAGCCCAATATCAGCATCAGCCCAATATCAGCATCAGCCCAATATCAGCATCAGCCCAATATCAGCATCAGCCCAATATCAGCATCAGCCCAATATCAGCATCAGCCCAATATCAGCATCAGCCCAATATCAGCATCAGCCCAATATCAGCATCAGCCCAATATCAGCATCAGCCCAATATCAGCATCAGCCCAATATCAGCATCAGCCCAATATCAGCATCAGCCCAATATCAGCATCAGCCCAATATCAGCATCAGCCCAATATCAGCATCAGCCCAATATCAGCATCAGCCCAATATCAGCATCAGCCCAATATCAGCATCAGCCCAATATCAGCATCAGCCCAATATCAGCATCAGCCCAATATCAGCATCAGCCCAATATCAGCATCAGCCCAATATCAGCATCAGCCCAATATCAGCATCAGCCCAATATCAGCATCAGCCCAATATCAGCATCAGCCCAATATCAGCATCAGCCCAATATCAGCATCAGCCCAATATCAGCATCAGCCCAATATCAGCATCAGCCCAATATCAGCATCAGCCCAATATCAGCATCAGCCCAATATCAGCATCAGCCCAATATCAGCATCAGCCCAATATCAGCATCAGCCCAATATCAGCATCAGCCCAATATCAGCATCAGCCCAATATCAGCATCAGCCCAATATCAGCATCAGCCCAATATCAGCATCAGCCCAATATCAGCATCAGCCCAATATCAGCATCAGCCCAATATCAGCATCAGCCCAATATCAGCATCAGCCCAATATCAGCATCAGCCCAATATCAGCATCAGCCCAATATCAGCATCAGCCCAATATCAGCATCAGCCCAATATCAGCATCAGCCCAATATCAGCATCAGCCCAATATCAGCATCAGCCCAATATCAGCATCAGCCCAATATCAGCATCAGCCCAATATCAGCATCAGCCCAATATCAGCATCAGCCCAATATCAGCATCAGCCCAATATCAGCATCAGCCCAATATCAGCATCAGCCCAATATCAGCATCAGCCCAATATCAGCATCAGCCCAATATCAGCATCAGCCCAATATCAGCATCAGCCCAATATCAGCATCAGCCCAATATCAGCATCAGCCCAATATCAGCATCAGCCCAATATCAGCATCAGCCCAATATCAGCATCAGCCCAATATCAGCATCAGCCCAATATCAGCATCAGCCCAATATCAGCATCAGCCCAATATCAGCATCAGCCCAATATCAGCATCAGCCCAATATCAGCATCAGCCCAATATCAGCATCAGCCCAATATCAGCATCAGCCCAATATCAGCATCAGCCCAATATCAGCATCAGCCCAATATCAGCATCAGCCCAATATCAGCATCAGCCCAATATCAGCATCAGCCCAATATCAGCATCAGCCCAATATCAGCATCAGCCCAATATCAGCATCAGCCCAATATCAGCATCAGCCCAATATCAGCATCAGCCCAATATCAGCATCAGCCCAATATCAGCATCAGCCCAATATCAGCATCAGCCCAATATCAGCATCAGCCCAATATCAGCATCATCCCAATATCAGCATCAGCCCAATATCAGCATCAGCCCAATATCAGCATCAGCCCAATATCAGCATCAGCCCAATATCAGCATCAGCCCAATATCAGCATCAGCCCAATATCAGCATCAGCCCAATATCAGCATCAGCCCAATATCAGCATCAGCCCAATATCAGCATCAGCCCAATATCAGCATCAGCCCAATATCAGCATCAGCCCAATATCAGCATCAGCCCAATATCAGCATCAGCCCAATATCAGCATCAGCCCAATATCAGCATCAGCCCAATATCAGCATCAGCCCAATATCAGCATCAGCCCAATATCAGCATCAGCCCAATATCAGCATCAGCCCAATATCAGCATCAGCCCAATATCAGCATCAGCTGATATTATATCATATTGGGCTGCTTCTCTGCCCCCAGCCAAGCTTATAGGCCTGCAGAGTGTCTAGGGCTGATGCTGATATTGGGCTGATGCTGATATTGGGCTGATGCTGATATTGGGCTGATGCTGATATTGGGCTGATGCTGATATTGGGCTGATGCTGATATTGGGCTGATGCTGATATTGGGCTGATGCTGATATTGGGCTGATGCTGATATTGGGCTGATGCTGATATTGGGCTGATGCTGATATTGGGCTGATGCTGATATTGGGCTGATGCTGATATTGGGCTGATGCTGATATTGGGCTGATGCTGATATTGGGCTGATGCTGATATTGGGCTGATGCTGATATTGGGCTGATGCTGATATTGGGCTGATGCTGATATTGGGCTGATGCTGATATTGGGCTGATGCTGATATTGGGCTGATGCTGATATTGGGCTGATGCTGATATTGGGCTGATGCTGATATTGGGCTGATGCTGATATTGGGCTGATGCTGATATTGGGCTGATGCTGATATTGGGCTGATGCTGATATTGGGCTGATGCTGATATTGGGCTGATGCTGATATTGGGCTGATGCTGATATTGGGCTGATGCTGATATTGGGCTGATGCTGATATTGGGCTGATGCTGATATTGGGCTGATGCTGATATTGGGCTGATGCTGATATTGGGCTGATGCTGATATTGGGCTGATGCTGATATTGGGCTGATGCTGATATTGGGCTGATGCTGATATTGGGCTGATGCTGATATTGGGCTGATGCTGATATTGGGCTGATGATGCTGATATTGGGCTGATGCTGATATTGGGCTGATGCTGATATTGGGCTGATGCTGATATTGGGCTGATGCTGATATTGGGCTGATGCTGATATTGGGCTGATGCTGATATTGGGCTGATGCTGATATTGGGCTGATGCTGATATTGGGCTGATGCTGATATTGGGCTGATGCTGATATTGGGCTGATGCTGATATTGGGCTGATGCTGATATTGGGCTGATGCTGATATTGGGCTGATGCTGATATTGGGCTGATGCTGATATTGGGCTGATGCTGATATTGGGCTGATGCTGATATTGGGCTGATGCTGATATTGGGCTGATGCTGATATTGGGCTGATGCTGATATTGGGCTGATGCTGATATTGGGCTGATGCTGATATTGGGCTGATGCTGATATTGGGCTGATGCTGATATTGGGCTGATGCTGATATTGGGCTGATGCTGATATTGGGCTGATGCTGATATTGGGCTGATGCTGATATTGGGCTGATGCTGATATTGGGCTGATGCTGATATTGGGCTGATGCTGATATTGGGCTGATGCTGATATTGGAAACCTTGTCTGAACCCCTCCATCCTTCCTGTAGCTGCTCAGACTCTGCTTCTCTGCCCCCAGCCAAGCTTATAGGCCTGCAGAGTGTCTAGTTTTGAAGATACAGACTCTGCTAAGCAAAAGTGAACAGGGCCAAACTGGGCTTATTTCGCTGTGAAAGTGACATTTAGGCACGGAGTTGGAAAACCTTGTCTGAACCCCTCCATCCTTCCTGTAGCTGCTCAGACTCTGCTTCTCTGCCCCCAGCCAAGCTTATAGGCCTGCAGAGTGTCTAGTTTTGAAGATACAGACTCTGCTAAGCAAAAGTGAACAGGGCCAAACTGGGCTTATTTCGCTGTGAAAGTGACATTTAGGCACGGAGTTGGAAAACCTTGTCTGAACCCCTCCATCCTTCCTGTAGCTGCTCAGACTCTGCTTCTCTGCCCCCAGCCAAGCTTATAGGCCTGCAGAGTGTCTAGTTTTGAAGATACAGACTCTGCTAAGCAAAAGTGAACAGGGCCAAACTGGGCTTATTTCGCTGTGAAAGTGACATTTAGGCACGGAGTTGGAAAACCTTGTCTGAACCCCTCCATCCTTCCTGTAGCTGCTCAGACTCTGCTTCTCTGCCCCCAGCCAAGCTTATAGGCCTGCAGAGTGTCTAGTTTTGAAGATACAGACTCTGCTAAGCAAAAGTGAACAGGGCCAAACTGGGCTTATTTCGCTGTGAAAGTGACATTTAGGCACGGAGTTGGAAAACCTTGTCTGAACCCCTCCATCCTTCCTGTAGCTGCTCAGACTCTGCTTCTCTGCCCCCAGCCAAGCTTATAGGCCTGCAGAGTGTCTAGTTTTGAAGATACAGACTCTGCTAAGCAAAAGTGAACAGGGCCAAACTGGGCTTATTTCGCTGTGAAAGTGACATTTAGGCACGGAGTTGGAAAACCTTGTCTGAACCCCTCCATCCTTCCTGTAGCTGCTCAGACTCTGCTTCTCTGCCCCCAGCCAAGCTTATAGGCCTGCAGAGTGTCTAGTTTTGAAGATACAGACTCTGCTAAGCAAAAGTGAACAGGGCCAAACTGGGCTTATTTCGCTGTGAAAGTGACATTTAGGCACGGAGTTGGAAAACCTTGTCTGAACCCCTCCATCCTTCCTGTAGCTGCTCAGACTCTGCTTCTCTGCCCCCAGCCAAGCTTATAGGCCTGCAGAGTGTCTAGTTTTGAAGATACAGACTCTGCTAAGCAAAAGTGAACAGGGCCAAACTGGGCTTATTTCGCTGTGAAAGTGACATTTAGGCACGGAGTTGGAAAACCTTGTCTGAACCCCTCCATCCTTCCTGTAGCTGCTCAGACTCTGCTTCTCTGCCCCCAGCCAAGCTTATAGGCCTGCAGAGTGTCTAGTTTTGAAGATACAGACTCTGCTAAGCAAAAGTGAACAGGGCCAAACTGGGCTTATTTCGCTGTGAAAGTGACATTTAGGCACGGAGTTGGAAAACCTTGTCTGAACCCCTCCATCCTTCCTGTAGCTGCTCAGACTCTGCTTCTCTGCCCCCAGCCAAGCTTATAGGCCTGCAGAGTGTCTAGTTTTGAAGATACAGACTCTGCTAAGCAAAAGTGAACAGGGCCAAACTGGGCTTATTTCGCTGTGAAAGTGACATTTAGGCACGGAGTTGGAAAACCTTGTCTGAACCCCTCCATCCTTCCTGTAGCTGCTCAGACTCTGCTTCTCTGCCCCCAGCCAAGCTTATAGGCCTGCAGAGTGTCTAGTTTGAAGATACAGACTCTGCTAAGCAAAAGTGAACAGGCCAAACTGGGCTTATTTCGCTGTGAAAGTGACATTTAGGCACGGAGTTGGAAAACCTTGTCTGAACCCCTCCATCCTTCCTGTAGCTGCTCAGACTCTGCTTCTCTGCCCCCAGCCAAGCTTATAGGCCTGCAGAGTGTCTAGTTTTGAAGATACAGACTCTGCTAAGCAAAAGTGAACAGGGCCAAACTGGGCTTATTTCGCTGTGAAAGTGACATTTAGGCACGGAGTTGGAAAACCTTGTCTGAACCCCTCCATCCTTCCTGTAGCTGCTCAGACTCTGCTTCTCTGCCCCCAGCCAAGCTTATAGGCCTGCAGAGTGTCTAGTTTTGAAGATACAGACTCTGCTAAGCAAAAGTGAACAGGGCCAAACTGGGCTTATTTCGCTGTGAAAGTGACATTTAGGCACGGAGTTGGAAAACCTTGTCTGAACCCCTCCATCCTTCCTGTAGCTGCTCAGACTCTGCTTCTCTGCCCCCAGCCAAGCTTATAGGCCTGCAGAGTGTCTAGTTTTGAAGATACAGACTCTGCTAAGCAAAAGTGAACAGGGCCAAACTGGGCTTATTTCGCTGTGAAAGTGACATTTAGGCACGGAGTTGGAAAACCTTGTCTGAACCCCTCCATCCTTCCTGTAGCTGCTCAGACTCTGCTTCTCTGCCCCCAGCCAAGCTTATAGGCCTGCAGAGTGTCTAGTTTTGAAGATACAGACTCTGCTAAGCAAAAGTGAACAGGGCCAAACTGGGCTTATTTCGCTGTGAAAGTGACATCGAAATTTCACAGCGAAATAAGCCCAGTTTGGCCCTGTTCACTTTTGCTTAGCAGAGTCTGTATCTTCAAAACTAGACACTCTGCAGGCCTATAAGCTTGGCTGGGGGCAGAGAAGCAGAGTCTGAGCAGCTACAGGAAGGATGGAGGGGTTCAGACAAGGTTTTCCAACTCCGTGCCTAAATGTCACTTTCACAGCGAAATAAGCCCAGTTTGGCCCTGTTCACTTTTGCTTAGCAGAGTCTGTATCTTCAAAACTAGACACTCTGCAGGCCTATAAGCTTGGCTGGGGGCAGAGAAGCAGAGTCTGAGCAGCTACAGGAAGGATGGAGGGGTTCAGACAAGGTTTTCCAACTCCGTGCCTAAATGTCACTTTCACAGCGAAATAAGCCCAGTTTGGCCCTGTTCACTTTTGCTTAGCAGAGTCTGTATCTTCAAAACTAGACACTCTGCAGGCCTATAAGCTTGGCTGGGGGCAGAGAAGCAGAGTCTGAGCAGCTACAGGAAGGATGGAGGGGTTCAGACAAGGTTTTCCAACTCCGTGCCTAAATGTCACTTTCACAGCGAAATAAGCCCAGTTTGGCCCTGTTCACTTTTGCTTAGCAGAGTCTGTATCTTCAAAACTAGACACTCTGCAGGCCTATAAGCTTGGCTGGGGGCAGAGAAGCAGAGTCTGAGCAGCTACAGGAAGGATGGAGGGGTTCAGACAAGGTTTTCCAACTCCGTGCCTAAATGTCACTTTCACAGCGAAATAAGCCCAGTTTGGCCCTGTTCACTTTTGCTTAGCAGAGTCTGTATCTTCAAAACTAGACACTCTGCAGGCCTATAAGCTTGGCTGGGGGCAGAGAAGCAGAGTCTGAGCAGCTACAGGAAGGATGGAGGGGTTCAGACAAGGTTTTCCAACTCCGTGCCTAAATGTCACTTTCACAGCGAAATAAGCCCAGTTTGGCCCTGTTCACTTTTGCTTAGCAGAGTCTGTATCTTCAAAACTAGACACTCTGCAGGCCTATAAGCTTGGCTGGGGGCAGAGAAGCAGAGTCTGAGCAGCTACAGGAAGGATGGAGGGGTTCAGACAAGGTTTTCCAACTCCGTGCCTAAATGTCACTTTCACAGCGAAATAAGCCCAGTTTGGCCCTGTTCACTTTTGCTTAGCAGAGTCTGTATCTTCAAAACTAGACACTCTGCAGGCCTATAAGCTTGGCTGGGGGCAGAGAAGCAGAGTCTGAGCAGCTACAGGAAGGATGGAGGGGTTCAGACAAGGTTTTCCAACTCCGTGCCTAAATGTCACTTTCACAGCGAAATAAGCCCAGTTTGGCCCTGTTCACTTTTGCTTAGCAGAGTCTGTATCTTCAAAACTAGACACTCTGCAGGCCTATAAGCTTGGCTGGGGGCAGAGAAGCAGAGTCTGAGCAGCTACAGGAAGGATGGAGGGGTTCAGACAAGGTTTTCCAACTCCGTGCCTAAATGTCACTTTCACAGCGAAATAAGCCCAGTTTGGCCCTGTTCACTTTTGCTTAGCAGAGTCTGTATCTTCAAAACTAGACACTCTGCAGGCCTATAAGCTTGGCTGGGGGCAGAGAAGCAGAGTCTGAGCAGCTACAGGAAGGATGGAGGGGTTCAGACAAGGTTTTCCAACTCCGTGCCTAAATGTCACTTTCACAGCGAAATAAGCCCAGTTTGGCCCTGTTCACTTTTGCTTAGCAGAGTCTGTATCTTCAAAACTAGACACTCTGCAGGCCTATAAGCTTGGCTGGGGGCAGAGAAGCAGAGTCTGAGCAGCTACAGGAAGGATGGAGGGGTTCAGACAAGGTTTTCCAACTCCGTGCCTAAATGTCACTTTCACAGCGAAATAAGCCCAGTTTGGCCCTGTTCACTTTTGCTTAGCAGAGTCTGTATCTTCAAAACTAGACACTCTGCAGGCCTATAAGCTTGGCTGGGGGCAGAGAAGCAGAGTCTGAGCAGCTACAGGAAGGATGGAGGGGTTCAGACAAGGTTTTCCAACTCCGTGCCTAAATGTCACTTTCACAGCGAAATAAGCCCAGTTTGGCCCTGTTCACTTTTGCTTAGCAGAGTCTGTATCTTCAAAACTAGACACTCTGCAGGCCTATAAGCTTGGCTGGGGGCAGAGAAGCAGAGTCTGAGCAGCTACAGGAAGGATGGAGGGGTTCAGACAAGGTTTTCCAACTCCGTGCCTAAATGTCACTTTCACAGCGAAATAAGCCCAGTTTGGCCCTGTTCACTTTTGCTTAGCAGAGTCTGTATCTTCAAAACTAGACACTCTGCAGGCCTATAAGCTTGGCTGGGGGCAGAGAAGCAGAGTCTGAGCAGCTACAGGAAGGATGGAGGGGTTCAGACAAGGTTTTCCAACTCCGTGCCTAAATGTCACTTTCACAGCGAAATAAGCCCAGTTTGGCCCTGTTCACATTTGCTTAGCAGAGTCTGTATCTTCAAAACTAGACACTCTGCAGGCCTATAAGCTTGGCTGGGGGCAGAGAAGCAGAGTCTGAGCAGCTACAGGAAGGATGGAGGGGTTCAGACAAGGTTTTCCAACTCCGTGCCTAAATGTCACTTTCACAGCGAAATAAGCCCAGTTTGGCCCTGTTCACTTTTGCTTAGCAGAGTCTGTATCTTCAAAACTAGACACTCTGCAGGCCTATAAGCTTGGCTGGGGGCAGAGAAGCAGAGTCTGAGCAGCTACAGGAAGGATGGAGGGGTTCAGACAAGGTTTCCAATATCAGCATCAGCCCAATATCAGCATCAGCCCAATATCAGCATCAGCCCAATATCAGCATCAGCCCAATATCAGCATCAGCCCAATATCAGCATCAGCCCAATATCAGCATCAGCCCAATATCAGCATCAGCCCAATATCAGCATCAGCCCAATATCAGCATCAGCCCAATATCAGCATCAGCCCAATATCAGCATCAGCCCAATATCAGCATCAGCCCAATATCAGCATCAGCCCAATATCAGCATCAGCCCAATATCAGCATCAGCCCAATATCAGCATCAGCCCAATATCAGCATCAGCCCAATATCAGCATCAGCCCAATATCAGCATCAGCCCAATATCAGCATCAGCCCAATATCAGCATCAGCCCAATATCAGCATCAGCCCAATATCAGCATCAGCCCAATATCAGCATCAGCCCAATATCAGCATCAGCCCAATATCAGCATCAGCCCAATATCAGCATCAGCCCAATATCAGCATCAGCCCAATATCAGCATCAGCCCAATATCAGCATCAGCCCAATATCAGCATCATCAGCCCAATATCAGCATCATCAGCCCAATATCAGCATCAGCCCAATATCAGCATCAGCCCAATATCAGCATCAGCCCAATATCAGCATCAGCCCAATATCAGCATCAGCCCAATATCAGCATCAGCCCAATATCAGCATCAGCCCAATATCAGCATCAGCCCAATATCAGCATCAGCCCAATATCAGCATCAGCCCAATATCAGCATCAGCCCAATATCAGCATCAGCCCAATATCAGCATCAGCCCAATATCAGCATCAGCCCAATATCAGCATCAGCCCAATATCAGCATCAGCCCAATATCAGCATCAGCCCAATATCAGCATCAGCCCAATATCAGCATCAGCCCAATATCAGCATCAGCCCAATATCAGCATCAGCCCAATATCAGCATCAGCCCAATATCAGCATCAGCCCAATATCAGCATCAGCCCAATATCAGCATCAGCCCAATATCAGCATCAGCCCAATATCAGCATCAGCCCAATATCAGCATCAGCCCAATATCAGCATCAGCCCAATATCAGCATCAGCCCAATATCAGCATCAGCCCAATATCAGCATCAGCCCAATATCAGCATCAGCCCTAGACACTCTGCAGGCCTATAAGCTTGGCTGGGGGCAGAGAAGCAGCCCAATATGATATAATATCAGCTGATGCTGATATTGGGCTGATGCTGATATTGGGCTGATGCTGATATTGGGCTGATGCTGATATTGGGCTGATGCTGATATTGGGCTGATGCTGATATTGGGCTGATGCTGATATTGGGCTGATGCTGATATTGGGCTGATGCTGATATTGGGCTGATGCTGATATTGGGCTGATGCTGATATTGGGCTGATGCTGATATTGGGCTGATGCTGATATTGGGCTGATGCTGATATTGGGCTGATGCTGATATTGGGCTGATGCTGATATTGGGCTGATGCTGATATTGGGCTGATGCTGATATTGGGCTGATGCTGATATTGGGCTGATGCTGATATTGGGCTGATGCTGATATTGGGCTGATGCTGATATTGGGCTGATGCTGATATTGGGCTGATGCTGATATTGGGCTGATGCTGATATTGGGCTGATGCTGATATTGGGCTGATGCTGATATTGGGCTGATGCTGATATTGGGCTGATGCTGATATTGGGCTGATGCTGATATTGGGCTGATGCTGATATTGGGCTGATGCTGATATTGGGCTGATGCTGATATTGGGCTGATGCTGATATTGGGCTGATGCTGATATTGGGCTGATGCTGATATTGGGCTGATGCTGATATTGGGCTGATGCTGATATTGGGCTGATGCTGATATTGGGCTGATGCTGATATTGGGCTGATGCTGATATTGGGCTGATGCTGATATTGGGCTGATGCTGATATTGGGCTGATGCTGATATTGGGCTGATGCTGATATTGGGCTGATGCTGATATTGGGCTGATGCTGATATTGGGCTGATGCTGATATTGGGCTGATGCTGATATTGGGCTGATGCTGATATTGGGCTGATGCTGATATTGGGCTGATGCTGATATTGGGCTGATGCTGATATTGGGCTGATGCTGATATTGGGCTGATGCTGATATTGGGCTGATGCTGATATTGGGCTGATGCTGATATTGGGCTGATGCTGATATTGGGCTGATGCTGATATTGGGCTGATGCTGATATTGGGCTGATGCTGATATTGGGCTGATGCTGATATTGGGCTGATGCTGATATTGGGCTGATGCTGATATTGGGCTGATGCTGATATTGGGCTGATGCTGATATTGGGCTGATGCTGATATTGGGCTGATGCTGATATTGGGCTGATGCTGATATTGGGCTGATGCTGATATTGGGCTGATGCTGATATTGGGCTGATGCTGATATTGGGCTGATGCTGATATTGGGCTGATGCTGATATTGGGCTGATGCTGATATTGGGCTGATGCTGATATTGGGCTGATGCTGATATTGGGCTGATGCTGATATTGGGCTGATGCTGATATTGGGCTGATGCTGATATTGGGCTGATATTGATATTGGGCTGATATTGATATTGGGCTGATATAGGCCTGCAGAGTGTCTAGTTTTGAAGATACAGACTCTGCTAAGCAAAAGTGAACAGGGCCAAACTGGGCTTATTTCGCAGTGAAAGTGACATTTAGGCACGGAGTTGGAAAACCTTGTCTGAACCCCTCCATCCTTCCTGTAGCTGCTCAGACTCTGCTTCTCTGCCCCCAGCCAAGCTTATAGGCCTGCAGAGTGTCTAGTTTTGAAGATACAGACTCTGCTAAGCAAAAGTGAACAGGGCCAAACTGGGCTTATTTCGCTGTGAAAGTGACATTTAGGCACGGAGTTGGAAAACCTTGTCTGAACCCCTCCATCCTTCCTGTAGCTGCTCAGACTCTGCTTCTCTGCCCCCAGCCAAGCTTATAGGCCTGCAGAGTGTCTAGTTTTGAAGATACAGACTCTGCTAAGCAAAAGTGAACAGGGCCAAACTGGGCTTATTTCGCTGTGAAAGTGACATTTAGGCACGGAGTTGGAAAACCTTGTCTGAACCCCTCCATCCTTCCTGTAGCTGCTCAGACTCTGCTTCTCTGCCCCCAGCCAAGCTTATAGGCCTGCAGAGTGTCTAGTTTTGAAGATACAGACTCTGCTAAGCAAAAGTGAACAGGGCCAAACTGGGCTTATTTCGCTGTGAAAGTGACATTTAGGCACGGAGTTGGAAAACCTTGTCTGAACCCCTCCATCCTTCCTGTAGCTGCTCAGACTCTGCTTCTCTGCCCCCAGCCAAGCTTATAGGCCTGCAGAGTGTCTAGTTTTGAAGATACAGACTCTGCTAAGCAAAAGTGAACAGGGCCAAACTGGGCTTATTTCGCTGTGAAAGTGACATTTAGGCACGGAGTTGGAAAACCTTGTCTGAACCCCTCCATCCTTCCTGTAGCTGCTCAGACTCTGCTTCTCTGCCCCCAGCCAAGCTTATAGGCCTGCAGAGTGTCTAGTTTTGAAGATACAGACTCTGCTAAGCAAAAGTGAACAGGGCCAAACTGGGCTTATTTCGCTGTGAAAGTGACATTTAGGCACGGAGTTGGAAAACCTTGTCTGAACCCCTCCATCCTTCCTGTAGCTGCTCAGACTCTGCTTCTCTGCCCCCAGCCAAGCTTATAGGCCTGCAGAGTGTCTAGTTTTGAAGATACAGACTCTGCTAAGCAAAAGTGAACAGGGCCAAACTGGGCTTATTTCGCTGTGAAAGTGACATTTAGGCACGGAGTTGGAAAACCTTGTCTGAACCCCTCCATCCTTCCTGTAGCTGCTCAGACTCTGCTTCTCTGCCCCCAGCCAAGCTTATAGGCCTGCAGAGTGTCTAGTTTTGAAGATACAGACTCTGCTAAGCAAAAGTGAACAGGGCCAAACTGGGCTTATTTCGCTGTGAAAGTGACATTTAGGCACGGAGTTGGAAAACCTTGTCTGAACCCCTCCATCCTTCCTGTAGCTGCTCAGACTCTGCTTCTCTGCCCCCAGCCAAGCTTATAGGCCTGCAGAGTGTCTAGTTTTGAAGATACAGACTCTGCTAAGCAAAAGTGAACAGGGCCAAACTGGGCTTATTTCGCTGTGAAAGTGACATTTAGGCACGGAGTTGGAAAACCTTGTCTGAACCCCTCCATCCTTCCTGTAGCTGCTCAGACTCTGCTTCTCTGCCCCCAGCCAAGCTTATAGGCCTGCAGAGTGTCTAGTTTTGAAGATACAGACTCTGCTAAGCAAAAGTGAACAGGGCCAAACTGGGCTTATTTCGCTGTGAAAGTGACATTTAGGCACGGAGTTGGAAAACCTTGTCTGAACCCCTCCATCCTTCCTGTAGCTGCTCAGACTCTGCTTCTCTGCCCCCAGCCAAGCTTATAGGCCTGCAGAGTGTCTAGTTTTGAAGATACAGACTCTGCTAAGCAAAAGTGAACAGGGCCAAACTGGGCTTATTTCGCTGTGAAAGTGACATTTAGGCACGGAGTTGGAAAACCTTGTCTGAACCCCTCCATCCTTCCTGTAGCTGCTCAGACTCTGCTTCTCTGCCCCCAGCCAAGCTTATAGGCCTGCAGAGTGTCTAGTTTTGAAGATACAGACTCTGCTAAGCAAAAGTGAACAGGGCCAAACTGGGCTTATTTCGCTGTGAAAGTGACATTTAGGCACGGAGTTGGAAAACCTTGTCTGAACCCCTCCATCCTTCCTGTAGCTGCTCAGACTCTGCTTCTCTGCCCCCAGCCAAGCTTATAGGCCTGCAGAGTGTCTAGTTTTGAAGATACAGACTCTGCTAAGCAAAAGTGAACAGGGCCAAACTGGGCTTATTTCGCTGTGAAAGTGACATTTAGGCACGGAGTTGGAAAACCTTGTCTGAACCCCTCCATCCTTCCTGTAGCTGCTCAGACTCTGCTTCTCTGCCCCCAGCCAAGCTTATAGGCCTGCAGAGTGTCTAGTTTTGAAGATACAGACTCTGCTAAGCAAAAGTGAACAGGGCCAAACTGGGCTTATTTCGCTGTGAAAGTGACATTTAGGCACGGAGTTGGAAAACCTTGTCTGAACCCCTCCATCCTTCCTGTAGCTGCTCAGACTCTGCTTCTCTGCCCCCAGCCAAGCTTATAGGCCTGCAGAGTGTCTAGTTTTGAAGATACAGACTCTGCTAAGCAAAAGTGAACAGGGCCAAACTGGGCTTATTTCGCTGTGAAAGTGACATTTAGGCACGGAGTTGGAAAACCTTGTCTGAACCCCTCCATCCTTCCTGTAGCTGCTCAGACTCTGCTTCTCTGCCCCCAGCCAAGCTTATAGGCCTGCAGAGTGTCTAGTTTTGAAGATACAGACTCTGCTAAGCAAAAGTGAACAGGGCCAAACTGGGCTTATTTCGCTGTGAAAGTGACATTTAGGCACGGAGTTGGAAAACCTTGTCTGAACCCCTCCATCCTTCCTGTAGCTGCTCAGACTCTGCTTCTCTGCCCCCAGCCAAGCTTATAGGCCTGCAGAGTGTCTAGTTTTGAAGATACAGACTCTGCTAAGCAAAAGTGAACAGGGCCAAACTGGGCTTATTTCGCTGTGAAAGTGACATTTAGGCACGGAGTTGGAAAACCTTGTCTGAACCCCTCCATCCTTCCTGTAGCTGCTCAGACTCTGCTTCTCTGCCCCCAGCCAAGCTTATAGGCCTGCAGAGTGTCTAGTTTTGAAGATACAGACTCTGCTAAGCAAAAGTGAACAGGGCCAAACTGGGCTTATTTCGCTGTGAAAGTGACATTTAGGCACGGAGTTGGAAAACCTTGTCTGAACCCCTCCATCCTTCCTGTAGCTGCTCAGACTCTGCTTCTCTGCCCCCAGCCAAGCTTATAGGCCTGCAGAGTGTCTAGTTTTGAAGATACAGACTCTGCTAAGCAAAAGTGAACAGGGCCAAACTGGGCTTATTTCGCTGTGAAAGTGACATTTAGGCACGGAGTTGGAAAACCTTGTCTGAACCCCTCCATCCTTCCTGTAGCTGCTCAGACTCTGCTTCTCTGCCCCCAGCCAAGCTTATAGGCCTGCAGAGTGTCTAGTTTTGAAGATACAGACTCTGCTAAGCAAAAGTGAACAGGGCCAAACTGGGCTTATTTCGCTGTGAAAGTGACATTTAGGCACGGAGTTGGAAAACCTTGTCTGAACCCCTCCATCCTTCCTGTAGCTGCTCAGACTCTGCTTCTCTGCCCCCAGCCAAGCTTATAGGCCTGCAGAGTGTCTAGTTTTGAAGATACAGACTCTGCTAAGCAAAAGTGAACAGGGCCAAACTGGGCTTATTTCGCTGTGAAAGTGACATTTAGGCACGGAGTTGGAAAACCTTGTCTGAACCCCTCCATCCTTCCTGTAGCTGCTCAGACTCTGCTTCTCTGCCCCCAGCCAAGCTTATAGGCCTGCAGAGTGTCTAGTTTTGAAGATACAGACTCTGCTAAGCAAAAGTGAACAGGGCCAAACTGGGCTTATTTCGCTGTGAAAGTGACATTTAGGCACGGAGTTGGAAAACCTTGTCTGAACCCCTCCATCCTTCCTGTAGCTGCTCAGACTCTGCTTCTCTGCCCCCAGCCAAGCTTATAGGCCTGCAGAGTGTCTAGTTTTGAAGATACAGACTCTGCTAAGCAAAAGTGAACAGGGCCAAACTGGGCTTATTTCGCTGTGAAAGTGACATTTAGGCACGGAGTTGGAAAACCTTGTCTGAACCCCTCCATCCTTCCTGTAGCTGCTCAGACTCTGCTTCTCTGCCCCCAGCCAAGCTTATAGGCCTGCAGAGTGTCTAGTTTTGAAGATACAGACTCTGCTAAGCAAAAGTGAACAGGGCCAAACTGGGCTTATTTCGCTGTGAAAGTGACATTTAGGCACGGAGTTGGAAAACCTTGTCTGAACCCCTCCATCCTTCCTGTAGCTGCTCAGACTCTGCTTCTCTGCCCCCAGCCAAGCTTATAGGCCTGCAGAGTGTCTAGTTTTGAAGATACAGACTCTGCTAAGCAAAAGTGAACAGGGCCAAACTGGGCTTATTTCGCTGTGAAAGTGACATTTAGGCACGGAGTTGGAAAACCTTGTCTGAACCCCTCCATCCTTCCTGTAGCTGCTCAGACTCTGCTTCTCTGCCCCCAGCCAAGCTTATAGGCCTGCAGAGTGTCTAGTTTTGAAGATACAGACTCTGCTAAGCAAAAGTGAACAGGGCCAAACTGGGCTTATTTCGCTGTGAAAGTGACATTTAGGCACGGAGTTGGAAAACCTTGTCTGAACCCCTCCATCCTTCCTGTAGCTGCTCAGACTCTGCTTCTCTGCCCCCAGCCAAGCTTATAGGCCTGCAGAGTGTCTAGTTTTGAAGATACAGACTCTGCTAAGCAAAAGTGAACAGGGCCAAACTGGGCTTATTTCGCTGTGAAAGTGACATTTAGGCACGGAGTTGGAAAACCTTGTCTGAACCCCTCCATCCTTCCTGTAGCTGCTCAGACTCTGCTTCTCTGCCCCCAGCCAAGCTTATAGGCCTGCAGAGTGTCTAGTTTTGAAGATACAGACTCTGCTAAGCAAAAGTGAACAGGGCCAAACTGGGCTTATTTCGCTGTGAAAGTGACATTTAGGCACGGAGTTGGAAAACCTTGTCTGAACCCCTCCATCCTTCCTGTAGCTGCTCAGACTCTGCTTCTCTGCCCCCAGCCAAGCTTATAGGCCTGCAGAGTGTCTAGTTTTGAAGATACAGACTCTGCTAAGCAAAAGTGAACAGGGCCAAACTGGGCTTATTTCGCTGTGAAAGTGACATTTAGGCACGGAGTTGGAAAACCTTGTCTGAACCCCTCCATCCTTCCTGTAGCTGCTCAGACTCTGCTTCTCTGCCCCCAGCCAAGCTTATAGGCCTGCAGAGTGTCTAGTTTTGAAGATACAGACTCTGCTAAGCAAAAGTGAACAGGGCCAAACTGGGCTTATTTCGCTGTGAAAGTGACATTTAGGCACGGAGTTGGAAAACCTTGTCTGAACCCCTCCATCCTTCCTGTAGCTGCTCAGACTCTGCTTCTCTGCCCCCAGCCAAGCTTATAGGCCTGCAGAGTGTCTAGTTTTGAAGATACAGACTCTGCTAAGCAAAAGTGAACAGGGCCAAACTGGGCTTATTTCGCTGTGAAAGTGACATTTAGGCACGGAGTTGGAAAACCTTGTCTGAACCCCTCCATCCTTCCTGTAGCTGCTCAGACTCTGCTTCTCTGCCCCCAGCCAAGCTTATAGGCCTGCAGAGTGTCTAGTTTTGAAGATACAGACTCTGCTAAGCAAAAGTGAACAGGGCCAAACTGGGCTTATTTCGCTGTGAAAGTGACATTTAGGCACGGAGTTGGAAAACCTTGTCTGAACCCCTCCATCCTTCCTGTAGCTGCTCAGACTCTGCTTCTCTGCCCCCAGCCAAGCTTATAGGCCTGCAGAGTGTCTAGTTTTGAAGATACAGACTCTGCTAAGCAAAAGTGAACAGGGCCAAACTGGGCTTATTTCGCTGTGAAAGTGACATTTAGGCACGGAGTTGGAAAACCTTGTCTGAACCCCTCCATCCTTCCTGTAGCTGCTCAGACTCTGCTTCTCTGCCCCCAGCCAAGCTTATAGGCCTGCAGAGTGTCTAGTTTTGAAGATACAGACTCTGCTAAGCAAAAGTGAACAGGGCCAAACTGGGCTTATTTCGCTGTGAAAGTGACATTTAGGCACGGAGTTGGAAAACCTTGTCTGAACCCCTCCATCCTTCCTGTAGCTGCTCAGACTCTGCTTCTCTGCCCCCAGCCAAGCTTATAGGCCTGCAGAGTGTCTAGTTTTGAAGATACAGACTCTGCTAAGCAAAAGTGAACAGGGCCAAACTGGGCTTATTTCGCTGTGAAAGTGACATTTAGGCACGGAGTTGGAAAACCTTGTCTGAACCCCTCCATCCTTCCTGTAGCTGCTCAGACTCTGCTTCTCTGCCCCCAGCCAAGCTTATAGGCCTGCAGAGTGTCTAGTTTTGAAGATACAGACTCTGCTAAGCAAAAGTGAACAGGGCCAAACTGGGCTTATTTCGCTGTGAAAGTGACATTTAGGCACGGAGTTGGAAAACCTTGTCTGAACCCCTCCATCCTTCCTGTAGCTGCTCAGACTCTGCTTCTCTGCCCCCAGCCAAGCTTATAGGCCTGCAGAGTGTCTAGTTTTGAAGATACAGACTCTGCTAAGCAAAAGTGAACAGGGCCAAACTGGGCTTATTTCGCTGTGAAAGTGACATTTAGGCACGGAGTTGGAAAACCTTGTCTGAACCCCTCCATCCTTCCTGTAGCTGCTCAGACTCTGCTTCTCTGCCCCCAGCCAAGCTTATAGGCCTGCAGAGTGTCTAGTTTTGAAGATACAGACTCTGCTAAGCAAAAGTGAACAGGGCCAAACTGGGCTTATTTCGCTGTGAAAGTGACATTTAGGCACGGAGTTGGAAAACCTTGTCTGAACCCCTCCATCCTTCCTGTAGCTGCTCAGACTCTGCTTCTCTGCCCCCAGCCAAGCTTATAGGCCTGCAGAGTGTCTAGTTTTGAAGATACAGACTCTGCTAAGCAAAAGTGAACAGGGCCAAACTGGGCTTATTTCGCTGTGAAAGTGACATTTAGGCACGGAGTTGGAAAACCTTGTCTGAACCCCTCCATCCTTCCTGTAGCTGCTCAGACTCTGCTTCTCTGCCCCCAGCCAAGCTTATAGGCCTGCAGAGTGTCTAGTTTTGAAGATACAGACTCTGCTAAGCAAAAGTGAACAGGGCCAAACTGGGCTTATTTCGCGTGTGAAAGTGACATTTAGGCACGGAGTTGGAAAACCTTGTCTGAACCCCTCCATCCTTCCTGTAGCTGCTCAGACTCTGCTTCTCTGCCCCCAGCCAAGCTTATAGGCCTGCAGAGTGTCTAGTTTTGAAGATACAGACTCTGCTAAGCAAAAGTGAACAGGGCCAAACTGGGCTTATTTCGCTGTGAAAGTGACATTTAGGCACGGAGTTGGAAAACCTTGTCTGAACCCCTCCATCCTTCCTGTAGCTGCTCAGACTCTGCTTCTCTGCCCCCAGCCAAGCTTATAGGCCTGCAGAGTGTCTAGTTTTGAAGATACAGACTCTGCTAAGCAAAAGTGAACAGGGCCAAACTGGGCTTATTTCGCTGTGAAAGTGACATTTAGGCACGGAGTTGGAAAACCTTGTCTGAACCCCTCCATCCTTCCTGTAGCTGCTCAGACTCTGCTTCTCTGCCCCCAGCCAAGCTTATAGGCCTGCAGAGTGTCTAGTTTTGAAGATACAGACTCTGCTAAGCAAAAGTGAACAGGGCCAAACTGGGCTTATTTCGCTGTGAAAGTGACATTTAGGCACGGAGTTGGAAAACCTTGTCTGAACCCCTCCATCCTTCCTGTAGCTGCTCAGACTCTGCTTCTCTGCCCCCAGCCAAGCTTATAGGCCTGCAGAGTGTCTAGTTTTGAAGATACAGACTCTGCTAAGCAAAAGTGAACAGGGCCAAACTGGGCTTATTTCGCTGTGAAAGTGACATTTAGGCACGGAGTTGGAAAACCTTGTCTGAACCCCTCCATCCTTCCTGTAGCTGCTCAGACTCTGCTTCTCTGCCCCCAGCCAAGCTTATAGGCCTGCAGAGTGTCTAGTTTTGAAGATACAGACTCTGCTAAGCAAAAGTGAACAGGGCCAAACTGGGCTTATTTCGCTGTGAAAGTGACATTTAGGCACGGAGTTGGAAAACCTTGTCTGAACCCCTCCATCCTTCCTGTAGCTGCTCAGACTCTGCTTCTCTGCCCCCAGCCAAGCTTATAGGCCTGCAGAGTGTCTAGTTTTGAAGATACAGACTCTGCTAAGCAAAAGTGAACAGGGCCAAACTGGGCTTATTTCGCTGTGAAAGTGACATTTAGGCACGGAGTTGGAAAACCTTGTCTGAACCCCTCCATCCTTCCTGTAGCTGCTCAGACTCTGCTTCTCTGCCCCCAGCCAAGCTTATAGGCCTGCAGAGTGTCTAGTTTTGAAGATACAGACTCTGCTAAGCAAAAGTGAACAGGGCCAAACTGGGCTTATTTCGCTGTGAAAGTGACATTTAGGCACGGAGTTGGAAAACCTTGTCTGAACCCCTCCATCCTTCCTGTAGCTGCTCAGACTCTGCTTCTCTGCCCCCAGCCAAGCTTATAGGCCTGCAGAGTGTCTAGTTTTGAAGATACAGACTCTGCTAAGCAAAAGTGAACAGGGCCAAACTGGGCTTATTTCGCTGTGAAAGTGACATTTAGGCACGGAGTTGGAAAACCTTGTCTGAACCCCTCCATCCTTCCTGTAGCTGCTCAGACTCTGCTTCTCTGCCCCCAGCCAAGCTTATAGGCCTGCAGAGTGTCTAGTTTTGAAGATACAGACTCTGCTAAGCAAAAGTGAACAGGGCCAAACTGGGCTTATTTCGCTGTGAAAGTGACATTTAGGCACGGAGTTGGAAAACCTTGTCTGAACCCCTCCATCCTTCCTGTAGCTGCTCAGACTCTGCTTCTCTGCCCCCAGCCAAGCTTATAGGCCTGCAGAGTGTCTAGTTTTGAAGATACAGACTCTGCTAAGCAAAAGTGAACAGGGCCAAACTGGGCTTATTTCGCTGTGAAAGTGACATTTAGGCACGGAGTTGGAAAACCTTGTCTGAACCCCTCCATCCTTCCTGTAGCTGCTCAGACTCTGCTTCTCTGCCCCCAGCCAAGCTTATAGGCCTGCAGAGTGTCTAGTTTTGAAGATACAGACTCTGCTAAGCAAAAGTGAACAGGGCCAAACTGGGCTTATTTCGCTGTGAAAGTGACATTTAGGCACGGAGTTGGAAAACCTTGTCTGAACCCCTCCATCCTTCCTGTAGCTGCTCAGACTCTGCTTCTCTGCCCCCAGCCAAGCTTATAGGCCTGCAGAGTGTCTAGTTTTGAAGATACAGACTCTGCTAAGCAAAAGTGAACAGGGCCAAACTGGGCTTATTTCGCTGTGAAAGTGACATTTAGGCACGGAGTTGGAAAACCTTGTCTGAACCCCTCCATCCTTCCTGTAGCTGCTCAGACTCTGCTTCTCTGCCCCCAGCCAAGCTTATAGGCCTGCAGAGTGTCTAGTTTTGAAGATACAGACTCTGCTAAGCAAAAGTGAACAGGGCCAAACTGGGCTTATTTCGCTGTGAAAGTGACATTTAGGCACGGAGTTGGAAAACCTTGTCTGAACCCCTCCATCCTTCCTGTAGCTGCTCAGACTCTGCTTCTCTGCCCCCAGCCAAGCTTATAGGCCTGCAGAGTGTCTAGTTTTGAAGATACAGACTCTGCTAAGCAAAAGTGAACAGGGCCAAACTGGGCTTATTTCGCTGTGAAAGTGACATTTAGGCACGGAGTTGGAAAACCTTGTCTGAACCCCTCCATCCTTCCTGTAGCTGCTCAGACTCTGCTTCTCTGCCCCCAGCCAAGCTTATAGGCCTGCAGAGTGTCTAGTTTTGAAGATACAGACTCTGCTAAGCAAAAGTGAACAGGGCCAAACTGGGCTTATTTCGCTGTGAAAGTGACATTTAGGCACGGAGTTGGAAAACCTTGTCTGAACCCCTCCATCCTTCCTGTAGCTGCTCAGACTCTGCTTCTCTGCCCCCAGCCAAGCTTATAGGCCTGCAGAGTGTCTAGTTTTGAAGATACAGACTCTGCTAAGCAAAAGTGAACAGGGCCAAACTGGGCTTATTTCGCTGTGAAATTTCGATGTCACTTTCACAGCGAAATAAGCCCAGTTTGGCCCTGTTCACTTTTGCTTAGCAGAGTCTGTATCTTCAAAACTAGACACTCTGCAGGCCTATAAGCTTGGCTGGGGGCAGAGAAGCAGAGTCTGAGCAGCTACAGGAAGGATGGAGGGGTTCAGACAAGGTTTTCCAACTCCGTGCCTAAATGTCACTTTCACAGCGAAATAAGCCCAGTTTGGCCCTGTTCACTTTTGCTTAGCAGAGTCTGTATCTTCAAAACTAGACACTCTGCAGGCCTATAAGCTTGGCTGGGGGCAGAGAAGCAGAGTCTGAGCAGCTACAGGAAGGATGGAGGGGTTCAGACAAGGTTTTCCAACTCCGTGCCTAAATGTCACTTTCACAGCGAAATAAGCCCAGTTTGGCCCTGTTCACTTTTGCTTAGCAGAGTCTGTATCTTCAAAACTAGACACTCTGCAGGCCTATAAGCTTGGCTGGGGGCAGAGAAGCAGAGTCTGAGCAGCTACAGGAAGGATGGAGGGGTTCAGACAAGGTTTTCCAACTCCGTGCCTAAATGTCACTTTCACAGCGAAATAAGCCCAGTTTGGCCCTGTTCACTTTTGCTTAGCAGAGTCTGTATCTTCAAAACTAGACACTCTGCAGGCCTATAAGCTTGGCTGGGGGCAGAGAAGCAGAGTCTGAGCAGCTACAGGAAGGATGGAGGGGTTCAGACAAGGTTTTCCAACTCCGTGCCTAAATGTCACTTTCACAGCGAAATAAGCCCAGTTTGGCCCTGTTCACTTTTGCTTAGCAGAGTCTGTATCTTCAAAACTAGACACTCTGCAGGCCTATAAGCTTGGCTGGGGGCAGAGAAGCAGAGTCTGAGCAGCTACAGGAAGGATGGAGGGGTTCAGACAAGGTTTTCCAACTCCGTGCCTAAATGTCACTTTCACAGCGAAATAAGCCCAGTTTGGCCCTGTTCACTTTTGCTTAGCAGAGTCTGTATCTTCAAAACTAGACACTCTGCAGGCCTATAAGCTTGGCTGGGGGCAGAGAAGCAGAGTCTGAGCAGCTACAGGAAGGATGGATGGGTTCAGACAAGGTTTTCCAACTCCGTGCCTAAATGTCACTTTCACAGCGAAATAAGCCCAGTTTGGCCCTGTTCACTTTTGCTTAGCAGAGTCTGTATCTTCAAAACTAGACACTCTGCAGGCCTATAAGCTTGGCTGGGGGCAGAGAAGCAGAGTCTGAGCAGCTACAGGAAGGATGGAGGGGTTCAGACAAGGTTTTCCAACTCCGTGCCTAAATGTCACTTTCACAGCGAAATAAGCCCAGTTTGGCCCTGTTCACTTTTGCTTAGCAGAGTCTGTATCTTCAAAACTAGACACTCTGCAGGCCTATAAGCTTGGCTGGGGGCAGAGAAGCAGAGTCTGAGCAGCTACAGGAAGGATGGAGGGGTTCAGACAAGGTTTTCCAACTCCGTGCCTAAATGTCACTTTCACAGCGAAATAAGCCCAGTTTGGCCCTGTTCACTTTTGCTTAGCAGAGTCTGTATCTTCAAAACTAGACACTCTGCAGGCCTATAAGCTTGGCTGGGGGCAGAGAAGCAGAGTCTGAGCAGCTACAGGAAGGATGGAGGGGTTCAGACAAGGTTTTCCAACTCCGTGCCTAAATGTCACTTTCACAGCGAAATAAGCCCAGTTTGGCCCTGTTCACTTTTGCTTAGCAGAGTCTGTATCTTCAAAACTAGACACTCTGCAGGCCTATAAGCTTGGCTGGGGGCAGAGAAGCAGAGTCTGAGCAGCTACAGGAAGGATGGAGGGGTTCAGACAAGGTTTTCCAACTCCGTGCCTAAATGTCACTTTCACAGCGAAATAAGCCCAGTTTGGCCCTGTTCACTTTTGCTTAGCAGAGTCTGTATCTTCAAAACTAGACACTCTGCAGGCCTATAAGCTTGGCTGGGGGCAGAGAAGCAGAGTCTGAGCAGCTACAGGAAGGATGGAGGGGTTCAGACAAGGTTTTCCAAGTCCGTGCCTAAATCTCACTTTCACAGCGAAATAAGCCCAGTTTGGCCCTGTTCACTTTTGCTTAGCAGAGTCTGTATCTTCAAAACTAGACACTCTGCAGGCCTATATCAGCCCAATATCAATATCAGCCCAATATCAACATCAGCCCAATATCAGCATCAGCCCAATATCAGCATCAGCCCAATATCAGCATCAGCCCAATATCAGCATCAGCCCAATATCAGCATCAGCCCAATATCAGCATCAGCCCAATATCAGCATCAGCCCAATATCAGCATCAGCCCAATATCAGCATCAGCCCAATATCAGCATCAGCCCAATATCAGCATCAGCCCAATATCAGCATCAGCCCAATATCAGCATCAGCCCAATATCAGCATCAGCCCAATATCAGCATCAGCCCAATATCAGCATCAGCCCAATATCAGCATCAGCCCAATATCAGCATCAGCCCAATATCAGCATCAGCCCAATATCAGCATCAGCCCAATATCAGCATCAGCCCAATATCAGCATCAGCCCAATATCAGCATCAGCCCAATATCAGCATCAGCCCAATATCAGCATCAGCCCAATATCAGCATCAGCCCAATATCAGCATCAGCCCAATATCAGCATCAGCCCAATATCAGCATCAGCCCAATATCAGCATCAGCCCAATATCAGCATCAGCCCAATATCAGCATCAGCCCAATATCAGCATCAGCCCAATATCAGCATCAGCCCAATATCAGCATCAGCCCAATATCAGCATCAGCCCAATATCAGCATCAGCCCAATATCAGCATCAGCCCAATATCAGCATCAGCCCAATATCAGCATCAGCCCAATATCAGCATCAGCCCAATATCAGCATCAGCCCAATATCAGCATCAGCCCAATATCAGCATCAGCCCAATATTAGCATCAGCCCAATATCAGCATCAGCCCAATATCAGCATCAGCCCAATATCAGCATCAGCCCAATATCAGCATCAGCCCAATATCAGCATCAGCCCAATATCAGCATCAGCCCAATATCAGCATCAGCCCAATATCAGCATCAGCCCAATATCAGCATCAGCCCAATATCAGCATCAGCCCAATATCAGCATCAGCCCAATATCAGCATCAGCCCAATATCAGCATCAGCCCAATATCAGCATCAGCCCAATATCAGCATCAGCCCAATATCAGCATCAGCCCAATATCAGCATCAGCCCAATATCAGCATCAGCCCAATATCAGCATCAGCCCAATATCAGCATCAGCCCAATATCAGCATCAGCCCAATATCAGCATCAGCCCAATATCAGCATCAGCTGATATTATATCATATTGGGCTGCTTCTCTGCCCCCAGCCAAGCTTATAGGCCTGCAGAGTGTCTAGGGCTGATGCTGATATTGGGCTGATGCTGATATTGGGCTGATGCTGATATTGGGCTGATGCTGATATTGGGCTGATGCTGATATTGGGCTGATGCTGATATTGGGCTGATGCTGATATTGGGCTGATGCTGATATTGGGCTGATGCTGATATTGGGCTGATGCTGATATTGGGCTGATGCTGATATTGGGCTGATGCTGATATTGGGCTGATGCTGATATTGGGCTGATGCTGATATTGGGCTGATGCTGATATTGGGCTGATGCTGATATTGGGCTGATGCTGATATTGGGCTGATGCTGATATTGGGCTGATGCTGATATTGGGCTGATGCTGATATTGGGCTGATGCTGATATTGGGCTGATGCTGATATTGGGCTGATGCTGATATTGGGCTGATGCTGATATTGGGCTGATGCTGATATTGGGCTGATGCTGATATTGGGCTGATGCTGATATTGGGCTGATGCTGATATTGGGCTGATGCTGATATTGGGCTGATGCTGATATTGGGCTGATGCTGATATTGGGCTGATGCTGATATTGGGCTGATGCTGATATTGGGCTGATGCTGATATTGGGCTGATGCTGATATTGGGCTGATGCTGATATTGGGCTGATGCTGATATTGGGCTGATGCTGATATTGGGCTGATGCTGATATTGGGCTGATGCTGATATTGGGCTGATGCTGATATTGGGCTGATGCTGATATTGGGCTGATGCTGATATTGGGCTGATGCTGATATTGGGCTGATGCTGATATTGGGCTGATGCTGATATTGGGCTGATGCTGATATTGGGCTGATGCTGATATTGGGCTGATGCTGATATTGGGCTGATGCTGATATTGGGCTGATGCTGATATTGGGCTGATGCTGATATTGGGCTGATGCTGATATTGGGCTGATGCTGATATTGGGCTGATGCTGATATTGGGCTGATGCTGATATTGGGCTGATGCTGATATTGGGCTGATGCTGATATTGGGCTGATGCTGATATTGGGCTGATGCTGATATTGGGCTGATGCTGATATTGGGCTGATGCTGATATTGGGCTGATGCTGATATTGGGCTGATGCTGATATTGGGCTGATGCTGATATTGGGCTGATGCTGATATTGGGCTGATGCTGATATTGGGCTGATGCTGATATTGGGCTGATGCTGATATTGGGCTGATGCTGATATTGGGCTGATGCTGATATTGGGCTGATGCTGATATTGGGCTGATGCTGATATTGGGCTGATGCTGATATTGGGCTGATGCTGATATTGGGCTGATGCTGATATTGGGCTGATGCTGATATTGGGCTGATGCTGATATTGGGCTGATGCTGATATTGGGCTGATGCTGATATTGGGCTGATGCTGATATTGGGCTGATGCTGATATTGGGCTGATGATGCTGATATTGGGCTGATGCTGATATTGGGCTGATGCTGATATTGGGCTGATGCTGATATTGGGCTGATGCTGATATTGGGCTGATGCTGATATTGGGCTGATGCTGATATTGGGCTGATGCTGATATTGGGCTGATGCTGATATTGGGCTGATGCTGATATTGGGCTGATGCTGATATTGGGCTGATGCTGATATTGGGCTGATGCTGATATTGGGCTGATGCTGATATTGGGCTGATGCTGATATTGGGCTGATGCTGATATTGGGCTGATGCTGATATTGGGCTGATGCTGATATTGGGCTGATGCTGATATTGGGCTGATGCTGATATTGGGCTGATGCTGATATTGGGCTGATGCTGATATTGGGCTGATGCTGATATTGGGCTGATGCTGATATTGGGCTGATGCTGATATTGGGCTGATGCTGATATTGGGCTGATGCTGATATTGGGCTGATGCTGATATTGGGCTGATGCTGATATTGGGCTGA
This sequence comes from Electrona antarctica, assembly GCF_951216825.1. Classification (NCBI taxonomy): domain Eukaryota; kingdom Metazoa; phylum Chordata; class Actinopteri; order Myctophiformes; family Myctophidae; genus Electrona; species Electrona antarctica. The sequence continues at coordinate 47,782,868 of NC_136799.1, read as the reverse complement.
TGCTGATATTGGGCTGATGCTGATATTGGGCTGATGCTGATATTGGAAACCTTGTCTGAACCCCTCCATCCTTCCTGTAGCTGCTCAGACTCTGCTTCTCTGCCCCCAGCCAAGCTTATAGGCCTGCAGAGTGTCTAGTTTTGAAGATACAGACTCTGCTAAGCAAAAGTGAACAGGGCCAAACTGGGCTTATTTCGCTGTGAAAGTGACATTTAGGCACGGAGTTGGAAAACCTTGTCTGAACCCCTCCATCCTTCCTGTAGCTGCTCAGACTCTGCTTCTCTGCCCCCAGCCAAGCTTATAGGCCTGCAGAGTGTCTAGTTTTGAAGATACAGACTCTGCTAAGCAAAAGTGAACAGGGCCAAACTGGGCTTATTTCGCTGTGAAAGTGACATTTAGGCACGGAGTTGGAAAACCTTGTCTGAACCCCTCCATCCTTCCTGTAGCTGCTCAGACTCTGCTTCTCTGCCCCCAGCCAAGCTTATAGGCCTGCAGAGTGTCTAGTTTTGAAGATACAGACTCTGCTAAGCAAAAGTGAACAGGGCCAAACTGGGCTTATTTCGCTGTGAAAGTGACATTTAGGCACGGAGTTGGAAAACCTTGTCTGAACCCCTCCATCCTTCCTGTAGCTGCTCAGACTCTGCTTCTCTGCCCCCAGCCAAGCTTATAGGCCTGCAGAGTGTCTAGTTTTGAAGATACAGACTCTGCTAAGCAAAAGTGAACAGGGCCAAACTGGGCTTATTTCGCTGTGAAAGTGACATTTAGGCACGGAGTTGGAAAACCTTGTCTGAACCCCTCCATCCTTCCTGTAGCTGCTCAGACTCTGCTTCTCTGCCCCCAGCCAAGCTTATAGGCCTGCAGAGTGTCTAGTTTTGAAGATACAGACTCTGCTAAGCAAAAGTGAACAGGGCCAAACTGGGCTTATTTCGCTGTGAAAGTGACATTTAGGCACGGAGTTGGAAAACCTTGTCTGAACCCCTCCATCCTTCCTGTAGCTGCTCAGACTCTGCTTCTCTGCCCCCAGCCAAGCTTATAGGCCTGCAGAGTGTCTAGTTTTGAAGATACAGACTCTGCTAAGCAAAAGTGAACAGGGCCAAACTGGGCTTATTTCGCTGTGAAAGTGACATTTAGGCACGGAGTTGGAAAACCTTGTCTGAACCCCTCCATCCTTCCTGTAGCTGCTCAGACTCTGCTTCTCTGCCCCCAGCCAAGCTTATAGGCCTGCAGAGTGTCTAGTTTTGAAGATACAGACTCTGCTAAGCAAAAGTGAACAGGGCCAAACTGGGCTTATTTCGCTGTGAAAGTGACATTTAGGCACGGAGTTGGAAAACCTTGTCTGAACCCCTCCATCCTTCCTGTAGCTGCTCAGACTCTGCTTCTCTGCCCCAGCCAAGCTTATAGGCCTGCAGAGTGTCTAGTTTTGAAGATACAGACTCTGCTAAGCAAAAGTGAACAGGGCCAAACTGGGCTTATTTCGCTGTGAAAGTGACATTTAGGCACGGAGTTGGAAAAACTTGTCTGAACCCCTCCATCCTTCCTGTAGCTGCTCAGACTCTGCTTCTCTGCCCCCAGCCAAGCTTATAGGCCTGCAGAGTGTCTAGTTTTGAAGATACAGACTCTGCTAAGCAAAAGTGAACAGGGCCAAACTGGGCTTATTTCGCTGTGAAAGTGACATTTAGGCACGGAGTTGGAAAACCTTGTCTGAACCCCTCCATCCTTCCTGTAGCTGCTCAGACTCTGCTTCTCTGCCCCCAGCCAAGCTTATAGGCCTGCAGAGTGTCTAGTTTTGAAGATACAGACTCTGCTAAGCAAAAGTGAACAGGGCCAAACTGGGCTTATTTCGCTGTGAAAGTGACATTTAGGCACGGAGTTGGAAAACCTTGTCTGAACCCCTCCATCCTTCCTGTAGCTGCTCAGACTCTGCTTCTCTGCCCCCAGCCAAGCTTATAGGCCTGCAGAGTGTCTAGTTTTGAAGATACAGACTCTGCTAAGCAAAAGTGAACAGGGCCAAACTGGGCTTATTTCGCTGTGAAAGTGACATTTAGGCACGGAGTTGGAAAACCTTGTCTGAACCCCTCCATCCTTCCTGTAGCTGCTCAGACTCTGCTTCTCTGCCCCCAGCCAAGCTTATAGGCCTGCAGAGTGTCTAGTTTTGAAGATACAGACTCTGCTAAGCAAAAGTGAACAGGGCCAAACTGGGCTTATTTCGCTGTGAAAGTGACATTTAGGCACGGAGTTGGAAAACCTTGTCTGAACCCCTCCATCCTTCCTGTAGCTGCTCAGACTCTGCTTCTCTGCCCCCAGCCAAGCTTATAGGCCTGCAGAGTGTCTAGTTTTGAAGATACAGACTCTGCTAAGCAAAAGTGAACAGGGCCAAACTGGGCTTATTTCGCTGTGAAAGTGACATTTAGGCACGGAGTTGGAAAACCTTGTCTGAACCCCTCCATCCTTCCTGTAGCTGCTCAGACTCTGCTTCTCTGCCCCCAGCCAAGCTTATAGGCCTGCAGAGTGTCTAGTTTTGAAGATACAGACTCTGCTAAGCAAAAGTGAACAGGGCCAAACTGGGCTTATTTCGCTGTGAAAGTGACATTTAGGCACGGAGTTGGAAAACCTTGTCTGAACCCCTCCATCCTTCCTGTAGCTGCTCAGACTCTGCTTCTCTGCCCCCAGCCAAGCTTATAGGCCTGCAGAGTGTCTAGTTTTGAAGATACAGACTCTGCTAAGCAAAAGTGAACAGGGCCAAACTGGGCTTATTTCGCTGTGAAAGTGACATTTAGGCACGGAGTTGGAAAACCTTGTCTGAACCCCTCCATCCTTCCTGTAGCTGCTCAGACTCTGCTTCTCTGCCCCCAGCCAAGCTTATAGGCCTGCAGAGTGTCTAGTTTTGAAGATACAGACTCTGCTAAGCAAAAGTGAACAGGGCCAAACTGGGCTTATTTCGCTGTGAAAGTGACATTTAGGCACGGAGTTGGAAAACCTTGTCTGAACCCCTCCATCCTTCCTGTAGCTGCTCAGACTCTGCTTCTCTGCCCCCAGCCAAGCTTATAGGCCTGCAGAGTGTCTAGTTTTGAAGATACAGACTCTGCTAAGCAAAAGTGAACAGGGCCAAACTGGGCTTATTTCGCTGTGAAAGTGACATTTAGGCACGGAGTTGGAAAACCTTGTCTGAACCCCTCCATCCTTCCTGTAGCTGCTCAGACTCTGCTTCTCTGCCCCCAGCCAAGCTTATAGGCCTGCAGAGTGTCTAGTTTTGAAGATACAGACTCTGCTAAGCAAAAGTGAACAGGGCCAAACTGGGCTTATTTCGCTGTGAAAGTGACATTTAGGCACGGAGTTGGAAAACCTTGTCTGAACCCCTCCATCCTTCCTGTAGCTGCTCAGACTCTGCTTCTCTGCCCCCAGCCAAGCTTATAGGCCTGCAGAGTGTCTAGTTTTGAAGATACAGACTCTGCTAAGCAAAAGTGAACAGGGCCAAACTGGGCTTATTTCGCTGTGAAAGTGACATTTAGGCACGGAGTTGGAAAACCTTGTCTGAACCCCTCCATCCTTCCTGTAGCTGCTCAGACTCTGCTTCTCTGCCCCCAGCCAAGCTTATAGGCCTGCAGAGTGTCTAGTTTTGAAGATACAGACTCTGCTAAGCAAAAGTGAACAGGGCCAAACTGGGCTTATTTCGCTGTGAAAGTGACATTTAGGCACGGAGTTGGAAAACCTTGTCTGAACCCCTCCATCCTTCCTGTAGCTGCTCAGACTCTGCTTCTCTGCCCCCAGCCAAGCTTATAGGCCTGCAGAGTGTCTAGTTTTGAAGATACAGACTCTGCTAAGCAAAAGTGAACAGGGCCAAACTGGGCTTATTTCGCTGTGAAAGTGACATTTAGGCACGGAGTTGGAAAACCTTGTCTGAACCCCTCCATCCTTCCTGTAGCTGCTCAGACTCTGCTTCTCTGCCCCCAGCCAAGCTTATAGGCCTGCAGAGTGTCTAGTTTTGAAGATACAGACTCTGCTAAGCAAAAGTGAACAGGGCCAAACTGGGCTTATTTCGCTGTGAAAGTGACATTTAGGCACGGAGTTGGAAAACCTTGTCTGAACCCCTCCATCCTTCCTGTAGCTGCTCAGACTCTGCTTCTCTGCCCCCAGCCAAGCTTATAGGCCTGCAGAGTGTCTAGTTTTGAAGATACAGACTCTGCTAAGCAAAAGTGAACAGGGCCAAACTGGGCTTATTTCGCTGTGAAAGTGACATTTAGGCACGGAGTTGGAAAACCTTGTCTGAACCCTCCATCCTTCCTGTAGCTGCTCAGACTCTGCTTCTCTGCCCCCAGCCAAGCTTATAGGCCTGCAGAGTGTCTAGTTTTGAAGATACAGACTCTGCTAAGCAAAAGTGAACAGGGCCAAACTGGGCTTATTTCGCTGTGAAAGTGACATTTAGGCACGGAGTTGGAAAACCTTGTCTGAACCCCTCCATCCTTCCTGTAGCTGCTCAGACTCTGCTTCTCTGCCCCCAGCCAAGCTTATAGGCCTGCAGAGTGTCTAGTTTTGAAGATACAGACTCTGCTAAGCAAAAGTGAACAGGGCCAAACTGGGCTTATTTCGCTGTGAAATTTCGATGTCACTTTCACAGCGAAATAAGCCCAGTTTGGCCCTGTTCACTTTTGCTTAGCAGAGTCTGTATCTTCAAAACTAGACACTCTGCAGGCCTATAAGCTTGGCTGGGGGCAGAGAAGCAGAGTCTGAGCAGCTACAGGAAGGATGGAGGGGTTCAGACAAGGTTTTCCAACTCCGTGCCTAAATGTCACTTTCACAGCGAAATAAGCCCAGTTTGGCCCTGTTCACTTTTGCTTAGCAGAGTCTGTATCTTCAAAACTAGACACTCTGCAGGCCTATAAGCTTGGCTGGGGGCAGAGAAGCAGAGTCTGAGCAGCTACAGGAAGGATGGAGGGGTTCAGACAAGGTTTTCCAACTCCGTGCCTAAATGTCACTTTCACAGCGAAATAAGCCCAGTTTGGCCCTGTTCACTTTTGCTTAGCAGAGTCTGTATCTTCAAAACTAGACACTCTGCAGGCCTATAAGCTTGGCTGGGGGCAGAGAAGCAGAGTCTGAGCAGCTACAGGAAGGATGGAGGGGTTCAGACAAGGTTTTCCAACTCCGTGCCTAAATGTCACTTTCACAGCGAAATAAGCCCAGTTTGGCCCTGTTCACTTTTGCTTAGCAGAGTCTGTATCTTCAAAACTAGACACTCTGCAGGCCTATAAGCTTGGCTGGGGGCAGAGAAGCAGAGTCTGAGCAGCTACAGGAAGGATGGAGGGGTTCAGACAAGGTTTTCCAACTCCGTGCCTAAATGTCACTTTCACAGCGAAATAAGCCCAGTTTGGCCCTGTTCACTTTTGCTTAGCAGAGTCTGTATCTTCAAAACTAGACACTCTGCAGGCCTATAAGCTTGGCTGGGGGCAGAGAAGCAGAGTCTGAGCAGCTACAGGAAGGATGGAGGGGTTCAGACAAGGTTTTCCAACTCCGTGCCTAAATGTCACTTTCACAGCGAAATAAGCCCAGTTTGGCCCTGTTCACTTTTGCTTAGCAGAGTCTGTATCTTCAAAACTAGACACTCTGCAGGCCTATAAGCTTGGCTGGGGGCAGAGAAGCAGAGTCTGAGCAGCTACAGGAAGGATGGAGGGGTTCAGACAAGGTTTTCCAACTCCGTGCCTAAATGTCACTTTCACAGCGAAATAAGCCCAGTTTGGCCCTGTTCACTTTTGCTTAGCAGAGTCTGTATCTTCAAAACTAGACACTCTGCAGGCCTATAAGCTTGGCTGGGGGCAGAGAAGCAGAGTCTGAGCAGCTACAGGAAGGATGGAGGGGTTCAGACAAGGTTTTCCAACTCCGTGCCTAAATGTCACTTTCACAGCGAAATAAGCCCAGTTTGGCCCTGTTCACTTTTGCTTAGCAGAGTCTGTATCTTCAAAACTAGACACTCTGCAGGCCTATAAGCTTGGCTGGGGGCAGAGAAGCAGAGTCTGAGCAGCTACAGGAAGGATGGAGGGGTTCAGACAAGGTTTTCCAACTCCGTGCCTAAATGTCACTTTCACAGCGAAATAAGCCCAGTTTGGCCCTGTTCACTTTTGCTTAGCAGAGTCTGTATCTTCAAAACTAGACACTCTGCAGGCCTATAAGCTTGGCTGGGGGCAGAGAAGCAGAGTCTGAGCAGCTACAGGAAGGATGGAGGGGTTCAGACAAGGTTTTCCAACTCCGTGCCTAAATGTCACTTTCACAGCGAAATAAGCCCAGTTTGGCCCTGTTCACTTTTGCTTAGCAGAGTCTGTATCTTCAAAACTAGACACTCTGCAGGCCTATAAGCTTGGCTGGGGGCAGAGAAGCAGAGTCTGAGCAGCTACAGGAAGGATGGAGGGGTTCAGACAAGGTTTTCCAACTCCGTGCCTAAATGTCACTTTCACAGCGAAATAAGCCCAGTTTGGCCCTGTTCACTTTTGCTTAGCAGAGTCTGTATCTTCAAAACTAGACACTCTGCAGGCCTATAAGCTTGGCTGGGGGCAGAGAAGCAGAGTCTGAGCAGCTACAGGAAGGATGGAGGGGTTCAGACAAGGTTTTCCAACTCCGTGCCTAAATGTCACTTTCACAGCGAAATAAGCCCAGTTTGGCCCTGTTCACTTTTGCTTAGCAGAGTCTGTATCTTCAAAACTAGACACTCTGCAGGCCTATAAGCTTGGCTGGGGGCAGAGAAGCAGAGTCTGAGCAGCTACAGGAAGGATGGAGGGGTTCAGACAAGGTTTTCCAACTCCGTGCCTAAATGTCACTTTCACAGCGAAATAAGCCCAGTTTGGCCCTGTTCACTTTTGCTTAGCAGAGTCTGTATCTTCAAAACTAGACACTCTGCAGGCCTATAAGCTTGGCTGGGGGCAGAGAAGCAGAGTCTGAGCAGCTACAGGAAGGATGGAGGGGTTCAGACAAGGTTTTCCAACTCCGTGCCTAAATGTCACTTTCACAGCGAAATAAGCCCAGTTTGGCCCTGTTCACTTTTGCTTAGCAGAGTCTGTATCTTCAAAACTAGACACTCTGCAGGCCTATAAGCTTGGCTGGGGGCAGAGAAGCAGAGTCTGAGCAGCTACAGGAAGGATGGAGGGGTTCAGACAAGGTTTTCCAACTCCGTGCCTAAATGTCACTTTCACAGCGAAATAAGCCCAGTTTGGCCCTGTTCACTTTTGCTTAGCAGAGTCTGTATCTTCAAAACTAGACACTCTGCAGGCCTATAAGCTTGGCTGGGGGCAGAGAAGCAGAGTCTGAGCAGCTACAGGAAGGATGGAGGGGTTCAGACAAGGTTTTCCAACTCCGTGCCTAAATGTCACTTTCACAGCGAAATAAGCCCAGTTTGGCCCTGTTCACTTTTGCTTAGCAGAGTCTGTATCTTCAAAACTAGACACTCTGCAGGCCTATAAGCTTGGCTGGGGGCAGAGAAGCAGAGTCTGAGCAGCTACAGGAAGGATGGAGGGGTTCAGACAAGGTTTTCCAACTCCGTGCCTAAATGTCACTTTCACAGCGAAATAAGCCCAGTTTGGCCCTGTTCACTTTTGCTTAGCAGAGTCTGTATCTTCAAAACTAGACACTCTGCAGGCCTATAAGCTTGGCTGGGGGCAGAGAAGCAGAGTCTGAGCAGCTACAGGAAGGATGGAGGGGTTCAGACAAGGTTTTCCAACTCCGTGCCTAAATGTCACTTTCACAGCGAAATAAGCCCAGTTTGGCCCTGTTCACTTTTGCTTAGCAGAGTCTGTATCTTCAAAACTAGACACTCTGCAGGCCTATAAGCTTGGCTGGGGGCAGAGAAGCAGAGTCTGAGCAGCTACAGGAAGGATGGAGGGGTTCAGACAAGGTTTTCCAACTCCGTGCCTAAATGTCACTTTCACAGCGAAATAAGCCCAGTTTGGCCCTGTTCACTTTTGCTTAGCAGAGTCTGTATCTTCAAAACTAGACACTCTGCAGGCCTATAAGCTTGGCTGGGGGCAGAGAAGCAGAGTCTGAGCAGCTACAGGAAGGATGGAGGGGTTCAGACAAGGTTTTCCAACTCCGTGCCTAAATGTCACTTTCACAGCGAAATAAGCCCAGTTTGGCCCTGTTCACTTTTGCTTAGCAGAGTCTGTATCTTCAAAACTAGACACTCTGCAGGCCTATAAGCTTGGCTGGGGGCAGAGAAGCAGAGTCTGAGCAGCTACAGCAAGGATGGAGGGGTTCAGACAAGGTTTTCCAACTCCGTGCCTAAATGTCACTTTCACAGCGAAATAAGCCCAGTTTGGCCCTGTTCACTTTTGCTTAGCAGAGTGCATCAGCCCAATATCAGCATCAGCCCAATATCAGCATCAGCCCAATATCAGCATCAGCCCAATATCAGCATCAGCCCAATATCAGCATCAGCCCAATATCAGCATCAGCCCAATATCAGCATCAGCCCAATATCAGCATCAGCCCAATATCAGCATCAGCCCAATATCAGCATCAGCCCAATATCAGCATCAGCCCAATATCAGCATCAGCCCAATATCAGCATCAGCCCAATATCAGCATCAGCCCAATATCAGCATCAGCCCAATATCAGCATCAGCCCAATATCAGCATCAGCCCAATATCAGCATCAGCCCAATATCAGCATCAGCCCAATATCAGCATCAGCCCAATATCAGCATCAGCCCAATATCAGCATCAGCCCAATATCAGCATCAGCCCAATATCAGCATCAGCCCAATATCAGCATCAGCCCAATATCAGCATCAGCCCAATATCAGCATCAGCCCAATATCAGCATCAGCCCAATATCAGCATCAGCCCAATATCAGCATCAGCCCAATATCAGCATCAGCCCAATATCAGCATCAGCCCAATATCAGCATCAGCCCAATATCAGCATCAGCCCAATATCAGCATCAGCCCAATATCAGCATCAGCCCAATATCAGCATCAGCCCAATATCAGCATCAGCCCAATATCAGCATCAGCCCAATATCAGCATCAGCCCAATATCAGCATCAGCCCAATATCAGCATCAGCCCAATATCAGCATCAGCCCAATATCAGCATCAGCCCAATATCAGCATCAGCCCAATATCAGCATCAGCCCAATATCAGCATCAGCCCAATATCAGCATCAGCCCAATATCAGCATCAGCCCAATATCAGCATCAGCCCAATATCAGCATCAGCCCAATATCAGCATCAGCCCAATATCAGCATCAGCCCAATATCAGCATCAGCCCAATATCAGCATCAGCCCAATATCAGCATCAGCCCAATATCAGCATCAGCCCAATATCAGCATCAGCCCAATATCAGCATCAGCCCAATATCAGCATCAGCCCAATATCAGCATCAGCCCAATATCAGCATCAGCCCAATATCAGCATCAGCCCAATATCAGCATCAGCCCAATATCAGCATCAGCCCAATATCAGCATCTGCATAGCATCAGCCCAATATCAGCATCAGCCAATATCAGCATCAGCCCAATATCTATCAGCATCAGCCCAATATCAGCATCAGCCCAATATCAGCATCAGCCCAATATCAGCATCAGCCCAATATCAGCATCAGCCCAATATCAGCATCAGCCCAATATCAGCATCAGCCCAATATCAGCATCAGCCCAATATCAGCATCAGCCCAATATCAGCATCAGCCCAATATCAGCATCAGCCCAATATCACATCAGCCCAATATCAGCATCAGCCCAATATCAGCATCAGCCCAATATCAGCATCAGCCCAATATCAGCATCAGCCCAATATCAGCATCAGCCCAATATCAGCATCAGCCCAATATCAGCATCAGCCCAATATCAGCATCAGCCCAATATCAGCATCAGCCCAATATCAGCATCCAGCCCAATATCAGCATCAGCCCAATATCAGCATCAGCCCAATATCAGCATCAGCCCAATATCAGCATCAGCCCAATATCAGCATCAGCCCAATATCAGCATCAGCCCAATATCAGCATCAGCCCGAATATCAGCATCAGCCCAATATCAGCATCAGCCCAATATCAGCATCAGCCCAATATCAGCATCAGCCCAATATCAGCATCAGCCCAATATCAGCATCAGCCCAATATCAGCATCAGCCCAATATCAGCATCAGCCCAATATCAGCATCAGCCCAATATCAGCATCAGCCCAATATCAGCATCAGCCCAATATCAGCATCAGCCCAATATCAGCATCAGCCCAATATCAGCATCAGCCCAATATCAGCATCAGCCTAGACACTCTGCAGGCCTATAAGCTTGGCTGGGGGCAGAGAAGCAGCCCAATATGATATAATATCAGCTGATGCTGATATTGGGCTGATGCTGATATTGGGCTGATGCTGATATTGGGCTGATGCTGATATTGGGCTGATGCTGATATTGGGCTGATGCTGATATTGGGCTGATGCTGATATTGGGCTGATGCTGATATTGGGCTGATGCTGATATTGGGCTGATGCTGATATTGGGCTGATGCTGATATTGGGCTGATGCTGATATTGGGCTGATGCTGATATTGGGCTGATGCTGATATTGGGCTGATGCTGATATTGGGCTGATGCTGATATTGGGCTGATGCTGATATTGGGCTGATGCTGATATTGGGCTGATGCTGATATTGGGCTGATGCTGATATTGGGCTGATGCTGATATTGGGCTGATGCTGATATTGGGCTGATGCTGATATTGGGCTGATGCTGATATTGGGCTGATGCTGATATTGGGCTGATGCTGATATTGGGCTGATGCTGATATTGGGCTGATGCTGATATTGGGCTGATGCTGATATTGGGCTGATGCTGATATTGGGCTGATGCTGATATTGGGCTGATGCTGATATTGGGCTGATGCTGATATTGGGCTGATGCTGATATTGGGCTGATGCTGATATTGGGCTGATGCTGATATTGGGCTGATGCTGATATTGGGCTGATGCTGATATTGGGCTGATGCTGATATTGGGCTGATGCTGATATTGGGCTGATGCTGATATTGGGCTGATGCTGATATTGGGCTGATGCTGATATTGGGCTGATGCTGATATTGGGCTGATGCTGATATTGGGCTGATGCTGATATTGGGCTGATGCTGATATTGGGCTGATGCTGATATTGGGCTGATGCTGATATTGGGCTGATGCTGATATTGGGCTGATGCTGATATTGGGCTGATGCTGATATTGGGCTGATGCTGATATTGGGCTGATGCTGATATTGGGCTGATGCTGATATTGGGCTGATGCTGATATTGGGCTGATGCTGATATTGGGCTGATGCTGATATTGGGCTGATGCTGATATTGGGCTGATGCTGATATTGGGCTGATGCTGATATTGGGCTGATGCTGATATTGGGCTGATGCTGATATTGGGCTGATGCTGATATTGGGCTGATGCTGATATTGGGCTGATGCTGATATTGGGCTGATGCTGATATTGGGCTGATGCTGATATTGGGCTGATGCTGATATTGGGCTGATGCTGATATTGGGCTGATGCTGATATTGGGCTGATGCTGATATTGGGCTGATGCTGATATTGGGCTGATGCTGATATTGGGCTGATGCTGATATTGGGCTGATGCTGATATTGGGCTGATGCTGATATTGGGCTGATGCTGATATTGGGCTGATGCTGATATTGGGCTGATGCTGATATTGGGCTGATGCTGATATTGGGCTGATGCTGATATTGGGCTGATGCTGATATTGGGCTGATGCTGATATTGGGCTGATGCTGATATTGGGCTGATGCTGATATTGGGCTGATGCTGATATTGGGCTGATGCTGATATTGGGCTGATGCTGATATTGGGCTGATGCTGATATTGGGCTGATGCTGATATTGGGCTGATGCTGATATTGGGCTGATGCTGATATTGGGCTGATGCTGATATTGGGCTGATGCTGATATTGGGCTGATGCTGATATTGGGCTGATGCTGATATTGGGCTGATGCTGATATTGGGCTGATGCTGATATTGGGCTGATGCTGATATTGGGCTGATGCTGATATTGGGCTGATGCTGATATTGGGCTGATGCTGATATTGGGCTGATGCTGATATTGGGCTGATGCTGATATTGGGCTGATGCTGATATTGGGCTGATGCTGATATTGGGCTGATGCTGATATTGGGCTGATGCTGATATTGGGCTGATGCTGATATTGGGCTGATGCTGATATTGGGCTGATGCTGATATTGGGCTGATGCTGATATTGGGCTGATGCTGATATTGGGCTGATGCTGATATTGGGCTGATGCTGATATTGGGCTGATGCTGATATTGGGCTGATGCTGATATTGGGCTGATGCTGATATTGGGCTGATGCTGATATTGGGCTGATGCTGATATTGGGCTGATGCTGATATTGGGCTGATGCTGATATTGGGCTGATGCTGATATTGGGCTGATGCTGATATTGGGCTGATGCTGATATTGGGCTGATGCTGATATTGGGCTGATGCTGATATTGGGCTGATATTGATATTGGGCTGATCTTGATATTGGGCTGATATAGGCCTGCAGAGTGTCTAGTTTTGAAGATACAGACTCTGCTAAGCAAAAGTGAACAGGGCCAAACTGGGCTTATTTCGCTGTGAAAGTGACATTTAGGCACGGACTTGGAAAACCTTGTCTGAACCCCTCCATCCTTCCTGTAGCTGCTCAGACTCTGCTTCTCTGCCCCCAGCCAAGCTTATAGGCCTGCAGAGTGTCTAGTTTTGAAGATACAGACTCTGCTAAGCAAAAGTGAACAGGGCCAAACTGGGCTTATTTCGCTGTGAAAGTGACATTTAGGCACGGAGTTGGAAAACCTTGTCTGAACCCCTCCATCCTTCCTGTAGCTGCTCAGACTCTGCTTCTCTGCCCCCAGCCAAGCTTATAGGCCTGCAGAGTGTCTAGTTTTGAAGATACAGACTCTGCTAAGCAAAAGTGAACAGGGCCAAACTGGGCTTATTTCGCTGTGAAAGTGACATTTAGGCACGGAGTTGGAAAACCTTGTCTGAACCCCTCCATCCTTCCTGTAGCTGCTCAGACTCTGCTTCTCTGCCCCCAGCCAAGCTTATAGGCCTGCAGAGTGTCTAGTTTTGAAGATACAGACTCTGCTAAGCAAAAGTGAACAGGGCCAAACTGGGCTTATTTCGCTGTGAAAGTGACATTTAGGCACGGAGTTGGAAAACCTTGTCTGAACCCCTCCATCCTTCCTGTAGCTGCTCAGACTCTGCTTCTCTGCCCCCAGCCAAGCTTATAGGCCTGCAGAGTGTCTAGTTTTGAAGATACAGACTCTGCTAAGCAAAAGTGAACAGGGCCAAACTGGGCTTATTTCGCTGTGAAAGTGACATTTAGGCACGGAGTTGGAAAACCTTGTCTGAACCCCTCCATCCTTCCTGTAGCTGCTCAGACTCTGCTTCTCTGCCCCCAGCCAAGCTTATAGGCCTGCAGAGTGTCTAGTTTTGAAGATACAGACTCTGCTAAGCAAAAGTGAACAGGGCCAAACTGGGCTTATTTCGCTGTGAAAGTGACATTTAGGCACGGAGTTGGAAAACCTTGTCTGAACCCCTCCATCCTTCCTGTAGCTGCTCAGACTCTGCTTCTCTGCCCCCAGCCAAGCTTATAGGCCTGCAGAGTGTCTAGTTTTGAAGATACAGACTCTGCTAAGCAAAAGTGAACAGGGCCAAACTGGGCTTATTTCGCTGTGAAAGTGACATTTAGGCACGGAGTTGGAAAACCTTGTCTGAACCCCTCCATCCTTCCTGTAGCTGCTCAGACTCTGCTTCTCTGCCCCCAGCCAAGCTTATAGGCCTGCAGAGTGTCTAGTTTTGAAGATACAGACTCTGCTAAGCAAAAGTGAACAGGGCCAAACTGGGCTTATTTCGCTGTGAAAGTGACATTTAGGCACGGAGTTGGAAAACCTTGTCTGAACCCCTCCATCCTTCCTGTAGCTGCTCAGACTCTGCTTCTCTGCCCCCAGCCAAGCTTATAGGCCTGCAGAGTGTCTAGTTTTGAAGATACAGACTCTGCTAAGCAAAAGTGAACAGGGCCAAACTGGGCTTATTTCGCTGTGAAAGTGACATTTAGGCACGGAGTTGGAAAACCTTGTCTGAACCCCTCCATCCTTCCTGTAGCTGCTCAGACTCTGCTTCTCTGCCCCCAGCCAAGCTTATAGGCCTGCAGAGTGTCTAGTTTTGAAGATACAGACTCTGCTAAGCAAAAGTGAACAGGGCCAAACTGGGCTTATTTCGCTGTGAAAGTGACATTTAGGCACGGAGTTGGAAAACCTTGTCTGAACCCCTCCATCCTTCCTGTAGCTGCTCAGACTCTGCTTCTCTGCCCCCAGCCAAGCTTATAGGCCTGCAGAGTGTCTAGTTTTGAAGATACAGACTCTGCTAAGCAAAAGTGAACAGGGCCAAACTGGGCTTATTTCGCTGTGAAAGTGACATTTAGGCACGGAGTTGGAAAACCTTGTCTGAACCCCTCCATCCTTCCTGTAGCTGCTCAGACTCTGCTTCTCTGCCCCCAGCCAAGCTTATAGGCCTGCAGAGTGTCTAGTTTTGAAGATACAGACTCTGCTAAGCAAAAGTGAACAGGGCCAAACTGGGCTTATTTCGCTGTGAAAGTGACATTTAGGCACGGAGTTGGAAAACCTTGTCTGAACCCCTCCATCCTTCCTGTAGCTGCTCAGACTCTGCTTCTCTGCCCCCAGCCAAGCTTATAGGCCTGCAGAGTGTCTAGTTTTGAAGATACAGACTCTGCTAAGCAAAAGTGAACAGGGCCAAACTGGGCTTATTTCGCTGTGAAAGTGACATTTAGGCACGGAGTTGGAAAACCTTGTCTGAACCCCTCCATCCTTCCTGTAGCTGCTCAGACTCTGCTTCTCTGCCCCCAGCCAAGCTTATAGGCCTGCAGAGTGTCTAGTTTTGAAGATACAGACTCTGCTAAGCAAAAGTGAACAGGGCCAAACTGGGCTTATTTCGCTGTGAAAGTGACATTTAGGCACGGAGTTGGAAAACCTTGTCTGAACCCCTCCATCCTTCCTGTAGCTGCTCAGACTCTGCTTCTCTGCCCCCAGCCAAGCTTATAGGCCTGCAGAGTGTCTAGTTTTGAAGATACAGACTCTGCTAAGCAAAAGTGAACAGGGCCAAACTGGGCTTATTTCGCTGTGAAAGTGACATCAATTTCACAGCGAAATAAGCCCAGTTTGGCCCTGTTCACTTTTGCTTAGCAGAGTCTGTATCTTCAAAACTAGACACTCTGCAGGCCTATAAGCTTGGCTGGGGGCAGAGAAGCAGAGTCTGAGCAGCTACAGGAAGGATGGAGGGGTTCAGACAAGGTTTTCCAACTCCGTGCCTAAATGTCACTTTCACAGCGAAATAAGCCCAGTTTGGCCCTGTTCACTTTTGCTTAGCAGAGTCTGTATCTTCAAAACTAGACACTCTGCAGGCCTATAAGCTTGGCTGGGGGCAGAGAAGCAGAGTCTGAGCAGCTACAGGAAGGATGGAGGGGTTCAGACAAGGTTTTCCAACTCCGTGCCTAAATGTCACTTTCACAGCGAAATAAGCCCAGTTTGGCCCTGTTCACTTTTGCTTAGCAGAGTCTGTATCTTCAAAACTAGACACTCTGCAGGCCTATAAGCTTGGCTGGGGGCAGAGAAGCAGAGTCTGAGCAGCTACAGGAAGGATGGAGGGGTTCAGACAAGGTTTTCCAACTCCGTGCCTAAATGTCACTTTCACAGCGAAATAAGCCCAGTTTGGCCCTGTTCACTTTTGCTTAGCAGAGTCTGTATCTTCAAAACTAGACACTCTGCAGGCCTATAAGCTTGGCTGGGGGCAGAGAAGCAGAGTCTGAGCAGCTACAGGAAGGATGGAGGGGTTCAGACAAGGTTTTCCAACTCCGTGCCTAAATGTCACTTTCACAGCGAAATAAGCCCAGTTTGGCCCTGTTCACTTTTGCTTAGCAGAGTCTGTATCTTCAAAACTAGACACTCTGCAGGCCTATAAGCTTGGCTGGGGGCAGAGAAGCAGAGTCTGAGCAGCTACAGGAAGGATGGAGGGGTTCAGACAAGGTTTTCCAACTCCGTGCCTAAATGTCACTTTCACAGCGAAATAAGCCCAGTTTGGCCCTGTTCACTTTTGCTTAGCAGAGTCTGTATCTTCAAAACTAGACACTCTGCAGGCCTATAAGCTTGGCTGGGGGCAGAGAAGCAGAGTCTGAGCAGCTACAGGAAGGATGGAGGGGTTCAGACAAGGTTTTCCAACTCCGTGCCTAAATGTCACTTTCACAGCGGAAATAAGCCCAGTTTGGCCCTGTTCACTTTTGCTTAGCAGAGTCTGTATCTTCAAAACTAGACACTCTGCAGGCCTATAAGCTTGGCTGGGGGCAGAGAAGCAGAGTCTGAGCAGCTACAGGAAGGATGGAGGGGTTCAGACAAGGTTTTCCAACTCCGTGCCTAAATGTCACTTTCACAGCGAAATAAGCCCAGTTTGGCCCTGTTCACTTTTGCTTAGCAGAGTCTGTATCTTCAAAACTAGACACTCTGCAGGCCTATAAGCTTGGCTGGGGGCAGAGAAGCAGAGTCTGAGCAGCTACAGGAAGGATGGAGGGGTTCAGACAAGGTTTTCCAACTCCGTGCCTAAATGTCACTTTCACAGCGAAATAAGCCCAGTTTGGCCCTGTTCACTTTTGCTTAGCAGAGTCTGTATCTTCAAAACTAGACACTCTGCAGGCCTATAAGCTTGGCTGGGGGCAGAGAAGCAGAGTCTGAGCAGCTACAGGAAGGATGGAGGGGTTCAGACAAGGTTTTCCAACTCCGTGCCTAAATGTCACTTTCACAGCGAAATAAGCCCAGTTTGGCCCTGTTCACTTTTGCTTAGCAGAGTCTGTATCTTCAAACTAGACACTCTGCAGGCCTATAAGCTTGGCTGGGGGCAGAGAAGCAGAGTCTGAGCAGCTACAGGAAGGATGGAGGGGTTCAGACAAGGTTTTCCAACTCCGTGCCTAAATGTCACTTTCACAGCGAAATAAGCCCAGTTTGGCCCTGTTCACTTTTGCTTAGCAGAGTCTGTATCTTCAAAACTAGACACTCTGCAGGCCTATAAGCTTGGCTGGGGGCAGAGAAGCAGAGTCTGAGCAGCTACAGGAAGGATGGAGGGGTTCAGACAAGGTTTTCCAACTCCGTGCCTAAATGTCACTTTCACAGCGAAATAAGCCCAGTTTGGCCCTGTTCACTTTTGCTTAGCAGAGTCTGTATCTTCAAAACTAGACACTCTGCAGGCCTATAAGCTTGGCTGGGGGCAGAGAAGCAGAGTCTGAGCAGCTACAGGAAGGATGGAGGGGTTCAGACAAGGTTTTCCAACTCCGTGCCTAAATGTCACTTTCACAGCGAAATAAGCCCAGTTTGGCCCTGTTCACTTTTGCTTAGCAGAGTCTGTATCTTCAAAACTAGACACTCTGCAGGCCTATAAGCTTGGCTGGGGGCAGAGAAGCAGAGTCTGAGCAGCTACAGGAAGGATGGAGGGGTTCAGACAAGGTTTTCCAACTCCGTGCCTAAATGTCACTTTCACAGCGAAATAAGCCCAGTTTGGCCCTGTTCACTTTTGCTTAGCAGAGTCTGTATCTTCAAAACTAGACACTCTGCAGGCCTATAAGCTTGGCTGGGGGCAGAGAAGCAGAGTCTGAGCAGCTACAGGAAGGATGGAGGGGTTCAGACAAGGTTTTCCAAGTCCGTGCCTAATCTCACTTTCACAGCGAAATAAGCCCAGTTTGGCCCTGTTCACTTTTGCTTAGCAGAGTCTGTATCTTCAAAACTAGACACTCTGCAGCCTATATCAGCCCAATATCAATATCAGCCCAATATCAGCATCAGCCCAATATCAGCATCAGCCCAATATCAGCATCAGCCCAATATCAGCATCAGCCCAATATCAGCATCAGCCCAATATCAGCATCAGCCCAATATCAGCATCAGCCCAATATCAGCATCAGCCCAATATCAGCATCAGCCCAATATCAGCATCAGCCCAATATCAGCATCAGCCCAATATCAGCATCAGCCCAATATCAGCATCAGCCCAATATCAGCATCAGCCCAATATCAGCATCAGCCCAATATCAGCATCAGCCCAATATCAGCATCAGCCCAATATCAGCATCAGCCCAATATCAGCATCAGCCCAATATCAGCATCAGCCCAATATCAGCATCAGCCCAATATCAGCATCAGCCCAATATCAGCATCAGCCCAATATCAGCATCAGCCCAATATCAGCATCAGCCCAATATCAGCATCAGCCCAATATCAGCATCAGCCCAATATCAGCATCAGCCCAATATCAGCATCAGCCCAATATCAGCATCAGCCCAATATCAGCATCAGCCCAATATCAGCATCAGCCCAATATCAGCATCAGCCCAATATCAGCATCAGCCCAATATCAGCATCAGCCCAATATCAGCATCAGCCCAATATCAGCATCAGCCCAATATCAGCATCAGCCCAATATCAGCATCAGCCCAATATCAGCATCAGCCCAATATCAGCATCAGCCCAATATCAGCATCAGCCCAATATCAGCATCAGCCCAATATCAGCATCAGCCCAATATCAGCATCAGCCCAATATCAGCATCAGCCCAATATCAGCATCAGCCCAATATCAGCATCAGCCCAATATCAGCATCAGCCCAATATCAGCATCAGCCCAATATCAGCATCAGCCCAATATCAGCATCAGCCCAATATCAGCATCAGCCCAATATCAGCATCAGCCCAATATCAGCATCAGCCCAATATCAGCATCAGCCCAATATCAGCATCAGCCCAATATCAGCATCAGCCCAATATCAGCATCAGCCCAATATCAGCATCAGCCCAATATCAGCATCAGCCCAATATCAGCATCAGCCCAATATCAGCATCAGCCCAATATCAGCATCAGCCCAATATCAGCATCAGCCCAATATCAGCATCAGCCCAATATCAGCATCAGCCCAATATCAGCATCAGCCCAATATCAGCATCAGCTGATATTATATCATATTGGGCTGCTTCTCTGCCCCCAGCCAAGCTTATAGGCCTGCAGAGTGTCTAGGGCTGATGCTGATATTGGGCTGATGCTGATATTGGGCTGATGCTGATATTGGGCTGATGCTGATATTGGGCTGATGCTGATATTGGGCTGATGCTGATATTGGGCTGATGCTGATATTGGGCTGATGCTGATATTGGGCTGATGCTGATATTGGGCTGATGCTGATATTGGGCTGATGCTGATATTGGGCTGATGCTGATATTGGGCTGATGCTGATATTGGGCTGATGCTGATATTGGGCTGATGCTGATATTGGGCTGATGCTGATATTGGGCTGATGCTGATATTGGGCTGATGCTGATATTGGGCTGATGCTGATATTGGGCTGATGCTGATATTGGGCTGATGCTGATATTGGGCTGATGCTGATATTGGGCTGATGCTGATATTGGGCTGATGCTGATATTGGGCTGATGCTGATATTGGGCTGATGCTGATATTGGGCTGATGCTGATATTGGGCTGATGCTGATATTGGGCTGATGCTGATATTGGGCTGATGCTGATATTGGGCTGATGCTGATATTGGGCTGATGCTGATATTGGGCTGATGCTGATATTGGGCTGATGCTGATATTGGGCTGATGCTGATATTGGGCTGATGCTGATATTGGGCTGATGCTGATATTGGGCTGATGCTGATATTGGGCTGATGCTGATATTGGGCTGATGCTGATATTGGGCTGATGCTGATATTGGGCTGATGCTGATATTGGGCTGATGCTGATATTGGGCTGATGCTGATATTGGGCTGATGCTGATATTGGGCTGATGCTGATATTGGGCTGATGCTGATATTGGGCTGATGCTGATATTGGGCTGATGCTGATATTGGGCTGATGCTGATATTGGGCTGATGCTGATATTGGGCTGATGCTGATATTGGGCTGATGCTGATATTGGGCTGATGCTGATATTGGGCTGATGCTGATATTGGGCTGATGCTGATATTGGGCTGATGCTGATATTGGGCTGATGCTGATATTGGGCTGATGCTGATATTGGGCTGATGCTGATATTGGGCTGATGCTGATATTGGGCTGATGCTGATATTGGGCTGATGCTGATATTGGGCTGATGCTGATATTGGGCTGATGCTGATATTGGGCTGATGCTGATATTGGGCTGATGCTGATATTGGGCTGATGCTGATATTGGGCTGATGCTGATATTGGGCTGATGCTGATATTGGGCTGATGCTGATATTGGGCTGATGCTGATATTGGGCTGATGCTGATATTGGGCTGATGCTGATATTGGGCTGATGCTGATATTGGGCTGATGCTGATATTGGGCTGATGCTGATATTGGGCTGATGCTGATATTGGGCTGATGCTGATATTGGGCTGATGCTGATATTGGGCTGATGCTGATATTGGGCTGATGCTGATATTGGGCTGATGCTGATATTGGGCTGATGCTGATATTGGGCTGATGCTGATATTGGGCTGATGCTGATATTGGGCTGATGCTGATATTGGGCTGATGCTGATATTGGGCTGATGCTGATATTGGGCTGATGCTGATATTGGGCTGATGCTGATATTGGGCTGATGCTGATATTGGGCTGATATTGATATTGGGCTGATATTGATATTGGGCTGATATAGGCCTGCAGAGTGTCTAGTTTTGAAGATACAGACTCTGCTAAGCAAAAGTGAACAGGGCCAAACTGGGCTTATTTCGCTGTGAAAGTGAGATTTAGGCACGGACTTGGAAAACCTTGTCTGAACCCCTCCATCCTTCCTGTAGCTGCTCAGACTCTGCT
Organism: Electrona antarctica; assembly: GCF_951216825.1. Classification (NCBI taxonomy): domain Eukaryota; kingdom Metazoa; phylum Chordata; class Actinopteri; order Myctophiformes; family Myctophidae; genus Electrona; species Electrona antarctica. Next base: position 47,762,000 of record NC_136799.1, on the reverse strand, counting down.
TCTCTGCCCCCAGCCAAGCTTATAGGCCTGCAGAGTGTCTAGTTTTGAAGATACAGACTCTGCTAAGCAAAAGTGAACAGGGCCAAACTGGGCTTATTTCGCTGTGAAAGTGACATTTAGGCACGGAGTTGGAAAACCTTGTCTGAACCCCTCCATCCTTCCTGTAGCTGCTCAGACTCTGCTTCTCTGCCCCCAGCCAAGCTTATAGGCCTGCAGAGTGTCTAGTTTTGAAGATACAGACTCTGCTAAGCAAAAGTGAACAGGGCCAAACTGGGCTTATTTCGCTGTGAAAGTGACATTTAGGCACGGAGTTGGAAAACCTTGTCTGAACCCCTCCATCCTTCCTGTAGCTGCTCAGACTCTGCTTCTCTGCCCCCAGCCAAGCTTATAGGCCTGCAGAGTGTCTAGTTTTGAAGATACAGACTCTGCTAAGCAAAAGTGAACAGGGCCAAACTGGGCTTATTTCGCTGTGAAAGTGACATTTAGGCACGGAGTTGGAAAACCTTGTCTGAACCCCTCCATCCTTCCTGTAGCTGCTCAGACTCTGCTTCTCTGCCCCCAGCCAAGCTTATAGGCCTGCAGAGTGTCTAGTTTTGAAGATACAGACTCTGCTAAGCAAAAGTGAACAGGGCCAAACTGGGCTTATTTCGCTGTGAAAGTGACATTTAGGCACGGAGTTGGAAAACCTTGTCTGAACCCCTCCATCCTTCCTGTAGCTGCTCAGACTCTGCTTCTCTGCCCCCAGCCAAGCTTATAGGCCTGCAGAGTGTCTAGTTTTGAAGATACAGACTCTGCTAAGCAAAAGTGAACAGGGCCAAACTGGGCTTATTTCGCTGTGAAAGTGACATTTAGGCACGGAGTTGGAAAACCTTGTCTGAACCCCTCCATCCTTCCTGTAGCTGCTCAGACTCTGCTTCTCTGCCCCCAGCCAAGCTTATAGGCCTGCAGAGTGTCTAGTTTTGAAGATACAGACTCTGCTAAGCAAAAGTGAACAGGGCCAAACTGGGCTTATTTCGCTGTGAAAGTGACATTTAGGCACGGAGTTGGAAAACCTTGTCTGAACCCCTCCATCCTTCCTGTAGCTGCTCAGACTCTGCTTCTCTGCCCCCAGCCAAGCTTATAGGCCTGCAGAGTGTCTAGTTTTGAAGATACAGACTCTGCTAAGCAAAAGTGAACAGGGCCAAACTGGGCTTATTTCGCTGTGAAAGTGACATTTAGGCACGGAGTTGGAAAACCTTGTCTGAACCCCTCCATCCTTCCTGTAGCTGCTCAGACTCTGCTTCTCTGCCCCCAGCCAAGCTTATAGGCCTGCAGAGTGTCTAGTTTTGAAGATACAGACTCTGCTAAGCAAAAGTGAACAGGGCCAAACTGGGCTTATTTCGCTGTGAAAGTGACATTTAGGCACGGAGTTGGAAAACCTTGTCTGAACCCCTCCATCCTTCCTGTAGCTGCTCAGACTCTGCTTCTCTGCCCCCAGCCAAGCTTATAGGCCTGCAGAGTGTCTAGTTTTGAAGATACAGACTCTGCTAAGCAAAAGTGAACAGGGCCAAACTGGGCTTATTTCGCTGTGAAAGTGACATTTAGGCACGGAGTTGGAAAACCTTGTCTGAACCCCTCCATCCTTCCTGTAGCTGCTCAGACTCTGCTTCTCTGCCCCCAGCCAAGCTTATAGGCCTGCAGAGTGTCTAGTTTTGAAGATACAGACTCTGCTAAGCAAAAGTGAACAGGGCCAAACTGGGCTTATTTCGCTGTGAAAGTGACATTTAGGCACGGAGTTGGAAAACCTTGTCTGAACCCCTCCATCCTTCCTGTAGCTGCTCAGACTCTGCTTCTCTGCCCCCAGCCAAGCTTATAGGCCTGCAGAGTGTCTAGTTTTGAAGATACAGACTCTGCTAAGCAAAAGTGAACAGGGCCAAACTGGGCTTATTTCGCTGTGAAAGTGACATTTAGGCACGGAGTTGGAAAACCTTGTCTGAACCCCTCCATCCTTCCTGTAGCTGCTCAGACTCTGCTTCTCTGCCCCCAGCCAAGCTTATAGGCCTGCAGAGTGTCTAGTTTTGAAGATACAGACTCTGCTAAGCAAAAGTGAACAGGGCCAAACTGGGCTTATTTCGCTGTGAAAGTGACATTTAGGCACGGAGTTGGAAAACCTTGTTTGAACCCCTCCATCCTTCCTGTAGCTGCTCAGACTCTGCTTCTCTGCCCCCAGCCAAGCTTATAGGCCTGCAGAGTGTCTAGTTTTGAAGATACAGACTCTGCTAAGCAAAAGTGAACAGGGCCAAACTGGGCTTATTTCGCTGTGAAAGTGACATCGAAATTTCACAGCGAAATAAGCCCAGTTTGGCCCTGTTCACTTTTGCTTAGCAGAGTCTGTATCTTCAAAACTAGACACTCTGCAGGCCTATAAGCTTGGCTGGGGGCAGAGAAGCAGAGTCTGAGCAGCTACAGGAAGGATGGAGGGGTTCAGACAAGGTTTTCCAACTCCGTGCCTAAATGTCACTTTCACAGCGAAATAAGCCCAGTTTGGCCCTGTTCACTTTTGCTTAGCAGAGTCTGTATCTTCAAAACTAGACACTCTGCAGGCCTATAAGCTTGGCTGGGGGCAGAGAAGCAGAGTCTGAGCAGCTACAGGAAGGATGGAGGGGTTCAGACAAGGTTTTCCAACTCCGTGCCTAAATGTCACTTTCACAGCGAAATAAGCCCAGTTTGGCCCTGTTCACTTTTGCTTAGCAGAGTCTGTATCTTCAAAACTAGACACTCTGCAGGCCTATAAGCTTGGCTGGGGGCAGAGAAGCAGAGTCTGAGCAGCTACAGGAAGGATGGAGGGGTTCAGACAAGGTTTTCCAACTCCGTGCCTAAATGTCACTTTCACAGCGAAATAAGCCCAGTTTGGCCCTGTTCACTTTTGCTTAGCAGAGTCTGTATCTTCAAAACTAGACACTCTGCAGGCCTATAAGCTTGGCTGGGGGCAGAGAAGCAGAGTCTGAGCAGCTACAGGAAGGATGGAGGGGTTCAGACAAGGTTTTCCAACTCCGTGCCTAAATGTCACTTTCACAGCGAAATAAGCCCAGTTTGGCCCTGTTCACTTTTGCTTAGCAGAGTCTGTATCTTCAAAACTAGACACTCTGCAGGCCTATAAGCTTGGCTGGGGGCAGAGAAGCAGAGTCTGAGCAGCTACAGGAAGGATGGAGGGGTTCAGACAAGGTTTTCCAACTCCGTGCCTAAATGTCACTTTCACAGCGAAATAAGCCCAGTTTGGCCCTGTTCACTTTTGCTTAGCAGAGTCTGTATCTTCAAAACTAGACACTCTGCAGGCCTATAAGCTTGGCTGGGGGCAGAGAAGCAGAGTCTGAGCAGCTACAGGAAGGATGGAGGGGTTCAGACAAGGTTTTCCAACTCCGTGCCTAAATGTCACTTTCACAGCGAAATAAGCCCAGTTTGGCCCTGTTCACTTTTGCTTAGCAGAGTCTGTATCTTCAAAACTAGACACTCTGCAGGCCTATAAGCTTGGCTGGGGGCAGAGAAGCAGAGTCTGAGCAGCTACAGGAAGGATGGAGGGGTTCAGACAAGGTTTTCCAACTCCGTGCCTAAATGTCACTTTCACAGCGAAATAAGCCCAGTTTGGCCCTGTTCACTTTTGCTTAGCAGAGTCTGTATCTTCAAAACTAGACACTCTGCAGGCCTATAAGCTTGGCTGGGGGCAGAGAAGCAGAGTCTGAGCAGCTACAGGAAGGATGGAGGGGTTCAGACAAGGTTTTCCAACTCCGTGCCTAAATGTCACTTTCACAGCGAAATAAGCCCAGTTTGGCCCTGTTCACTTTTGCTTAGCAGAGTCTGTATCTTCAAAACTAGACACTCTGCAGGCCTATAAGCTTGGCTGGGGGCAGAGAAGCAGAGTCTGAGCAGCTACAGGAAGGATGGAGGGGTTCAGACAAGGTTTTCCAACTCCGTGCCTAAATGTCACTTTCACAGCGAAATAAGCCCAGTTTGGCCCTGTTCACTTTTGCTTAGCAGAGTCTGTATCTTCAAAACTAGACACTCTGCAGGCCTATAAGCTTGGCTGGGGGCAGAGAAGCAGAGTCTGAGCAGCTACAGGAAGGATGGAGGGGTTCAGACAAGGTTTTCCAACTCCGTGCCTAAATGTCACTTTCACAGCGAAATAAGCCCAGTTTGGCCCTGTTCACTTTTGCTTAGCAGAGTCTGTATCTTCAAAACTAGACACTCTGCAGGCCTATAAGCTTGGCTGGGGGCAGAGAAGCAGAGTCTGAGCAGCTACAGGAAGGATGGAGGGGTTCAGACAAGGTTTTCCAACTCCGTGCCTAAATGTCACTTTCACAGCGAAATAAGCCCAGTTTGGCCCTGTTCACTTTTGCTTAGCAGAGTCTGTATCTTCAAAACTAGACACTCTGCAGGCCTATAAGCTTGGCTGGGGGCAGAGAAGCAGAGTCTGAGCAGCTACAGGAAGGATGGAGGGGTTCAGACAAGGTTTTCCAACTCCGTGCCTAAATGTCACTTTCACAGCGAAATAAGCCCAGTTTGGCCCTGTTCACTTTTGCTTAGCAGAGTCTGTATCTTCAAAACTAGACACTCTGCAGGCCTATAAGCTTGGCTGGGGGCAGAGAAGCAGAGTCTGAGCAGCTACAGGAAGGATGGAGGGGTTCAGACAAGGTTTTCCAACTCCGTGCCTAAATGTCACTTTCACAGCGAAATAAGCCCAGTTTGGCCCTGTTCACTTTTGCTTAGCAGAGTCTGTATCTTCAAAACTAGACACTCTGCAGGCCTATAAGCTTGGCTGGGGGCAGAGAAGCAGAGTCTGAGCAGCTACAGGAAGGATGGAGGGGTTCAGACAAGGTTTTCCAACTCCGTGCCTAAATGTCACTTTCACAGCGAAATAAGCCCAGTTTGGCCCTGTTCACTTTTGCTTAGCAGAGTCTGTATCTTCAAAACTAGACACTCTGCAGGCCTATAAGCTTGGCTGGGGGCAGAGAAGCAGAGTCTGAGCAGCTACAGGAAGGATGGAGGGGTTCAGACAAGGTTTTCCAACTCCGTGCCTAAATGTCACTTTCACAGCGAAATAAGCCCAGTTTGGCCCTGTTCACTTTTGCTTAGCAGAGTCTGTATCTTCAAAACTAGACACTCTGCAGGCCTATAAGCTTGGCTGGGGGCAGAGAAGCAGAGTCTGAGCAGCTACAGGAAGGATGGAGGGGTTCAGACAAGGTTTTCCAACTCCGTGCCTAAATGTCACTTTCACAGCGAAATAAGCCCAGTTTGGCCCTGTTCACTTTTGCTTAGCAGAGTCTGTATCTTCAAAACTAGACACTCTGCAGGCCTATAAGCTTGGCTGGGGGCAGAGAAGCAGAGTCTGAGCAGCTACAGGAAGGATGGAGGGGTTCAGACAAGGTTTTCCAAGTCCGTGCCTAAATGTCACTTTCACAGCGAAATAAGCCCAGTTTGGCCCTGTTCACTTTTGCTTAGCAGAGTCTGTATCTTCAAAACTAGACACTCTGCAGGCCTATATCAGCCCAATATCAGATCAGCCCAATATCAATATCAGCCCAATATCAGCATCAGCCCAATATCAGCATCAGCCCAATATCAGCATCAGCCCAATATCAGCATCAGCCCAATATCAGCATCAGCCCAATATCAGCATCAGCCCAATATCAGCATCAGCCCAATATCAGCATCAGCCCAATATCAGCATCAGCCCAATATCAGCATCAGCCCAATATCAGCATCAGCCCAATATCAGCATCAGCCCAATATCAGCATCAGCCCAATATCAGCATCAGCCCAATATCAGCATCAGCCCAATATCAGCATCAGCCCAATATCAGCATCAGCCCAATATCAGCATCAGCCCAATATCAGCATCAGCCCAATATCAGCATCAGCCCAATATCAGCATCAGCCCAATATCAGCATCAGCCCAATATCAGCATCAGCCCAATATCAGCATCAGCCCAATATCAGCATCAGCCCAATATCAGCATCAGCCCAATATCAGCATCAGCCCAATATCAGCATCAGCCCAATATCAGCATCAGCCCAATATCAGCATCAGCCCAATATCAGCATCAGCCCAATATCAGCATCAGCCCAATATCAGCATCAGCCCAATATCAGCATCAGCCCAATATCAGCATCAGCCCAATATCAGCATCAGCCCAATATCAGCATCAGCCCAATATCAGCATCAGCCCAATATCAGCATCAGCCCAATATCAGCATCAGCCCAATATCAGCATCAGCCCAATATCAGCATCAGCCCAATATCAGCATCAGCCCAATATCAGCATCAGCCCAATATCAGCATCAGCCCAATATCAGCATCAGCCCAATATCAGCATCAGCCCAATATCAGCATCAGCCCAATATCAGCATCAGCCCAATATCAGCATCAGCCCAATATCAGCATCAGCCCAATATCAGCATCAGCCCAATATCAGCATCAGCCCAATATCAGCATCAGCCCAATATCAGCATCAGCCCAATATCAGCATCAGCCCAATATCAGCATCAGCCCAATATCAGCATCAGCCCAATATCAGCATCAGCCCAATATCAGCATCAGCCCAATATCAGCATCAGCCCAATATCAGCATCAGCCCAATATCAGCATCAGCCCAATATCAGCATCAGCCCAATATCAGCATCAGCCCAATATCAGCATCAGCCCAATATCAGCATCAGCCCAATATCAGCATCAGCCCAATATCAGCATCAGCCCAATATCAGCATCAGCCCAATATCAGCATCAGCCCAATATCAGCATCAGCCCAATATCAGCATCAGCCCAATATCAGCATCAGCCCAATATCAGCATCAGCCCAATATCAGCATCAGCCCAATATCAGCATCAGCCCAATATCAGCATCAGCCCAATATCAGCATCAGCCCAATATCAGCATCAGCCCAATATCAGCATCAGCTGATATTATATCATATTGGGCTGCTTCTCTGCCCCCAGCCAAGCTTATAGGCCTGCAGAGTGTCTAGGGCTGATGCTGATATTGGGCTGATGCTGATATTGGGCTGATGCTGATATTGGGCTGATGCTGATATTGGGCTGATGCTGATATTGGGCTGATGCTGATATTGGGCTGATGCTGATATTGGGCTGATGCTGATATTGGGCTGATGCTGATATTGGGCTGATGCTGATATTGGGCTGATGCTGATATTGGGCTGATGCTGATATTGGGCTGATGCTGATATTGGCTGATGCTGATATTGGGCTGATGCTGATATTGGGCTGATGCTGATATTGGGCTGATGCTGATATTGGGCTGATGCTGATATTGGGCTGATGCTGATATTGGGCTGATGCTGATATTGGGCTGATGCTGATATTGGGCTGATGCTGATATTGGGCTGATGCTGATATTGGGCTGATGCTGATATTGGGCTGATGCTGATATTGGGCTGATGCTGATATTGGGCTGATGCTGATATTGGGCTGATGCTGATATTGGGCTGATGCTGATATTGGGCTGATGCTGATATTGGGCTGATGCTGATATTGGGCTGATGCTGATATTGGGCTGATGCTGATATTGGGCTGATGCTGATATTGGGCTGATGCTGATATTGGGCTGATGCTGATATTGGGCTGATGCTGATATTGGGCTGATGCTGATATTGGGCTGATGCTGATATTGGGCTGATGCTGATATTGGGCTGATGCTGATATTGGGCTGATGCTGATATTGGGCTGATGCTGATATTGGGCTGATGCTGATATTGGGCTGATGCTGATATTGGGCTGATGCTGATATTGGGCTGATGCTGATATTGGGCTGATGCTGATATTGGGCTGATGCTGATATTGGGCTGATGCTGATATTGGGCTGATGCTGATATTGGGCTGATGCTGATATTGGGCTGATGCTGATATTGGGCTGATGCTGATATTGGGCTGATGCTGATATTGGGCTGATGCTGATATTGGGCTGATGCTGATATTGGGCTGATGCTGATATTGGGCTGATGCTGATATTGGGCTGATGCTGATATTGGGCTGATGCTGATATTGGGCTGATGCTGATATTGGGCTGATGCTGATATTGGGCTGATGCTGATATTGGGCTGATGCTGATATTGGGCTGATGCTGATATTGGGCTGATGCTGATATTGGGCTGATGCTGATATTGGGCTGATGCTGATATTGGGCTGATGCTGATATTGGGCTGATGCTGATATTGGGCTGATGCTGATATTGGGCTGATGCTGATATTGGGCTGATGCTGATATTGGGCTGATGCTGATATTGGGCTGATGCTGATATTGGGCTGATGCTGATATTGGGCTGATGCTGATATTGGGCTGATGCTGATATTGGGCTGATGCTGATATTGGGCTGATGCTGATATTGGGCTGATGCTGATATTGGGCTGATGCTGATATTGGGCTGATGCTGATATTGGGCTGATGCTGATATTGGGCTGATGCTGATATTGGGCTGATGCTGATATTGGGCTGATGCTGATATTGGGCTGATGCTGATATTGGGCTGATGCTGATATTGGGCTGATGCTGATATTGGGCTGATGCTGATATTGGGCTGATGCTGATATTGGGCTGATGCTGATATTGGGCTGATGCTGATATTGGGCTGATGCTGATATTGGGCTGATGCTGATATTGGGCTGATGCTGATATTGGGCTGATGCTGATATTGGGCTGATGCTGATATTGGGCTGATGCTGATATTGGGCTGATGCTGATATTGGGCTGATGCTGATATTGGGCTGATGCTGATATTGGGCTGATGCTGATATTGGGCTGATGCTGATATTGGGCTGATGCTGATATTGGGCTGATGCTGATATTGGGCTGATGCTGATATTGGGCTGATGCTGATATTGGGCTGATATTGGGCTGATATTGATATTGGGCTGATATTGATATTGGGCTGATATAGGCCTGCAGAGTGTCTAGTTTTGAAGATACAGACTCTGCTAAGCAAAAGTGAACAGGGCCAAACTGGGCTTATTTCGCTGTGAAAGTGAGATTTAGGCACGGACTTGGAAAACCTTGTCTGAACCCCTCCATCCTTCCTGTAGCTGCTCAGACTCTGCTTCTCTGCCCCCAGCCAAGCTTATAGGCCTGCAGAGTGTCTAGTTTTGAAGATACAGACTCTGCTAAGCAAAAGTGAACAGGGCCAAACTGGGCTTATTTCGCTGTGAAAGTGACATTTAGGCACGGAGTTGGAAAACCTTGTCTGAACCCCTCCATCCTTCCTGTAGCTGCTCAGACTCTGCTTCTCTGCCCCCAGCCAAGCTTATAGGCCTGCAGAGTGTCTAGTTTTGAAGATACAGACTCTGCTAAGCAAAAGTGAACAGGGCCAAACTGGGCTTATTTCGCTGTGAAAGTGACATTTAGGCACGGAGTTGGAAAACCTTGTCTGAACCCCTCCATCCTTCCTGTAGCTGCTCAGACTCTGCTTCTCTGCCCCCAGCCAAGCTTATAGGCCTGCAGAGTGTCTAGTTTTGAAGATACAGACTCTGCTAAGCAAAAGTGAACAGGGCCAAACTGGGCTTATTTCGCTGTGAAAGTGACATTTAGGCACGGAGTTGGAAAACCTTGTCTGAACCCCTCCATCCTTCCTGTAGCTGCTCAGACTCTGCTTCTCTGCCCCCAGCCAAGCTTATAGGCCTGCAGAGTGTCTAGTTTTGAAGATACAGACTCTGCTAAGCAAAAGTGAACAGGGCCAAACTGGGCTTATTTCGCTGTGAAAGTGACATTTAGGCACGGAGTTGGAAAACCTTGTCTGAACCCCTCCATCCTTCCTGTAGCTGCTCAGACTCTGCTTCTCTGCCCCCAGCCAAGCTTATAGGCCTGCAGAGTGTCTAGTTTTGAAGATACAGACTCTGCTAAGCAAAAGTGAACAGGGCCAAACTGGGCTTATTTCGCTGTGAAAGTGACATTTAGGCACGGAGTTGGAAAACCTTGTCTGAACCCCTCCATCCTTCCTGTAGCTGCTCAGACTCTGCTTCTCTGCCCCCAGCCAAGCTTATAGGCCTGCAGAGTGTCTAGTTTTGAAGATACAGACTCTGCTAAGCAAAAGTGAACAGGGCCAAACTGGGCTTATTTCGCTGTGAAAGTGACATTTAGGCACGGAGTTGGAAAACCTTGTCTGAACCCCTCCATCCTTCCTGTAGCTGCTCAGACTCTGCTTCTCTGCCCCCAGCCAAGCTTATAGGCCTGCAGAGTGTCTAGTTTTGAAGATACAGACTCTGCTAAGCAAAAGTGAACAGGGCCAAACTGGGCTTATTTCGCTGTGAAAGTGACATTTAGGCACGGAGTTGGAAAACCTTGTCTGAACCCCTCCATCCTTCCTGTAGCTGCTCAGACTCTGCTTCTCTGCCCCCAGCCAAGCTTATAGGCCTGCAGAGTGTCTAGTTTTGAAGATACAGACTCTGCTAAGCAAAAGTGAACAGGGCCAAACTGGGCTTATTTCGCTGTGAAAGTGACATTTAGGCACGGAGTTGGAAAACCTTGTCTGAACCCCTCCATCCTTCCTGTAGCTGCTCAGACTCTGCTTCTCTGCCCCCAGCCAAGCTTATAGGCCTGCAGAGTGTCTAGTTTTGAAGATACAGACTCTGCTAAGCAAAAGTGAACAGGGCCAAACTGGGCTTATTTCGCTGTGAAAGTGACATTTAGGCACGGAGTTGGAAAACCTTGTCTGAACCCCTCCATCCTTCCTGTAGCTGCTCAGACTCTGCTTCTCTGCCCCCAGCCAAGCTTATAGGCCTGCAGAGTGTCTAGTTTTGAAGATACAGACTCTGCTAAGCAAAAGTGAACAGGGCCAAACTGGGCTTATTTCGCTGTGAAAGTGACATTTAGGCACGGAGTTGGAAAACCTTGTCTGAACCCCTCCATCCTTCCTGTAGCTGCTCAGACTCTGCTTCTCTGCCCCCAGCCAAGCTTATAGGCCTGCAGAGTGTCTAGTTTTGAAGATACAGACTCTGCTAAGCAAAAGTGAACAGGGCCAAACTGGGCTTATTTCGCTGTGAAAGTGACATTTAGGCACGGAGTTGGAAAACCTTGTCTGAACCCCTCCATCCTTCCTGTAGCTGCTCAGACTCTGCTTCTCTGCCCCCAGCCAAGCTTATAGGCCTGCAGAGTGTCTAGTTTTGAAGATACAGACTCTGCTAAGCAAAAGTGAACAGGGCCAAACTGGGCTTATTTCGCTGTGAAAGTGACATTTAGGCACGGAGTTGGAAAACCTTGTCTGAACCCCTCCATCCTTCCTGTAGCTGCTCAGACTCTGCTTCTCTGCCCCCAGCCAAGCTTATAGGCCTGCAGAGTGTCTAGTTTTGAAGATACAGACTCTGCTAAGCAAAAGTGAACAGGGCCAAACTGGGCTTATTTCGCTGTGAAAGTGACATTTAGGCACGGAGTTGGAAAACCTTGTCTGAACCCCTCCATCCTTCCTGTAGCTGCTCAGACTCTGCTTCTCTGCCCCCAGCCAAGCTTATAGGCCTGCAGAGTGTCTAGTTTTGAAGATACAGACTCTGCTAAGCAAAAGTGAACAGGGCCAAACTGGGCTTATTTCGCTGTGAAAGTGACATTTAGGCACGGAGTTGGAAAACCTTGTCTGAACCCCTCCATCCTTCCTGTAGCTGCTCAGACTCTGCTTCTCTGCCCCCAGCCAAGCTTATAGGCCTGCAGAGTGTCTAGTTTTGAAGATACAGACTCTGCTAAGCAAAAGTGAACAGGGCCAAACTGGGCTTATTTCGCTGTGAAAGTGACATTTAGGCACGGAGTTGGAAAACCTTGTCTGAACCCCTCCATCCTTCCTGTAGCTGCTCAGACTCTGCTTCTCTGCCCCCAGCCAAGCTTATAGGCCTGCAGAGTGTCTAGTTTTGAAGATACAGACTCTGCTAAGCAAAAGTGAACAGGGCCAAACTGGGCTTATTTCGCTGTGAAAGTGACATTTAGGCACGGAGTTGGAAAACCTTGTCTGAACCCCTCCATCCTTCCTGTAGCTGCTCAGACTCTGCTTCTCTGCCCCCAGCCAAGCTTATAGGCCTGCAGAGTGTCTAGTTTTGAAGATACAGACTCTGCTAAGCAAAAGTGAACAGGGCCAAACTGGGCTTATTTCGCTGTGAAAGTGACATTTAGGCACGGAGTTGGAAAACCTTGTCTGAACCCCTCCATCCTTCCTGTAGCTGCTCAGACTCTGCTTCTCTGCCCCCAGCCAAGCTTATAGGCCTGCAGAGTGTCTAGTTTTGAAGATACAGACTCTGCTAAGCAAAAGTGAACAGGGCCAAACTGGGCTTATTTCGCTGTGAAAGTGACATTTAGGCACGGAGTTGGAAAACCTTGTCTGAACCCCTCCATCCTTCCTGTAGCTGCTCAGACTCTGCTTCTCTGCCCCCAGCCAAGCTTATAGGCCTGCAGAGTGTCTAGTTTTGAAGATACAGACTCTGCTAAGCAAAAGTGAACAGGGCCAAACTGGGCTTATTTCGCTGTGAAAGTGACATTTAGGCACGGAGTTGGAAAACCTTGTCTGAACCCCTCCATCCTTCCTGTAGCTGCTCAGACTCTGCTTCTCTGCCCCCAGCCAAGCTTATAGGCCTGCAGAGTGTCTAGTTTTGAAGATACAGACTCTGCTAAGCAAAAGTGAACAGGGCCAAACTGGGCTTATTTCGCTGTGAAAGTGACATTTAGGCACGGAGTTGGAAAACCTTGTCTGAACCCCTCCATCCTTCCTGTAGCTGCTCAGACTCTGCTTCTCTGCCCCCAGCCAAGCTTATAGGCCTGCAGAGTGTCTAGTTTTGAAGATACAGACTCTGCTAAGCAAAAGTGAACAGGGCCAAACTGGGCTTATTTCGCTGTGAAAGTGACATTTAGGCACGGAGTTGGAAAACCTTGTCTGAACCCCTCCATCCTTCCTGTAGCTGCTCAGACTCTGCTTCTCTGCCCCCAGCCAAGCTTATAGGCCTGCAGAGTGTCTAGTTTTGAAGATACAGACTCTGCTAAGCAAAAGTGAACAGGGCCAAACTGGGCTTATTTCGCTGTGAAAGTGACATTTAGGCACGGAGTTGGAAAACCTTGTCTGAACCCCTCCATCCTTCCTGTAGCTGCTCAGACTCTGCTTCTCTGCCCCCAGCCAAGCTTATAGGCCTGCAGAGTGTCTAGTTTTGAAGATACAGACTCTGCTAAGCAAAAGTGAACAGGGCCAAACTGGGCTTATTTCGCTGTGAAAGTGACATTTAGGCACGGAGTTGGAAAACCTTGTCTGAACCCCTCCATCCTTCCTGTAGCTGCTCAGACTCTGCTTCTCTGCCCCCAGCCAAGCTTATAGGCCTGCAGAGTGTCTAGTTTTGAAGATACAGACTCTGCTAAGCAAAAGTGAACAGGGCCAAACTGGGCTTATTTCGCTGTGAAATTTCGATGTCACTTTCACAGCGAAATAAGCCCAGTTTGGCCCTGTTCACTTTTGCTTAGCAGAGTCTGTATCTTCAAAACTAGACACTCTGCAGGCCTATAAGCTTGGCTGGGGGCAGAGAAGCAGAGTCTGAGCAGCTACAGGAAGGATGGAGGGGTTCAGACAAGGTTTTCCAACTCCGTGCCTAAATGTCACTTTCACAGCGAAATAAGCCCAGTTTGGCCCTGTTCACTTTTGCTTAGCAGAGTCTGTATCTTCAAAACTAGACACTCTGCAGGCCTATAAGCTTGGCTGGGGGCAGAGAAGCAGAGTCTGAGCAGCTACAGGAAGGATGGAGGGGTTCAGACAAGGTTTTCCAACTCCGTGCCTAAATGTCACTTTCACAGCGAAATAAGCCCAGTTTGGCCCTGTTCACTTTTGCTTAGCAGAGTCTGTATCTTCAAAACTAGACACTCTGCAGGCCTATAAGCTTGGCTGGGGGCAGAGAAGCAGAGTCTGAGCAGCTACAGGAAGGATGGAGGGGTTCAGACAAGGTTTTCCAACTCCGTGCCTAAATGTCACTTTCACAGCGAAATAAGCCCAGTTTGGCCCTGTTCACTTTTGCTTAGCAGAGTCTGTATCTTCAAAACTAGACACTCTGCAGGCCTATAAGCTTGGCTGGGGGCAGAGAAGCAGAGTCTGAGCAGCTACAGGAAGGATGGAGGGGTTCAGACAAGGTTTTCCAACTCCGTGCCTAAATGTCACTTTCACAGCGAAATAAGCCCAGTTTGGCCCTGTTCACTTTTGCTTAGCAGAGTCTGTATCTTCAAAACTAGACACTCTGCAGGCCTATAAGCTTGGCTGGGGGCAGAGAAGCAGAGTCTGAGCAGCTACAGGAAGGATGGAGGGGTTCAGACAAGGTTTTCCAACTCCGTGCCTAAATGTCACTTTCACAGCGAAATAAGCCCAGTTTGGCCCTGTTCACTTTTGCTTAGCAGAGTCTGTATCTTCAAAACTAGACACTCTGCAGGCCTATAAGCTTGGCTGGGGGCAGAGAAGCAGAGTCTGAGCAGCTACAGGAAGGATGGAGGGGTTCAGACAAGGTTTTCCAACTCCGTGCCTAAATGTCACTTTCACAGCGAAATAAGCCCAGTTTGGCCCTGTTCACTTTTGCTTAGCAGAGTCTGTATCTTCAAAACTAGACACTCTGCAGGCCTATAAGCTTGGCTGGGGGCAGAGAAGCAGAGTCTGAGCAGCTACAGGAAGGATGGAGGGGTTCAGACAAGGTTTTCCAACTCCGTGCCTAAATGTCACTTTCACAGCGAAATAAGCCCAGTTTGGCCCTGTTCACTTTTGCTTAGCAGAGTCTGTATCTTCAAAACTAGACACTCTGCAGGCCTATAAGCTTGGCTGGGGGCAGAGAAGCAGAGTCTGAGCAGCTACAGGAAGGATGGAGGGGTTCAGACAAGGTTTTCCAACTCCGTGCCTAAATGTCACTTTCACAGCGAAATAAGCCCAGTTTGGCCCTGTTCACTTTTGCTTAGCAGAGTCTGTATCTTCAAAACTAGACACTCTGCAGGCCTATAAGCTTGGCTGGGGGCAGAGAAGCAGAGTCTGAGCAGCTACAGGAAGGATGGAGGGGTTCAGACAAGGTTTTCCAACTCCGTGCCTAAATGTCACTTTCACAGCGAAATAAGCCCAGTTTGGCCCTGTTCACTTTTGCTTAGCAGAGTCTGTATCTTCAAAACTAGACACTCTGCAGGCCTATAAGCTTGGCTGGGGGCAGAGAAGCAGAGTCTGAGCAGCTACAGGAAGGATGGAGGGGTTCAGACAAGGTTTTCCAACTCCGTGCCTAAATGTCACTTTCACAGCGAAATAAGCCCAGTTTGGGCCCTGTTCACTTTTGCTTAGCAGAGTCTGTATCTTCAAAACTAGACACTCTGCAGGCCTATAAGCTTGGCTGGGGGCAGAGAAGCAGAGTCTGAGCAGCTACAGGAAGGATGGAGGGGTTCAGACAAGGTTTTCCAACTCCGTGCCTAAATGTCACTTTCACAGCGAAATAAGCCCAGTTTGGCCCTGTTCACTTTTGCTTAGCAGAGTCTGTATCTTCAAAACTAGACACTCTGCAGGCCTATAAGCTTGGCTGGGGGCAGAGAAGCAGAGTCTGAGCAGCTACAGGAAGGATGGAGGGGTTCAGACAAGGTTTTCCAACTCCGTGCCTAAATGTCACTTTCACAGCGAAATAAGCCCAGTTTGGCCCTGTTCACTTTTGCTTAGCAGAGTCTGTATCTTCAAAACTAGACACTCTGCAGGCCTATAAGCTTGGCTGGGGGCAGAGAAGCAGAGTCTGAGCAGCTACAGGAAGGATGGAGGGGTTCAGACAAGGTTTTCCAAGTCCGTGCCTAAATCTCACTTTCACAGCGAAATAAGCCCAGTTTGGCCCTGTTCACTTTTGCTTAGCAGAGTCTGTATCTTCAAAACTAGACACTCTGCAGGCCTATATCAGCCCAATATCAATATCAGCCCAATATCAACATCAGCCCAATATCAGCATCAGCCCAATATCAGCATCAGCCCAATATCAGCATCAGCCCAATATCAGCATCAGCCCAATATCAGCATCAGCCCAATATCAGCATCAGCCCAATATCAGCATCAGCCCAATATCAGCATCAGCCCAATATCAGCATCAGCCCAATATCAGCATCAGCCCAATATCAGCATCAGCCCAATATCAGCATCAGCCCAATATCAGCATCAGCCCAATATCAGCATCAGCCCAATATCAGCATCAGCCCAATATCAGCATCAGCCCAATATCAGCATCAGCCCAATATCAGCATCAGCCCAATATCAGCATCAGCCCAATATCAGCATCAGCCCAATATCAGCATCAGCCCAATATCAGCATCAGCCCAATATCAGCATCAGCCCAATATCAGCATCAGCCCAATATCAGCATCAGCCCAATATCAGCATCAGCCCAATATCAGCATCAGCCCAATATCAGCATCAGCCCAATATCAGCATCAGCCCAATATCAGCATCAGCCCAATATCAGCATCAGCCCAATATCAGCATCAGCCCAATATCAGCATCAGCCCAATATCAGCATCAGCCCAATATCAGCATCAGCCCAATATCAGCATCAGCCCAATATCAGCATCAGCCCAATATCAGCATCAGCCCAATATCAGCATCAGCCCAATATCAGCATCAGCCCAATATCAGCATCAGCCCAATATCAGCATCAGCCCAATATCAGCATCAGCCCAATATCAGCATCAGCCCAATATCAGCATCAGCCCAATATCAGCATCAGCCCAATATCAGCATCAGCCCAATATCAGCATCAGCCCAATATCAGCATCAGCCCAATATCAGCATCAGCCCAATATCAGCATCAGCCCAATATCAGCATCAGCCCAATATCAGCATCAGCCCAATATCAGCATCAGCCCAATATCAGCATCAGCCCAATATCAGCATCAGCCCAATATCAGCATCAGCCCAATATCAGCATCAGCCCAATATCAGCATCAGCCCAATATCAGCATCAGCCCAATATCAGCATCAGCCCAATATCAGCATCAGCCCAATATCAGCATCAGCCCAATATCAGCATCAGCCCAATATCAGCATCAGCCCAATATCAGCATCAGCCCAATATCAGCATCAGCCCAATATCAGCATCAGCCCAATATCAGCATCAGCCCAATATCAGCATCAGCCCAATATCAGCATCAGCCCAATATCAGCATCAGCCCAATATCAGCATCAGCCCAATATCAGCATCAGCCCAATATCAGCATCAGCCCAATATCAGCATCAGCCCTAGACACTCTGCAGGCCTATAAGCTTGGCTGGGGGCAGAGAAGCAGCCCAATATGATATAATATCAGCTGATGCTGATATTGGGCTGATGCTGATATTGGGCTGATGCTGATATTGGGCTGATGCTGATATTGGGCTGATGCTGATATTGGGCTGATGCTGATATTGGGCTGATGCTGATATTGGGCTGATGCTGATATTGGGCTGATGCTGATATTGGGCTGATGCTGATATTGGGCTGATGCTGATATTGGGCTGATGCTGATATTGGGCTGATGCTGATATTGGGCTGATGCTGATATTGGGCTGATGCTGATATTGGGCTGATGCTGATATTGGGCTGATGCTGATATTGGGCTGATGCTGATATTGGGCTGATGCTGATATTGGGCTGATGCTGATATTGGGCTGATGCTGATATTGGGCTGATGCTGATATTGGGCTGATGCTGATATTGGGCTGATGCTGATATTGGGCTGATGCTGATATTGGGCTGATGCTGATATTGGGCTGATGCTGATATTGGGCTGATGCTGATATTGGGCTGATGCTGATATTGGGCTGATGCTGATATTGGGCTGATGCTGATATTGGGCTGATGCTGATATTGGGCTGATGCTGATATTGGGCTGATGCTGATATTGGGCTGATGCTGATATTGGGCTGATGCTGATATTGGGCTGATGCTGATATTGGGCTGATGCTGATATTGGGCTGATGCTGATATTGGGCTGATGCTGATATTGGGCTGATGCTGATATTGGGCTGATGCTGATATTGGGCTGATGCTGATATTGGGCTGATGCTGATATTGGGCTGATGCTGATATTGGGCTGATGCTGATATTGGGCTGATGCTGATATTGGGCTGATGCTGATATTGGGCTGATGCTGATATTGGGCTGATGCTGATATTGGGCTGATGCTGATATTGGGCTGATGCTGATATTGGGCTGATGCTGATATTGGGCTGATGCTGATATTGGGCTGATGCTGATATTGGGCTGATGCTGATATTGGGCTGATGCTGATATTGGGCTGATGCTGATATTGGGCTGATGCTGATATTGGGCTGATGCTGATATTGGGCTGATGCTGATATTGGGCTGATGCTGATATTGGGCTGATGCTGATATTGGGCTGATGCTGATATTGGGCTGATGCTGATATTGGGCTGATGCTGATATTGGGCTGATGCTGATATTGGGCTGATGCTGATATTGGGCTGATGCTGATATTGGGCTGATGCTGATATTGGGCTGATGCTGATATTGGGCTGATATTGATATTGGGCTGATATTGATATTGGGCTGATATAGGCCTGCAGAGTGTCTAGTTTTGAAGATACAGACTCTGCTAAGCAAAAGTGAAAAGGGCCAAACTGGGCTTATTTCGCTGTGAAAGTGAGATTTAGGCACGGACTTGGAAAACCTTGTCTGAACCCCTCCATCCTTCCTGTAGCTGCTCAGACTCTGCTTCTCTGCCCCCAGCCAAGCTTATAGGCCTGCAGAGTGTCTAGTTTTGAAGATACAGACTCTGCTAAGCAAAAGTGAACAGGGCCAAACTGGGCTTATTTCGCTGTGAAAGTGACATTTAGGCACGGAGTTGGAAAACCTTGTCTGAACCCCTCCATCCTTCCTGTAGCTGCTCAGACTCTGCTTCTCTGCCCCCAGCCAAGCTTATAGGCCTGCAGAGTGTCTAGTTTTGAAGATACAGACTCTGCTAAGCAAAAGTGAACAGGGCCAAACTGGGCTTATTTCGCTGTGAAAGTGACATTTAGGCACGGAGTTGGAAAACCTTGTCTGAACCCCTCCATCCTTCCTGTAGCTGCTCAGACTCTGCTTCTCTGCCCCCAGCCAAGCTTATAGGCCTGCAGAGTGTCTAGTTTTGAAGATACAGACTCTGCTAAGCAAAAGTGAACAGGGCCAAACTGGGCTTATTTCGCTGTGAAAGTGACATTTAGGCACGGAGTTGGAAAACCTTGTCTGAACCCCTCCATCCTTCCTGTAGCTGCTCAGACTCTGCTTCTCTGCCCCCAGCCAAGCTTATAGGCCTGCAGAGTGTCTAGTTTTGAAGATACAGACTCTGCTAAGCAAAAGTGAACAGGGCCAAACTGGGCTTATTTCGCTGTGAAAGTGACATTTAGGCACGGAGTTGGAAAACCTTGTCTGAACCCCTCCATCCTTCCTGTAGCTGCTCAGACTCTGCTTCTCTGCCCCCAGCCAAGCTTATAGGCCTGCAGAGTGTCTAGTTTTGAAGATACAGACTCTGCTAAGCAAAAGTGAACAGGGCCAAACTGGGCTTATTTCGCTGTGAAAGTGACATTTAGGCACGGAGTTGGAAAACCTTGTCTGAACCCCTCCATCCTTCCTGTAGCTGCTCAGACTCTGCTTCTCTGCCCCCAGCCAAGCTTATAGGCCTGCAGAGTGTCTAGTTTTGAAGATACAGACTCTGCTAAGCAAAAGTGAACAGGGCCAAACTGGGCTTATTTCGCTGTGAAAGTGACATTTAGGCACGGAGTTGGAAAACCTTGTCTGAACCCCTCCATCCTTCCTGTAGCTGCTCAGACTCTGCTTCTCTGCCCCCAGCCAAGCTTATAGGCCTGCAGAGTGTCTAGTTTTGAAGATACAGACTCTGCTAAGCAAAAGTGAACAGGGCCAAACTGGGCTTATTTCGCTGTGAAAGTGACATTTAGGCACGGAGTTGGAAAACCTTGTCTGAACCCCTCCATCCTTCCTGTAGCTGCTCAGACTCTGCTTCTCTGCCCCCAGCCAAGCTTATAGGCCTGCAGAGTGTCTAGTTTTGAAGATACAGACTCTGCTAAGCAAAAGTGAACAGGGCCAAACTGGGCTTATTTCGCTGTGAAAGTGACATTTAGGCACGGAGTTGGAAAACCTTGTCTGAACCCCTCCATCCTTCCTGTAGCTGCTCAGACTCTGCTTCTCTGCCCCCAGCCAAGCTTATAGGCCTGCAGAGTGTCTAGTTTTGAAGATACAGACTCTGCTAAGCAAAAGTGAACAGGGCCAAACTGGGCTTATTTCGCTGTGAAAGTGACATTTAGGCACGGAGTTGGAAAACCTTGTCTGAACCCCTCCATCCTTCCTGTAGCTGCTCAGACTCTGCTTCTCTGCCCCCAGCCAAGCTTATAGGCCTGCAGAGTGTCTAGTTTTGAAGATACAGACTCTGCTAAGCAAAAGTGAACAGGGCCAAACTGGGCTTATTTCGCTGTGAAAGTGACATTTAGGCACGGAGTTGGAAAACCTTGTCTGAACCCCTCCATCCTTCCTGTAGCTGCTCAGACTCTGCTTCTCTGCCCCCAGCCAAGCTTATAGGCCTGCAGAGTGTCTAGTTTTGAAGATACAGACTCTGCTAAGCAAAAGTGAACAGGGCCAAACTGGGCTTATTTCGCTGTGAAAGTGACATTTAGGCACGGAGTTGGAAAACCTTGTCTGAACCCCTCCATGCTTCCTGTAGCTGCTCAGACTCTGCTTCTCTGCCCCCAGCCAAGCTTATAGGCCTGCAGAGTGTCTAGTTTTGAAGATACAGACTCTGCTAAGCAAAAGTGAACAGGGCCAAACTGGGCTTATTTCGCTGTGAAAGTGACATTTAGGCACGGAGTTGGAAAACCTTGTCTGAACCCCTCCATCCTTCCTGTAGCTGCTCAGACTCTGCTTCTCTGCCCCCAGCCAAGCTTATAGGCCTGCAGAGTGTCTAGTTTTGAAGATACAGACTCTGCTAAGCAAAAGTGAACAGGGCCAAACTGGGCTTATTTCGCTGTGAAAGTGACATTTAGGCACGGAGTTGGAAAACCTTGTCTGAACCCCTCCATCCTTCCTGTAGCTGCTCAGACTCTGCTTCTCTGCCCCCAGCCAAGCTTATAGGCCTGCAGAGTGTCTAGTTTTGAAGATACAGACTCTGCTAAGCAAAAGTGAACAGGGCCAAACTGGGCTTATTTCGCTGTGAAAGTGACATTTAGGCACGGAGTTGGAAAACCTTGTCTGAACCCCTCCATCCTTCCTGTAGCTGCTCAGACTCTGCTTCTCTGCCCCCAGCCAAGCTTATAGGCCTGCAGAGTGTCTAGTTTTGAAGATACAGACTCTGCTAAGCAAAAGTGAACAGGGCCAAACTGGGCTTATTTCGCTGTGAAAGTGACATTTAGGCACGGAGTTGGAAAACCTTGTCTGAACCCCTCCATCCTTCCTGTAGCTGCTCAGACTCTGCTTCTCTGCCCCCAGCCAAGCTTATAGGCCTGCAGAGTGTCTAGTTTTGAAGATACAGACTCTGCTAAGCAAAAGTGAACAGGGCCAAACTGGGCTTATTTCGCTGTGAAAGTGACATTTAGGCACGGAGTTGGAAAACCTTGTCTGAACCCCTCCATCCTTCCTGTAGCTGCTCAGACTCTGCTTCTCTGCCCCCAGCCAAGCTTATAGGCCTGCAGAGTGTCTAGTTTTGAAGATACAGACTCTGCTAAGCAAAAGTGAACAGGGCCAAACTGGGCTTATTTCGCTGTGAAAGTGACATTTAGGCACGGAGTTGGAAAACCTTGTCTGAACCCCTCCATCCTTCCTGTAGCTGCTCAGACTCTGCTTCTCTGCCCCCAGCCAAGCTTATAGGCCTGCAGAGTGTCTAGTTTTAAAGATACAGACTCTGCTAAGCAAAAGTGAACAGGGCCAAACTGGGCTTATTTCGCTGTGAAAGTGACATTTAGGCACGGAGTTGGAAAACCTTGTCTGAACCCCTCCATCCTTCCTGTAGCTGCTCAGACTCTGCTTCTCTGCCCCCAGCCAAGCTTATAGGCCTGCAGAGTGTCTAGTTTTGAAGATACAGACTCTGCTAAGCAAAAGTGAACAGGGCCAAACTGGGCTTATTTCGCTGTGAAAGTGACATTTAGGCACGGAGTTGGAAAACCTTGTCTGAACCCCTCCATCCTTCCTGTAGCTGCTCAGACTCTGCTTCTCTGCCCCCAGCCAAGCTTATAGGCCTGCAGAGTGTCTAGTTTTGAAGATACAGACTCTGCTAAGCAAAAGTGAACAGGGCCAAACTGGGCTTATTTCGCTGTGAAAGTGACATTTAGGCACGGAGTTGGAAAACCTTGTCTGAACCCCTCCATCCTTCCTGTAGCTGCTCAGACTCTGCTTCTCTGCCCCCAGCCAAGCTTATAGGCCTGCAGAGTGTCTAGTTTTGAAGATACAGACTCTGCTAAGCAAAAGTGAACAGGGCCAAACTGGGCTTATTTCGCTGTGAAAGTGACATTTAGGCACGGAGTTGGAAAACCTTGTCTGAACCCCTCCATCCTTCCTGTAGCTGCTCAGACTCTGCTTCTCTGCCCCCAGCCAAGCTTATAGGCCTGCAGAGTGTCTAGTTTTGAAGATACAGACTCTGCTAAGCAAAAGTGAACAGGGCCAAACTGGGCTTATTTCGCTGTGAAAGTGACATTTAGGCACGGAGTTGGAAAACCTTGTCTGAACCCCTCCATCCTTCCTGTAGCTGCTCAGACTCTGCTTCTCTGCCCCCAGCCAAGCTTATAGGCCTGCAGAGTGTCTAGTTTTGAAGATACAGACTCTGCTAAGCAAAAGTGAACAGGGCCAAACTGGGCTTATTTCGCTGTGAAATTTCGATGTCACTTTCACAGCGAAATAAGCCCAGTTTGGCCCTGTTCACTTTTGCTTAGCAGAGTCTGTATCTTCAAAACTAGACACTCTGCAGGCCTATAAGCTTGGCTGGGGGCAGAGAAGCAGAGTCTGAGCAGCTACAGGAAGGATGGAGGGGTTCAGACAAGGTTTTCCAACTCCGTGCCTAAATGTCACTTTCACAGCGAAATAAGCCCAGTTTGGCCCTGTTCACTTTTGCTTAGCAGAGTCTGTATCTTCAAAACTAGACACTCTGCAGGCCTATAAGCTTGGCTGGGGGCAGAGAAGCAGAGTCTGAGCAGCTACAGGAAGGATGGAGGGGTTCAGACAAGGTTTTCCAACTCCGTGCCTAAATGTCACTTTCACAGCGAAATAAGCCCAGTTTGGCCCTGTTCACTTTTGCTTAGCAGAGTCTGTATCTTCAAAACTAGACACTCTGCAGGCCTATAAGCTTGGCTGGGGGCAGAGAAGCAGAGTCTGAGCAGCTACAGGAAGGATGGAGGGGTTCAGACAAGGTTTTCCAACTCCGTGCCTAAATGTCACTTTCACAGCGAAATAAGCCCAGTTTGGCCCTGTTCACTTTTGCTTAGCAGAGTCTGTATCTTCAAAACTAGACACTCTGCAGGCCTATAAGCTTGGCTGGGGGCAGAGAAGCAGAGTCTGAGCAGCTACAGGAAGGATGGAGGGGTTCAGACAAGGTTTTCCAACTCCGTGCCTAAATGTCACTTTCACAGCGAAATAAGCCCAGTTTGGCCCTGTTCACTTTTGCTTAGCAGAGTCTGTATCTTCAAAACTAGACACTCTGCAGGCCTATAAGCTTGGCTGGGGGCAGAGAAGCAGAGTCTGAGCAGCTACAGGAAGGATGGAGGGGTTCAGACAAGGTTTTCCAACTCCGTGCCTAAATGTCACTTTCACAGCGAAATAAGCCCAGTTTGGCCCTGTTCACTTTTGCTTAGCAGAGTCTGTATCTTCAAAACTAGACACTCTGCAGGCCTATAAGCTTGGCTGGGGGCAGAGAAGCAGAGTCTGAGCAGCTACAGGAAGGATGGAGGGGTTCAGACAAGGTTTTCCAACTCCGTGCCTAAATGTCACTTTCACAGCGAAATAAGCCCAGTTTGGCCCTGTTCACTTTTGCTTAGCAGAGTCTGTATCTTCAAAACTAGACACTCTGCAGGCCTATAAGCTTGGCTGGGGGCAGAGAAGCAGAGTCTGAGCAGCTACAGGAAGGATGGAGGGGTTCAGACAAGGTTTTCCAACTCCGTGCCTAAATGTCACTTTCACAGCGAAATAAGCCCAGTTTGGCCCTGTTCACTTTTGCTTAGCAGAGTCTGTATCTTCAAAACTAGACACTCTGCAGGCCTATAAGCTTGGCTGGGGGCAGAGAAGCAGAGTCTGAGCAGCTACAGGAAGGATGGAGGGGTTCAGACAAGGTTTTCCAACTCCGTGCCTAAATGTCACTTTCACAGCGAAATAAGCCCAGTTTGGCCCTGTTCACTTTTGCTTAGCAGAGTCTGTATCTTCAAAACTAGACACTCTGCAGGCCTATAAGCTTGGCTGGGGGCAGAGAAGCAGAGTCTGAGCAGCTACAGGAAGGATGGAGGGGTTCAGACAAGGTTTTCCAACTCCGTGCCTAAATGTCACTTTCACAGCGAAATAAGCCCAGTTTGGCCCTGTTCACTTTTGCTTAGCAGAGTCTGTATCTTCAAAACTAGACACTCTGCAGGCCTATAAGCTTGGCTGGGGGCAGAGAAGCAGAGTCTGAGCAGCTACAGGAAGGATGGAGGGGTTCAGACAAGGTTTTCCAACTCCGTGCCTAAATGTCACTTTCACAGCGAAATAAGCCCAGTTTGGCCCTGTTCACTTTTGCTTAGCAGAGTCTGTATCTTCAAAACTAGACACTCTGCAGGCCTATAAGCTTGGCTGGGGGCAGAGAAGCAGAGTCTGAGCAGCTACAGGAAGGATGGAGGGGTTCAGACAAGGTTTTCCAACTCCGTGCCTAAATGTCACTTTCACAGCGAAATAAGCCCAGTTTGGCCCTGTTCACTTTTGCTTAGCAGAGTCTGTATCTTCAAAACTAGACACTCTGCAGGCCTATAAGCTTGGCTGGGGGCAGAGAAGCAGAGTCTGAGCAGCTACAGGAAGGATGGAGGGGTTCAGACAAGGTTTTCCAACTCCGTGCCTAAATGTCACTTTCACAGCGAAATAAGCCCAGTTTGGCCCTGTTCACTTTTGCTTAGCAGAGTCTGTATCTTCAAAACTAGACACTCTGCAGGCCTATAAGCTTGGCTGGGGGCAGAGAAGCAGAGTCTGAGCAGCTACAGGAAGGATGGAGGGGTTCAGACAAGGTTTTCCAAGTCCGTGCCTAAATCTCAGCTTTCACAGCGAAATAAGCCCAGTTTGGCCCTGTTCACTTTTGCTTAGCAGAGTCTGTATCTTCAAAACTAGACACTCTGCAGGCCTATATCAGCCCAATATCAATATCAGCCCAATATCAATATCAGCCCAATATCAGCATCAGCCCAATATCAGCATCAGCCCAATATCAGCATCAGCCCAATATCAGCATCAGCCCAATATCAGCATCAGCCCAATATCAGCATCAGCCCAATATCAGCATCAGCCCAATATCAGCATCAGCCCAATATCAGCATCAGCCCAATATCAGCATCAGCCCAATATCAGCATCAGCCCAATATCAGCATCAGCCCAATATCAGCATCAGCCCAATATCAGCATCAGCCCAATATCAGCATCAGCCCAATATCAGCATCAGCCCAATATCAGCATCAGCCCAATATCAGCATCAGCCCAATATCAGCATCAGCCCAATATCAGCATCAGCCCAATATCAGCATCAGCCCAATATCAGCATCAGCCCAATATCAGCATCAGCCCAATATCAGCATCAGCCCAATATCAGCATCAGCCCAATATCAGCATCAGCCCAATATCAGCATCAGCCCAATATCAGCATCAGCCCAATATCAGCATCAGCCCAATATCAGCATCAGCCCAATATCAGCATCAGCCCAATATCAGCATCAGCCCAATATCAGCATCAGCCCAATATCAGCATCAGCCCAATATCAGCATCAGCCCAATATCAGCATCAGCCCAATATCAGCATCAGCCCAATATCAGCATCAGCCCAATATCAGCATCAGCCCAATATCAGCATCAGCCCAATATCAGCATCAGCCCAATATCAGCATCAGCCCAATATCAGCATCAGCCCAATATCAGCATCAGCCCAATATCAGCATCAGCCCAATATCAGCATCAGCCCAATATCAGCATCAGCCCAATATCAGCTCAGCCCAATATCAGCATCAGCCCAATATCAGCATCAGCCCAATATCAGCATCAGCCCAATATCAGCATCAGCCCAATATCAGCATCAGCCCAATATCAGCATCAGCCCAATATCAGCATCAGCCCAATATCAGCATCAGCCCAATATCAGCATCAGCCCAATATCAGCATCAGCCCAATATCAGCATCAGCCCAATATCAGCATCAGCCCAATATCAGCATCAGCCCAATATCAGCATCAGCCCAATATCAGCATCAGCCCAATATCAGCATCAGCCCAATATCAGCATCAGCCCAATATCAGCATCAGCCCAATATCAGCATCAGCCCAATATCAGCATCAGCTGATATTATATCATATTGGGCTGCTTCTCTGCCCCCAGCCAAGCTTATAGGCCTGCAGAGTGTCTAGGGCTGATGCTGATATTGGGCTGATGCTGATATTGGGCTGATGCTGATATTGGGCTGATGCTGATATTGGGCTGATGCTGATATTGGGCTGATGCTGATATTGGGCTGATGCTGATATTGGGCTGATGCTGATATTGGGCTGATGCTGATATTGGGCTGATGCTGATATTGGGCTGATGCTGATATTGGGCTGATGCTGATATTGGGCTGATGCTGATATTGGGCTGATGCTGATATTGGGCTGATGCTGATATTGGGCTGATGCTGATATTGGGCTGATGCTGATATTGGGCTGATGCTGATATTGGGCTGATGCTGATATTGGGCTGATGCTGATATTGGGCTGATGCTGATATTGGGCTGATGCTGATATTGGGCTGATGCTGATATTGGGCTGATGCTGATATTGGGCTGATGCTGATATTGGGCTGATGCTGATATTGGGCTGATGCTGATATTGGGCTGATGCTGATATTGGGCTGATGCTGATATTGGGCTGATGCTGATATTGGGCTGATGCTGATATTGGGCTGATGCTGATATTGGGCTGATGCTGATATTGGGCTGATGCTGATATTGGGCTGATGCTGATATTGGGCTGATGCTGATATTGGGCTGATGCTGATATTGGGCTGATGCTGATATTGGGCTGATGCTGATATTGGGCTGATGCTGATATTGGGCTGATGCTGATATTGGGCTGATGCTGATATTGGGCTGATGCTGATATTGGGCTGATGCTGATATTGGGCTGATGCTGATATTGGGCTGATGCTGATATTGGGCTGATGCTGATATTGGGCTGATGCTGATATTGGGCTGATGCTGATATTGGGCTGATGCTGATATTGGGCTGATGCTGATATTGGGCTGATGCTGATATTGGGCTGATGCTGATATTGGGCTGATGCTGATATTGGGCTGATGCTGATATTGGGCTGATGCTGATATTGGGCTGATGCTGATATTGGGCTGATGCTGATATTGGGCTGATGCTGATATTGGGCTGATGCTGATATTGGGCTGATGCTGATATTGGGCTGATGCTGATATTGGGCTGATGCTGATATTGGGCTGATGCTGATATTGGGCTGATGCTGATATTGGGCTGATGCTGATATTGGGCTGATGCTGATATTGGGCTGATGCTGATATTGGGCTGATGCTGATATTGGGCTGATGCTGATATTGGGCTGATGCTGATATTGGGCTGATGCTGATATTGGGCTGATGCTGATATTGGGCTGATGCTGATATTGGGCTGATGCTGATATTGGGCTGATGCTGATATTGGGCTGATGCTGATATTGGGCTGATGCTGATATTGGGCTGATGCTGATATTGGGCTGATGCTGATATTGGGCTGATGCTGATATTGGGCTGATGCTGATATTGGGCTGATGCTGATATTGGGCTGATGCTGATATTGGGCTGATGCTGATATTGGGCTGATGCTGATATTGGGCTGATGCTGATATTGGGCTGATGCTGATATTGGGCTGATGCTGATATTGGGCTGATGCTGATATTGGGCTGATGCTGATATTGGGCTGATGCTGATATTGGGCTGATGCTGATATTGGGCTGATGCTGATATTGGGCTGATGCTGATATTGGGCTGATGCTGATATTGGGCTGATGCTGATATTGGGCTGATGCTGATATTGGGCTGATGCTGATATTGGGCTGATGCTGATATTGGGCTGATGCTGATATTGGGCTGATGCTGATATTGGGCTGATGCTGATATTGGGCTGATATTGATATTGGGCTGATATTGATATTGGGCTGATATTGATATTGGGCTGATATAGGCCTGCAGAGTGTCTAGTTTTGAAGATACAGACTCTGCTAAGCAAAAGTGAACAGGGCCAAACTGGGCTTATTTCGCTGTGAAAGTGAGATTTAGGCACGGACTTGGAAAACCTTGTCTGAACCCCTCCATCCTTCCTGTAGCTGCTCAGACTCTGCTTCTCTGCCCCCAGCCAAGCTTATAGGCCTGCAGAGTGTCTAGTTTTGAAGATACAGACTCTGCTAAGCAAAAGTGAACAGGGCCAAACTGGGCTTATTTCGCTGTGAAAGTGACATTTAGGCACGGAGTTGGAAAACCTTGTCTGAACCCCTCCATCCTTCCTGTAGCTGCTCAGACTCTGCTTCTCTGCCCCCAGCCAAGCTTATAGGCCTGCAGAGTGTCTAGTTTTGAAGATACAGACTCTGCTAAGCAAAAGTGAACAGGGCCAAACTGGGCTTATTTCGCTGTGAAAGTGACATTTAGGCACGGAGTTGGAAAACCTTGTCTGAACCCCTCCATCCTTCCTGTAGCTGCTCAGACTCTGCTTCTCTGCCCCCAGCCAAGCTTATAGGCCTGCAGAGTGTCTAGTTTTGAAGATACAGACTCTGCTAAGCAAAAGTGAACAGGGCCAAACTGGGCTTATTTCGCTGTGAAAGTGACATTTAGGCACGGAGTTGGAAAACCTTGTCTGAACCCCTCCATCCTTCCTGTAGCTGCTCAGACTCTGCTTCTCTGCCCCCAGCCAAGCTTATAGGCCTGCAGAGTGTCTAGTTTTGAAGATACAGACTCTGCTAAGATACAGACTCTGCTAAGCAAAAGTGAACAGGGCCAAACTGGGCTTATTTCGCTGTGAAAGTGACATTTAGGCACGGAGTTGGAAAACCTTGTCTGAACCCCTCCATCCTTCCTGTAGCTGCTCAGACTCTGCTTCTCTGCCCCCAGCCAAGCTTATAGGCCTGCAGAGTGTCTAGTTTTGAAGATACAGACTCTGCTAAGCAAAAGTGAACAGGGCCAAACTGGGCTTATTTCGCTGTGAAAGTGACATTTAGGCACGGAGTTGGAAAACCTTGTCTGAACCCCTCCATCCTTCCTGTAGCTGCTCAGACTCTGCTTCTCTGCCCCCAGCCAAGCTTATAGGCCTGCAGAGTGTCTAGTTTTGAAGATACAGACTCTGCTAAGCAAAAGTGAACAGGGCCAAACTGGGCTTATTTCGCTGTGAAAGTGACATTTAGGCACGGAGTTGGAAAACCTTGTCTGAATCCCTCCATCCTTCCTGTAGCTGCTCAGACTCTGCTTCTCTGCCCCCAGCCAAGCTTATAGGCCTGCAGAGTGTCTAGTTTTGAAGATACAGACTCTGCTAAGCAAAAGTGAACAGGGCCAAACTGGGCTTATTTCGCTGTGAAAGTGACATTTAGGCACGGAGTTGGAAAACCTTGTCTGAACCCCTCCATCCTTCCTGTAGCTGCTCAGACTCTGCTTCTCTGCCCCCAGCCAAGCTTATAGGCCTGCAGAGTGTCTAGTTTTGAAGATACAGACTCTGCTAAGCAAAAGTGAACAGGGCCAAACTGGGCTTATTTCGCTGTGAAAGTGACATTTAGGCACGGAGTTGGAAAACCTTGTCTGAACCCCTCCATCCTTCCTGTAGCTGCTCAGACTCTGCTTCTCTGCCCCCAGCCAAGCTTATAGGCCTGCAGAGTGTCTAGTTTTGAAGATACAGACTCTGCTAAGCAAAAGTGAACAGGGCCAAACTGGGCTTATTTCGCTGTGAAAGTGACATTTAGGCACGGAGTTGGAAAACCTTGTCTGAACCCCTCCATCCTTCCTGTAGCTGCTCAGACTCTGCTTCTCTGCCCCCAGCCAAGCTTATAGGCCTGCAGAGTGTCTAGTTTTGAAGATACAGACTCTGCTAAGCAAAAGTGAACAGGGCCAAACTGGGCTTATTTCGCTGTGAAAGTGACATTTAGGCACGGAGTTGGAAAACCTTGTCTGAACCCCTCCATCCTTCCTGTAGCTGCTCAGACTCTGCTTCTCTGCCCCCAGCCAAGCTTATAGGCCTGCAGAGTGTCTAGTTTTGAAGATACAGACTCTGCTAAGCAAAAGTGAACAGGGCCAAACTGGGCTTATTTCGCTGTGAAAGTGACATTTAGGCACGGAGTTGGAAAACCTTGTCTGAACCCCTCCATCCTTCCTGTAGCTGCTCAGACTCTGCTTCTCTGCCCCCAGCCAAGCTTATAGGCCTGCAGAGTGTCTAGTTTTGAAGATACAGACTCTGCTAAGCAAAAGTGAACAGGGCCAAACTGGGCTTATTTCGCTGTGAAAGTGACATCGAAATTTCACAGCGAAATAAGCCCAGTTTGGCCCTGTTCACTTTTGCTTAGCAGAGTCTGTATCTTCAAAACTAGACACTCTGCAGGCCTATAAGCTTGGCTGGGGGCAGAGAAGCAGAGTCTGAGCAGCTACAGGAAGGATGGAGGGGTTCAGACAAGGTTTTCCAACTCCGTGCCTAAATGTCACTTTCACAGCGAAATAAGCCCAGTTTGGCCCTGTTCACTTTTGCTTAGCAGAGTCTGTATCTTCAAAACTAGACACTCTGCAGGCCTATAAGCTTGGCTGGGGGCAGAGAAGCAGAGTCTGAGCAGCTACAGGAAGGATGGAGGGGTTCAGACAAGGTTTTCCAACTCCGTGCCTAAATGTCACTTTCACAGCGAAATAAGCCCAGTTTGGCCCTGTTCACTTTTGCTTAGCAGAGTCTGTATCTTCAAAACTAGACACTCTGCAGGCCTATAAGCTTGGCTGGGGGCAGAGAAGCAGAGTCTGAGCAGCTACAGGAAGGATGGAGGGGTTCAGACAAGGTTTTCCAACTCCGTGCCTAAATGTCACTTTCACAGCGAAATAAGCCCAGTTTGGCCCTGTTCACTTTTGCTTAGCAGAGTCTGTATCTTCAAAACTAGACACTCTGCAGGCCTATAAGCTTGGCTGGGGGCAGAGAAGCAGAGTCTGAGCAGCTACAGGAAGGATGGAGGGGTTCAGACAAGGTTTTCCAACTCCGTGCCTAAATGTCACTTTCACAGCGAAATAAGCCCAGTTTGGCCCTGTTCACTTTTGCTTAGCAGAGTCTGTATCTTCAAAACTAGACACTCTGCAGGCCTATAAGCTTGGCTGGGGGCAGAGAAGCAGAGTCTGAGCAGCTACAGGAAGGATGGAGGGGTTCAGACAAGGTTTTCCAACTCCGTGCCTAAATGTCACTTTCACAGCGAAATAAGCCCAGTTTGGCCCTGTTCACTTTTGCTTAGCAGAGTCTGTATCTTCAAAACTAGACACTCTGCAGGCCTATAAGCTTGGCTGGGGGCAGAGAAGCAGAGTCTGAGCAGCTACAGGAAGGATGGAGGGGTTCAGACAAGGTTTTCCAACTCCGTGCCTAAATGTCACTTTCACAGCGAAATAAGCCCAGTTTGGCCCTGTTCACTTTTGCTTAGCAGAGTCTGTATCTTCAAAACTAGACACTCTGCAGGCCTATAAGCTTGGCTGGGGGCAGAGAAGCAGAGTCTGAGCAGCTACAGGAAGGATGGAGGGGTTCAGACAAGGTTTTCCAACTCCGTGCCTAAATGTCACTTTCACAGCGAAATAAGCCCAGTTTGGCCCTGTTCACTTTTGCTTAGCAGAGTCTGTATCTTCAAAACTAGACACTCTGCAGGCCTATAAGCTTGGCTGGGGGCAGAGAAGCAGAGTCTGAGCAGCTACAGGAAGGATGGAGGGGTTCAGACAAGGTTTTCCAACTCCGTGCCTAAATGTCACTTTCACAGCGAAATAAGCCCAGTTTGGCCCTGTTCACTTTTGCTTAGCAGAGTCTGTATCTTCAAAACTAGACACTCTGCAGGCCTATAAGCTTGGCTGGGGGCAGAGAAGCAGAGTCTGAGCAGCTACAGGAAGGATGGAGGGGTTCAGACAAGGTTTTCCAACTCCGTGCCTAAATGTCACTTTCACAGCGAAATAAGCCCAGTTTGGCCCTGTTCACTTTTGCTTAGCAGAGTCTGTATCTTCAAAACTAGACACTCTGCAGGCCTATAAGCTTGGCTGGGGGCAGAGAAGCAGAGTCTGAGCAGCTACAGGAAGGATGGAGGGGTTCAGACAAGGTTTTCCAACTCCGTGCCTAAATGTCACTTTCACAGCGAAATAAGCCCAGTTTGGCCCTGTTCACTTTTGCTTAGCAGAGTCTGTATCTTCAAAACTAGACACTCTGCAGGCCTATAAGCTTGGCTGGGGGCAGAGAAGCAGAGTCTGAGCAGCTACAGGAAGGATGGAGGGGTTCAGACAAGGTTTTCCAACTCCGTGCCTAAATGTCACTTTCACAGCGAAATAAGCCCAGTTTGGCCCTGTTCACTTTTGCTTAGCAGAGTCTGTATCTTCAAAACTAGACACTCTGCAGGCCTATAAGCTTGGCTGGGGGCAGAGAAGCAGAGTCTGAGCAGCTACAGGAAGGATGGAGGGGTTCAGACAAGGTTTTCCAACTCCGTGCCTAAATGTCACTTTCACAGCGAAATAAGCCCAGTTTGGCCCTGTTCACTTTTGCTTAGCAGAGTCTGTATCTTCAAAACTAGACACTCTGCAGGCCTATAAGCTTGGCTGGGGGCAGAGAAGCAGAGTCTGAGCAGCTACAGGAAGGATGGAGGGGTTCAGACAAGGTTTTCCAACTCCGTGCCTAAATGTCACTTTCACAGCGAAATAAGCCCAGTTTGGCCCTGTTCACTTTTGCTTAGCAGAGTCTGTATCTTCAAAACTAGACACTCTGCAGGCCTATAAGCTTGGCTGGGGGCAGAGAAGCAGAGTCTGAGCAGCTACAGGAAGGATGGAGGGGTTCAGACAAGGTTTTCCAACTCCGTGCCTAAATGTCACTTTCACAGCGAAATAAGCCCAGTTTGGCCCTGTTCACTTTTGCTTAGCAGAGTCTGTATCTTCAAAACTAGACACTCTGCAGGCCTATAAGCTTGGCTGGGGGCAGAGAAGCAGAGTCTGAGCAGCTACAGGAAGGATGGAGGGGTTCAGACAAGGTTTTCCAACTCCGTGCCTAAATGTCACTTTCACAGCGAAATAAGCCCAGTTTGGCCCTGTTCACTTTTGCTTAGCAGAGTCTGTATCTTCAAAACTAGACACTCTGCAGGCCTATAAGCTTGGCTGGGGGCAGAGAAGCAGAGTCTGAGCAGCTACAGGAAGGATGGAGGGGTTCAGACAAGGTTTTCCAACTCCGTGCCTAAATGTCACTTTCACAGCGAAATAAGCCCAGTTTGGCCCTGTTCACTTTTGCTTAGCAGAGTCTGTATCTTCAAAACTAGACACTCTGCAGGCCTATAAGCTTGGCTGGGGGCAGAGAAGCAGAGTCTGAGCAGCTACAGGAAGGATGGAGGGGTTCAGACAAGGTTTTCCAACTCCGTGCCTAAATGTCACTTTCACAGCGAAATAAGCCCAGTTTGGCCCTGTTCACTTTTGCTTAGCAGAGTCTGTATCTTCAAAACTAGACACTCTGCAGGCCTATAAGCTTGGCTGGGGGCAGAGAAGCAGAGTCTGAGCAGCTACAGGAAGGATGGAGGGGTTCAGACAAGGTTTTCCAACTCCGTGCCTAAATGTCACTTTCACAGCGAAATAAGCCCAGTTTGGCCCTGTTCACTTTTGCTTAGCAGAGTCTGTATCTTCAAAACTAGACACTCTGCAGGCCTATAAGCTTGGCTGGGGGCAGAGAAGCAGAGTCTGAGCAGCTACAGGAAGGATGGAGGGGTTCAGACAAGGTTTTCCAACTCCGTGCCTAAATGTCACTTTCACAGCGAAATAAGCCCAGTTTGGCCCTGTTCACTTTTGCTTAGCAGAGTCTGTATCTTCAAAACTAGACACTCTGCAGGCCTATAAGCTTGGCTGGGGGCAGAGAAGCAGAGTCTGAGCAGCTACAGGAAGGATGGAGGGGTTCAGACAAGGTTTTCCAAGTCCGTGCCTAAATGTCACTTTCACAGCGAAATAAGCCCAGTTTGGCCCTGTTCACTTTTGCTTAGCAGAGTCTGTATCTTCAAAACTAGACACTCTGCAGGCCTATATCAGCCCAATATCAATATCAGCCCAATATCAGCATCAGCCCAATATCAGCATCAGCCCAATATCAGCATCAGCCCAATATCAGCATCAGCCCAATATCAGCATCAGCCCAATATCAGCATCAGCCCAATATCAGCATCAGCCCAATATCAGCATCAGCCCAATATCAGCATCAGCCCAATATCAGCATCAGCCCAATATCAGCATCAGCCCAATATCAGCATCAGCCCAATATCAGCATCAGCCCAATATCAGCATCAGCCCAATATCAGCATCAGCCCAATATCAGCATCAGCCCAATATCAGCATCAGCCCAATATCAGCATCAGCCCAATATCAGCATCAGCCCAATATCAGCATCAGCCCAATATCAGCATCAGCCCAATATCAGCATCAGCCCAATATCAGCATCAGCCCAATATCAGCATCAGCCCAATATCAGCATCAGCCCAATATCAGCATCAGCCCAATATCAGCATCAGCCCAATATCAGCATCAGCCCAATATCAGCATCAGCCCAATATCAGCATCAGCCCAATATCAGCATCAGCCCAATATCAGCATCAGCCCAATATCAGCATCAGCCCAATATCAGCATCAGCCCAATATCAGCATCAGCCCAATATCAGCATCAGCCCAATATCAGCATCAGCCCAATATCAGCATCAGCCCAATATCAGCATCAGCCCAATATCAGCATCAGCCCAATATCAGCATCAGCCCAATATCAGCATCAGCCCAATATCAGCATCAGCCCAATATCAGCATCAGCCCAATATCAGCATCAGCCCAATATCAGCATCAGCCCAATATCAGCATCAGCCCAATATCAGCATCAGCCCAATATCAGCATCAGCCCAATATCAGCATCAGCCCAATATCAGCATCAGCCCAATATCAGCATCAGCCCAATATCAGCATCAGCCCAATATCAGCATCAGCCCAATATCAGCATCAGCCCAATATCAGCATCAGCCCAATATCAGCATCAGCCCAATATCAGCATCAGCCCAATATCAGCATCAGCCCAATATCAGCATCAGCCCAATATCAGCATCAGCCCAATATCAGCATCAGCCCAATATCAGCATCAGCCCAATATCAGCATCAGCCCAATATCAGCATCAGCCCAATATCAGCATCAGCCCAATATCAGCATCAGCCCAATATCAGCATCAGCCCAATATCAGCATCAGCCCAATATCAGCATCAGCCCAATATCAGCATCAGCCCAATATCAGCATCAGCCCAATATCAGCATCAGCCCAATATCAGCATCAGCCCAATATCAGCATCAGCCCAATATCAGCATCAGCCCAATATCAGCATCAGCCCAATATCAGCATCAGCCCAATATCAGCATCAGCCCAATATCAGCATCAGCCCAATATCAGCATCAGCCCAATATCAGCATCAGCCCAATATCAGCATCAGCCCAATATCAGCATCAGCCCAATATCAGCATCAGCCCAATATCAGCATCAGCCCAATATCAGCATCAGCCCAATATCAGCATCAGCCCAATATCAGCATCAGCCCAATATCAGCATCAGCCCAATATCAGCATCAGCCCAATATCAGCATCAGCCCAATATCAGCATCAGCCCAATATCAGCATCAGCCCAATATCAGCATCAGCCCAATATCAGCATCAGCCCAATATCAGCATCAGCCCAATATCAGCATCAGCCCAATATCAGCATCAGCCCAATATCAGCATCAGCCCAATATCAGCATCAGCCCAATATCAGCATCAGCCCAATATCAGCATCAGCTGATATTATATCATATTGGGCTGCTTCTCTGCCCCCAGCCAAGCTTATAGGCCTGCAGAGTGTCTAGGGCTGATGCTGATATTGGGCTGATGCTGATATTGGGCTGATGCTGATATTGGGCTGATGCTGATATTGGGCTGATGCTGATATTGGGCTGATGCTGATATTGGGCTGATGCTGATATTGGGCTGATGCTGATATTGGGCTGATGCTGATATTGGGCTGATGCTGATATTGGGCTGATGCTGATATTGGGCTGATGCTGATATTGGGCTGATGCTGATATTGGGCTGATGCTGATATTGGGCTGATGCTGATATTGGGCTGATGCTGATATTGGGCTGATGCTGATATTGGGCTGATGCTGATATTGGGCTGATGCTGATATTGGGCTGATGCTGATATTGGGCTGATGCTGATATTGGGCTGATGCTGATATTGGGCTGATGCTGATATTGGGCTGATGCTGATATTGGGCTGATGCTGATATTGGGCTGATGCTGATATTGGGCTGATGCTGATATTGGGCTGATGCTGATATTGGGCTGATGCTGATATTGGGCTGATGCTGATAGTGGGCTGATGCTGATATTGGGCTGATGCTGATATTGGGCTGATGCTGATATTGGGCTGATGCTGATATTGGGCTGATGCTGATATTGGGCTGATGCTGATATTGGGCTGATGCTGATATTGGGCTGATGCTGATATTGGGCTGATGCTGATATTGGGCTGATGATGCTGATATTGGGCTGATGCTGATATTGGGCTGATGCTGATATTGGGCTGATGCTGATATTGGGCTGATGCTGATATTGGGCTGATGCTGATATTGGGCTGATGCTGATATTGGGCTGATGCTGATATTGGGCTGATGCTGATATTGGGCTGATGCTGATATTGGGCTGATGCTGATATTGGGCTGATGCTGATATTGGGCTGATGCTGATATTGGGCTGATGCTGATATTGGGCTGATGCTGATATTGGGCTGATGCTGATATTGGGCTGATGCTGATATTGGGCTGATGCTGATATTGGGCTGATGCTGATATTGGGCTGATGCTGATATTGGGCTGATGCTGATATTGGGCTGATGCTGATATTGGGCTGATGCTGATATTGGGCTGATGCTGATATTGGGCTGATGCTGATATTGGGCTGATGCTGATATTGGGCTGATGCTGATATTGGGCTGATGCTGATATTGGGCTGATGCTGATATTGGGCTGATGCTGATATTGGAAACCTTGTCTGAACCCCTCCATCCTTCCTGTAGCTGCTCAGACTCTGCTTCTCTGCCCCCAGCCAAGCTTATAGGCCTGCAGAGTGTCTAGTTTTGAAGATACAGACTCTGCTAAGCAAAAGTGAACAGGGCCAAACTGGGCTTATTTCGCTGTGAAAGTGACATTTAGGCACGGAGTTGGAAAACCTTGTCTGAACCCCTCCATCCTTCCTGTAGCTGCTCAGACTCTGCTTCTCTGCCCCCAGCCAAGCTTATAGGCCTGCAGAGTGTCTAGTTTTGAAGATACAGACTCTGCTAAGCAAAAGTGAACAGGGCCAAACTGGGCTTATTTCGCTGTGAAAGTGACATTTAGGCACGGAGTTGGAAAACCTTGTCTGAACCCCTCCATCCTTCCTGTAGCTGCTCAGACTCTGCTTCTCTGCCCCCAGCCAAGCTTATAGGCCTGCAGAGTGTCTAGTTTTGAAGATACAGACTCTGCTAAGCAAAAGTGAACAGGGCCAAACTGGGCTTATTTCGCTGTGAAAGTGACATTTAGGCACGGAGTTGGAAAACCTTGTCTGAACCCCTCCATCCTTCCTGTAGCTGCTCAGACTCTGCTTCTCTGCCCCCAGCCAAGCTTATAGGCCTGCAGAGTGTCTAGTTTTGAAGATACAGACTCTGCTAAGCAAAAGTGAACAGGGCCAAACTGGGCTTATTTCGCTGTGAAAGTGACATTTAGGCACGGAGTTGGAAAACCTTGTCTGAACCCCTCCATCCTTCCTGTAGCTGCTCAGACTCTGCTTCTCTGCCCCCAGCCAAGCTTATAGGCCTGCAGAGTGTCTAGTTTTGAAGATACAGACTCTGCTAAGCAAAAGTGAACAGGGCCAAACTGGGCTTATTTCGCTGTGAAAGTGACATTTAGGCACGGAGTTGGAAAACCTTGTCTGAACCCCTCCATCCTTCCTGTAGCTGCTCAGACTCTGCTTCTCTGCCCCCAGCCAAGCTTATAGGCCTGCAGAGTGTCTAGTTTTGAAGATACAGACTCTGCTAAGCAAAAGTGAACAGGGCCAAACTGGGCTTATTTCGCTGTGAAAGTGACATTTAGGCACGGAGTTGGAAAACCTTGTCTGAACCCCTCCATCCTTCCTGTAGCTGCTCAGACTCTGCTTCTCTGCCCCCAGCCAAGCTTATAGGCCTGCAGAGTGTCTAGTTTTGAAGATACAGACTCTGCTAAGCAAAAGTGAACAGGGCCAAACTGGGCTTATTTCGCTGTGAAAGTGACATTTAGGCACGGAGTTGGAAAACCTTGTCTGAACCCCTCCATCCTTCCTGTAGCTGCTCAGACTCTGCTTCTCTGCCCCCAGCCAAGCTTATAGGCCTGCAGAGTGTCTAGTTTTGAAGATACAGACTCTGCTAAGCAAAAGTGAACAGGGCCAAACTGGGCTTATTTCGCTGTGAAAGTGACATTTAGGCACGGAGTTGGAAAACCTTGTCTGAACCCCTCCATCCTTCCTGTAGCTGCTCAGACTCTGCTTCTCTGCCCCCAGCCAAGCTTATAGGCCTGCAGAGTGTCTAGTTTTGAAGATACAGACTCTGCTAAGCAAAAGTGAACAGGGCCAAACTGGGCTTATTTCGCTGTGAAAGTGACATTTAGGCACGGAGTTGGAAAACCTTGTCTGAACCCCTCCATCCTTCCTGTAGCTGCTCAGACTCTGCTTCTCTGCCCCCAGCCAAGCTTATAGGCCTGCAGAGTGTCTAGTTTTGAAGATACAGACTCTGCTAAGCAAAAGTGAACAGGGCCAAACTGGGCTTATTTCGCTGTGAAAGTGACATTTAGGCACGGAGTTGGAAAACCTTGTCTGAACCCCTCCATCCTTCCTGTAGCTGCTCAGACTCTGCTTCTCTGCCCCCAGCCAAGCTTATAGGCCTGCAGAGTGTCTAGTTTTGAAGATACAGACTCTGCTAAGCAAAAGTGAACAGGGCCAAACTGGGCTTATTTCGCTGTGAAAGTGACATTTAGGCACGGAGTTGGAAAACCTTGTCTGAACCCCTCCATCCTTCCTGTAGCTGCTCAGACTCTGCTTCTCTGCCCCCAGCCAAGCTTATAGGCCTGCAGAGTGTCTAGTTTTGAAGATACAGACTCTGCTAAGCAAAAGTGAACAGGGCCAAACTGGGCTTATTTCGCTGTGAAAGTGACATTTAGGCACGGAGTTGGAAAACCTTGTCTGAACCCCTCCATCCTTCCTGTAGCTGCTCAGACTCTGCTTCTCTGCCCCCAGCCAAGCTTATAGGCCTGCAGAGTGTCTAGTTTTGAAGATACAGACTCTGCTAAGCAAAAGTGAACAGGGCCAAACTGGGCTTATTTCGCTGTGAAAGTGACATTTAGGCACGGAGTTGGAAAACCTTGTCTGAACCCCTCCATCCTTCCTGTAGCTGCTCAGACTCTGCTTCTCTGCCCCCAGCCAAGCTTATAGGCCTGCAGAGTGTCTAGTTTTGAAGATACAGACTCTGCTAAGCAAAAGTGAACAGGGCCAAACTGGGCTTATTTCGCTGTGAAAGTGACATTTAGGCACGGAGTTGGAAAACCTTGTCTGAACCCCTCCATCCTTCCTGTAGCTGCTCAGACTCTGCTTCTCTGCCCCCAGCCAAGCTTATAGGCCTGCAGAGTGTCTAGTTTTGAAGATACAGACTCTGCTAAGCAAAAGTGAACAGGGCCAAACTGGGCTTATTTCGCTGTGAAAGTGACATTTAGGCACGGAGTTGGAAAACCTTGTCTGAACCCCTCCATCCTTCCTGTAGCTGCTCAGACTCTGCTTCTCTGCCCCCAGCCAAGCTTATAGGCCTGCAGAGTGTCTAGTTTTGAAGATACAGACTCTGCTAAGCAAAAGTGAACAGGGCCAAACTGGGCTTATTTCGCTGTGAAAGTGACATTTAGGCACGGAGTTGGAAAACCTTGTCTGAACCCCTCCATCCTTCCTGTAGCTGCTCAGACTCTGCTTCTCTGCCCCCAGCCAAGCTTATAGGCCTGCAGAGTGTCTAGTTTTGAAGATACAGACTCTGCTAAGCAAAAGTGAACAGGGCCAAACTGGGCTTATTTCGCTGTGAAAGTGACATTTAGGCACGGAGTTGGAAAACCTTGTCTGAACCCCTCCATCCTTCCTGTAGCTGCTCAGACTCTGCTTCTCTGCCCCCAGCCAAGCTTATAGGCCTGCAGAGTGTCTAGTTTTGAAGATACAGACTCTGCTAAGCAAAAGTGAACAGGGCCAAACTGGGCTTATTTCGCTGTGAAAGTGACATTTAGGCACGGAGTTGGAAAACCTTGTCTGAACCCCTCCATCCTTCGTGTAGCTGCTCAGACTCTGCTTCTCTGCCCCCAGCCAAGCTTATAGGCCTGCAGAGTGTCTAGTTTTGAAGATACAGACTCTGCTAAGCAAAAGTGAACAGGGCCAAACTGGGCTTATTTCGCTGTGAAAGTGACATTTAGGCACGGAGTTGGAAAACCTTGTCTGAACCCCTCCATCCTTCCTGTAGCTGCTCAGACTCTGCTTCTCTGCCCCCAGCCAAGCTTATAGGCCTGCAGAGTGTCTAGTTTTGAAGATACAGACTCTGCTAAGCAAAAGTGAACAGGGCCAAACTGGGCTTATTTCGCTGTGAAAGTGACATTTAGGCACGGAGTTGGAAAACCTTGTCTGAACCCCTCCATCCTTCCTGTAGCTGCTCAGACTCTGCTTCTCTGCCCCCAGCCAAGCTTATAGGCCTGCAGAGTGTCTAGTTTTGAAGATACAGACTCTGCTAAGCAAAAGTGAACAGGGCCAAACTGGGCTTATTTCGCTGTGAAAGTGACATTTAGGCACGGAGTTGGAAAACCTTGTCTGAACCCCTCCATCCTTCCTGTAGCTGCTCAGACTCTGCTTCTCTGCCCCCAGCCAAGCTTATAGGCCTGCAGAGTGTCTAGTTTTGAAGATACAGACTCTGCTAAGCAAAAGTGAACAGGGCCAAACTGGGCTTATTTCGCTGTGAAAGTGACATTTAGGCACGGAGTTGGAAAACCTTGTCTGAACCCCTCCATCCTTCCTGTAGCTGCTCAGACTCTGCTTCTCTGCCCCCAGCCAAGCTTATAGGCCTGCAGAGTGTCTAGTTTTGAAGATACAGACTCTGCTAAGCAAAAGTGAACAGGGCCAAACTGGGCTTATTTCGCTGTGAAAGTGACATTTAGGCACGGAGTTGGAAAACCTTGTCTGAACCCCTCCATCCTTCCTGTAGCTGCTCAGACTCTGCTTCTCTGCCCCCAGCCAAGCTTATAGGCCTGCAGAGTGTCTAGTTTTGAAGATACAGACTCTGCTAAGCAAAAGTGAACAGGGCCAAACTGGGCTTATTTCGCTGTGAAAGTGACATTTAGGCACGGAGTTGGAAAACCTTGTCTGAACCCCTCCATCCTTCCTGTAGCTGCTCAGACTCTGCTTCTCTGCCCCCAGCCAAGCTTATAGGCCTGCAGAGTGTCTAGTTTTGAAGATACAGACTCTGCTAAGCAAAAGTGAACAGGGCCAAACTGGGCTTATTTCGCTGTGAAAGTGACATTTAGGCACGGAGTTGGAAAACCTTGTCTGAACCCCTCCATCCTTCCTGTAGCTGCTCAGACTCTGCTTCTCTGCCCCCAGCCAAGCTTATAGGCCTGCAGAGTGTCTAGTTTTGAAGATACAGACTCTGCTAAGCAAAAGTGAACAGGGCCAAACTGGGCTTATTTCGCTGTGAAAGTGACATTTAGGCACGGAGTTGGAAAACCTTGTCTGAACCCCTCCATCCTTCCTGTAGCTGCTCAGACTCTGCTTCTCTGCCCCCAGCCAAGCTTATAGGCCTGCAGAGTGTCTAGTTTTGAAGATACAGACTCTGCTAAGCAAAAGTGAACAGGGCCAAACTGGGCTTATTTCGCTGTGAAATTTCGATGTCACTTTCACAGCGAAATAAGCCCAGTTTGGCCCTGTTCACTTTTGCTTAGCAGAGTCTGTATCTTCAAAACTAGACACTCTGCAGGCCTATAAGCTTGGCTGGGGGCAGAGAAGCAGAGTCTGAGCAGCTACAGGAAGGATGGAGGGGTTCAGACAAGGTTTTCCAACTCCGTGCCTAAATGTCACTTTCACAGCGAAATAAGCCCAGTTTGGCCCTGTTCACTTTTGCTTAGCAGAGTCTGTATCTTCAAAACTAGACACTCTGCAGGCCTATAAGCTTGGCTGGGGGCAGAGAAGCAGAGTCTGAGCAGCTACAGGAAGGATGGAGGGGTTCAGACAAGGTTTTCCAACTCCGTGCCTAAATGTCACTTTCACAGCGAAATAAGCCCAGTTTGGCCCTGTTCACTTTTGCTTAGCAGAGTCTGTATCTTCAAAACTAGACACTCTGCAGGCCTATAAGCTTGGCTGGGGGCAGAGAAGCAGAGTCTGAGCAGCTACAGGAAGGATGGAGGGGTTCAGACAAGGTTTTCCAACTCCGTGCCTAAATGTCACTTTCACAGCGAAATAAGCCCAGTTTGGCCCTGTTCACTTTTGCTTAGCAGAGTCTGTATCTTCAAAACTAGACACTCTGCAGGCCTATAAGCTTGGCTGGGGGCAGAGAAGCAGAGT
Source organism: Electrona antarctica (assembly GCF_951216825.1). NCBI lineage: Eukaryota > Metazoa > Chordata > Actinopteri > Myctophiformes > Myctophidae > Electrona > Electrona antarctica. The sequence goes on along the minus strand of NC_136799.1, from coordinate 47,718,951 downwards.
CTGAGCAGCTACAGGAAGGATGGAGGGGTTCAGACAAGGTTTTCCAACTCCGTGCCTAAATGTCACTTTCACAGCGAAATAAGCCCAGTTTGGCCCTGTTCACTTTTGCTTAGCAGAGTCTGTATCTTCAAAACTAGACACTCTGCAGGCCTATAAGCTTGGCTGGGGGCAGAGAAGCAGAGTCTGAGCAGCTACAGGAAGGATGGAGGGGTTCAGACAAGGTTTTCCAACTCCGTGCCTAAATGTCACTTTCACAGCGAAATAAGCCCAGTTTGGCCCTGTTCACTTTTGCTTAGCAGAGTCTGTATCTTCAAAACTAGACACTCTGCAGGCCTATAAGCTTGGCTGGGGGCAGAGAAGCAGAGTCTGAGCAGCTACAGGAAGGATGGAGGGGTTCAGACAAGGTTTTCCAACTCCGTGCCTAAATGTCACTTTCACAGCGAAATAAGCCCAGTTTGGCCCTGTTCACTTTTGCTTAGCAGAGTCTGTATCTTCAAAACTAGACACTCTGCAGGCCTATAAGCTTGGCTGGGGGCAGAGAAGCAGAGTCTGAGCAGCTACAGGAAGGATGGAGGGGTTCAGACAAGGTTTTCCAACTCCGTGCCTAAATGTCACTTTCACAGCGAAATAAGCCCAGTTTGGCCCTGTTCACTTTTGCTTAGCAGAGTCTGTATCTTCAAAACTAGACACTCTGCAGGCCTATAAGCTTGGCTGGGGGCAGAGAAGCAGAGTCTGAGCAGCTACAGGAAGGATGGAGGGGTTCAGACAAGGTTTTCCAACTCCGTGCCTAAATGTCACTTTCACAGCGAAATAAGCCCAGTTTGGCCCTGTTCACTTTTGCTTAGCAGAGTCTGTATCTTCAAAACTAGACACTCTGCAGGCCTATAAGCTTGGCTGGGGGCAGAGAAGCAGAGTCTGAGCAGCTACAGGAAGGATGGAGGGGTTCAGACAAGGTTTTCCAACTCCGTGCCTAAATGTCACTTTCACAGCGAAATAAGCCCAGTTTGGCCCTGTTCACTTTTGCTTAGCAGAGTCTGTATCTTCAAAACTAGACACTCTGCAGGCCTATAAGCTTGGCTGGGGGCAGAGAAGCAGAGTCTGAGCAGCTACAGGAAGGATGGAGGGGTTCAGACAAGGTTTTCCAACTCCGTGCCTAAATGTCACTTTCACAGCGAAATAAGCCCAGTTTGGCCCTGTTCACTTTTGCTTAGCAGAGTCTGTATCTTCAAAACTAGACACTCTGCAGGCCTATAAGCTTGGCTGGGGGCAGAGAAGCAGAGTCTGAGCAGCTACAGGAAGGATGGAGGGGTTCAGACAAGGTTTTCCAACTCCGTGCCTAAATGTCACTTTCACAGCGAAATAAGCCCAGTTTGGCCCTGTTCACTTTTGCTTAGCAGAGTCTGTATCTTCAAAACTAGACACTCTGCAGGCCTATAAGCTTGGCTGGGGGCAGAGAAGCAGAGTCTGAGCAGCTACAGGAAGGATGGAGGGGTTCAGACAAGGTTTTCCAACTCCGTGCCTAAATGTCACTTTCACAGCGAAATAAGCCCAGTTTGGCCCTGTTCACTTTTGCTTAGCAGAGTCTGTATCTTCAAAACTAGACACTCTGCAGGCCTATAAGCTTGGCTGGGGGCAGAGAAGCAGAGTCTGAGCAGCTACAGGAAGGATGGAGGGGTTCAGACAAGGTTTTCCAACTCCGTGCCTAAATGTCACTTTCACAGCGAAATAAGCCCAGTTTGGCCCTGTTCACTTTTGCTTAGCAGAGTCTGTATCTTCAAAACTAGACACTCTGCAGGCCTATAAGCTTGGCTGGGGGCAGAGAAGCAGAGTCTGAGCAGCTACAGGAAGGATGGAGGGGTTCAGACAAGGTTTTCCAACTCCGTGCCTAAATGTCACTTTCACAGCGAAATAAGCCCAGTTTGGCCCTGTTCACTTTTGCTTAGCAGAGTCTGTATCTTCAAAACTAGACACTCTGCAGGCCTATAAGCTTGGCTGGGGGCAGAGAAGCAGAGTCTGAGCAGCTACAGGAAGGATGGAGGGGTTCAGACAAGGTTTTCCAACTCCGTGCCTAAATGTCACTTTCACAGCGAAATAAGCCCAGTTTGGCCCTGTTCACTTTTGCTTAGCAGAGTCTGTATCTTCAAAACTAGACACTCTGCAGGCCTATAAGCTTGGCTGGGGGCAGAGAAGCAGAGTCTGAGCAGCTACAGGAAGGATGGAGGGGTTCAGACAAGGTTTTCCAACTCCGTGCCTAAATGTCACTTTCACAGCGAAATAAGCCCAGTTTGGCCCTGTTCACTTTTGCTTAGCAGAGTCTGTATCTTCAAAACTAGACACTCTGCAGGCCTATAAGCTTGGCTGGGGGCAGAGAAGCAGAGTCTGAGCAGCTACAGGAAGGATGGAGGGGTTCAGACAAGGTTTTCCAACTCCGTGCCTAAATGTCACTTTCACAGCGAAATAAGCCCAGTTTGGCCCTGTTCACTTTTGCTTAGCAGAGTCTGTATCTTCAAAACTAGACACTCTGCAGGCCTATAAGCTTGGCTGGGGGCAGAGAAGCAGAGTCTGAGCAGCTACAGGAAGGATGGAGGGGTTCAGACAAGGTTTTCCAACTCCGTGCCTAAATGTCACTTTCACAGCGAAATAAGCCCAGTTTGGCCCTGTTCACTTTTGCTTAGCAGAGTCTGTATCTTCAAAACTAGACACTCTGCAGGCCTATAAGCTTGGCTGGGGGCAGAGAAGCAGAGTCTGAGCAGCTACAGGAAGGATGGAGGGGTTCAGACAAGGTTTTCCAACTCCGTGCCTAAATGTCACTTTCACAGCGAAATAAGCCCAGTTTGGCCCTGTTCACTTTTGCTTAGCAGAGTCTGTATCTTCAAAACTAGACACTCTGCAGGCCTATAAGCTTGGCTGGGGGCAGAGAAGCAGAGTCTGAGCAGCTACAGGAAGGATGGAGGGGTTCAGACAAGGTTTTCCAACTCCGTGCCTAAATGTCACTTTCACAGCGAAATAAGCCCAGTTTGGCCCTGTTCACTTTTGCTTAGCAGAGTCTGTATCTTCAAAACTAGACACTCTGCAGGCCTATAAGCTTGGCTGGGGGCAGAGAAGCAGAGTCTGAGCAGCTACAGGAAGGATGGAGGGGTTCAGACAAGGTTTTCCAACTCCGTGCCTAAATGTCACTTTCACAGCGAAATAAGCCCAGTTTGGCCCTGTTCACTTTTGCTTAGCAGAGTCTGTATCTTCAAAACTAGACACTCTGCAGGCCTATAAGCTTGGCTGGGGGCAGAGAAGCAGAGTCTGAGCAGCTACAGGAAGGATGGAGGGGTTCAGACAAGGTTTTCCAACTCCGTGCCTAAATGTCACTTTCACAGCGAAATAAGCCCAGTTTGGCCCTGTTCACTTTTGCTTAGCAGAGTCTGTATCTTCAAAACTAGACACTCTGCAGGCCTATAAGCTTGGCTGGGGGCAGAGAAGCAGAGTCTGAGCAGCTACAGGAAGGATGGAGGGGTTCAGACAAGGTTTTCCAACTCCGTGCCTAAATGTCACTTTCACAGCGAAATAAGCCCAGTTTGGCCCTGTTCACTTTTGCTTAGCAGAGTCTGTATCTTCAAAACGAGACACTCTGCAGGCCTATAAGCTTGGCTGGGGGCAGAGAAGCAGAGTCTGAGCAGCTACAGGAAGGATGGAGGGGTTCAGACAAGGTTTTCCAACTCCGTGCCTAAATGTCACTTTCACAGCGAAATAAGCCCAGTTTGGCCCTGTTCACTTTTGCTTAGCAGAGTCTGTATCTTCAAAACTAGACACTCTGCAGGCCTATAAGCTTGGCTGGGGGCAGAGAAGCAGAGTCTGAGCAGCTACAGGAAGGATGGAGGGGTTCAGACAAGGTTTTCCAACTCCGTGCCTAAATGTCACTTTCACAGCGAAATAAGCCCAGTTTGGCCCTGTTCACTTTTGCTTAGCAGAGTCTGTATCTTCAAAACTAGACACTCTGCAGGCCTATAAGCTTGGCTGGGGGCAGAGAAGCAGAGTCTGAGCAGCTACAGGAAGGATGGAGGGGTTCAGACAAGGTTTTCCAACTCCGTGCCTAAATGTCACTTTCACAGCGAAATAAGCCCAGTTTGGCCCTGTTCACTTTTGCTTAGCAGAGTCTGTATCTTCAAAACTAGACACTCTGCAGGCCTATAAGCTTGGCTGGGGGCAGAGAAGCAGAGTCTGAGCAGCTACAGGAAGGATGGAGGGGTTCAGACAAGGTTTTCCAACTCCGTGCCTAAATGTCACTTTCACAGCGAAATAAGCCCAGTTTGCCCTGTTCACTTTTGCTTAGCAGAGTCTGTATCTTAAAAACTAGACACTCTGCAGGCCTATAAGCTTGGCTGGGGCAGAGAAGCAGAGTCTGAGCAGCTACAGGAAGGATGGAGGGGTTCAGACAAGGTTTTCCAACTCCGTGCCTAAATGTCACTTTCACAGCGAAATAAGCCCAGTTTGGCCCTGTTCACTTTTGCTTAGCAGAGTCTGTATCTTCAAAACTAGACACTCTGCAGGCCTATAAGCTTGGCTGGGGGCAGAGAAGCAGAGTCTGAGCAGCTACAGGAAGGATGGAGGGGTTCAGACAAGGTTTTCCAACTCCGTGCCTAAATGTCACTTTCACAGCGAAATAAGCCCAGTTTGGCCCTGTTCACTTTTGCTTAGCAGAGTCTGTATCTTCAAAACTAGACACTCTGCAGGCCTATAAGCTTGGCTGGGGGCAGAGAAGCAGAGTCTGAGCAGCTACAGGAAGGATGGAGGGGTTCAGACAAGGTTTTCCAACTCCGTGCCTAAATGTCACTTTCACAGCGAAATAAGCCCAGTTTGGCCCTGTTCACTTTTGCTTAGCAGAGTCTGTATCTTCAAAACTAGACACTCTGCAGGCCTATAAGCTTGGCTGGGGGCAGAGAAGCAGAGTCTGAGCAGCTACAGGAAGGATGGAGGGGTTCAGACAAGGTTTTCCAACTCCGTGCCTAAATGTCACTTTCACAGCGAAATAAGCCCAGTTTGGCCCTGTTCACTTTTGCTTAGCAGAGTCTGTATCTTCAAAACTAGACACTCTGCAGGCCTATAAGCTTGGCTGGGGGCAGAGAAGCAGAGTCTGAGCAGCTACAGGAAGGATGGAGGGGTTCAGACAAGGTTTTCCAACTCCGTGCCTAAATGTCACTTTCACAGCGAAATAAGCCCAGTTTGGCCCTGTTCACTTTTGCTTAGCAGAGTCTGTATCTTCAAAACTAGACACTCTGCAGGCCTATAAGCTTGGCTGGGGGCAGAGAAGCAGAGTCTGAGCAGCTACAGGAAGGATGGAGGGGTTCAGACAAGGTTTTCCAACTCCGTGCCTAAATGTCACTTTCACAGCGAAATAAGCCCAGTTTGGCCCTGTTCACTTTTGCTTAGCAGAGTCTGTATCTTCAAAACTAGACACTCTGCAGGCCTATAAGCTTGGCTGGGGGCAGAGAAGCAGAGTCTGAGCAGCTACAGGAAGGATGGAGGGGTTCAGACAAGGTTTTCCAACTCCGTGCCTAAATGTCACTTTCACAGCGAAATAAGCCCAGTTTGGCCCTGTTCACTTTGCTTAGCAGAGTCTGTATCTTAAAAACTAGACACTCTGCAGGCCTATAAGCTTGGCTGGGGGCAGAGAAGCAGAGTCTGAGCAGCTACAGGAAGGATGGAGGGGTTCAGACAAGGTTTTCCAACTCCGTGCCTAAATGTCACTTTCACAGCGAATAAGCCCAGTTTGGCCCCTGTTCACTTTTGCTTAGCAGAGTCTGTATCTTCAAAACTAGACACTCTGCAGGCCTATAAGCTTGGCTGGGGGCAGAGAAGCAGAGTCTGAGCAGCTACAGGAAGGATGGAGGGGTTCAGACAAGGTTTTCCAACTCCGTGCCTAAATGTCACTTTCACAGCGAAATAAGCCCAGTTTGGCCCTGTTCACTTTTGCTTAGCAGAGTCTGTATCTTCAAAACTAGACACTCTGCAGGCCTATAAGCTTGGCTGGGGGCAGAGAAGCAGAGTCTGAGCAGCTACAGGAAGGATGGAGGGGTTCAGACAAGGTTTTCCAACTCCGTGCCTAAATGTCACTTTCACAGCGAAATAAGCCCAGTTTGGCCCTGTTCACTTTTGCTTAGCAGAGTCTGTATCTTCAAAACTAGACACTCTGCAGGCCTATAAGCTTGGCTGGGGGCAGAGAAGCAGAGTCTGAGCAGCTACAGGAAGGATGGAGGGGTTCAGACAAGGTTTTCCAACTCCGTGCCTAAATGTCACTTTCACAGCGAAATAAGCCCAGTTTGGCCCTGTTCACTTTTGCTTAGCAGAGTCTGTATCTTCAAAACTAGACACTCTGCAGGCCTATACGCTTGGCTGGGGGCAGAGAAGCAGAGTCTGAGCAGCTACAGGAAGGATGGAGGGGTTCAGACAAGGTTTCCAATATCAGCATCAGCCCAATATCAGCATCAGCCCAATATCAGCATCAGCCCAATATCAGCATCAGCCCAATATCAGCATCAGCCCAATATCAGCATCAGCCCAATATCAGCATCAGCCCAATATCAGCATCAGCCCAATATCAGCATCAGCCCAATATCAGCATCAGCCCAATATCAGCATCAGCCCAATATCAGCATCAGCCCAATATCAGCATCAGCCCAATATCAGCATCAGCCCAATATCAGCATCAGCCCAATATCAGCATCAGCCCAATATCAGCATCAGCCCAATATCAGCATCAGCCCAATATCAGCATCAGCCCAATATCAGCATCAGCCCAATATCAGCATCAGCCCAATATCAGCATCAGCCCAATATCAGCATCAGCCCAATATCAGCATCAGCCCAATATCAGCATCAGCCCAATATCAGCATCAGCCCAATATCAGCATCAGCCCAATATCAGCATCAGCCCAATATCAGCATCAGCCCAATATCAGCATCAGCCCAATATCAGCATCAGCCCAATATCAGCATCAGCCCAATATCAGCATCAGCCCAATATCAGCATCATCAGCCCAATATCAGCATCAGCCCAATATCAGCATCAGCCCAATATCAGCATCAGCCCAATATCAGCATCAGCCCAATATCAGCATCAGCCCAATATCAGCATCAGCCCAATATCAGCATCAGCCCAATATCAGCATCAGCCCAATATCAGCATCAGCCCAATATCAGCATCAGCCCAATATCAGCATCAGCCCAATATCAGCATCAGCCCAATATCAGCATCAGCCCAATATCAGCATCAGCCCAATATCAGCATCAGCCCAATATCAGCATCAGCCCAATATCAGCATCAGCCCAATATCAGCATCAGCCCAATATCAGCATCAGCCCAATATCAGCATCAGCCCAATATCAGCATCAGCCCAATATCAGCATCAGCCCAATATCAGCATCAGCCCAATATCAGCATCAGCCCAATATCAGCATCAGCCCAATATCAGCATCAGCCCAATATCAGCATCAGCCCAATATCAGCATCAGCCCAATATCAGCATCAGCCCAATATCAGCATCAGCCCAATATCAGCATCAGCCCAATATCAGCATCAGCCCAATATCAGCATCAGCCCAATATCAGCATCAGCCCAATATCAGCATCAGCCCAATATCAGCATCAGCCCAATATCAGCATCAGCCCAATATCAGCATCAGCCCAATATCCCAGCCCATTCAGCCCTAGACACTCTGCAGGCCTATAAGCTTGGCTGGGGGCAGAGAAGCAGCCCAATATGATATAATATCAGCTGATGCTGATATTGGGCTGATGCTGATATTGGGCTGATGCTGATATTGGGCTGATGCTGATATTGGGCTGATGCTGATATTGGGCTGATGCTGATATTGGGCTGATGCTGATATTGGCTGATGCTGATATTGGGCTGATGCTGATATTGGGCTGATGCTGATATTGGGCTGATGCTGATATTGGGCTGATGCTGATATTGGGCTGATGCTGATATTGGGCTGATGCTGATATTGGGCTGATGCTGATATTGGGCTGATGCTGATATTGGGCTGATGCTGATATTGGGCTGATGCTGATATTGGGCTGATGCTGATATTGGGCTATATTGGGCTGATGCTGATATTGGGCTGATGCTGATATTGGGCTGATGCTGATATTGGGCTGATGCTGATATTGGGCTGATGCTGATATTGGGCTGATGCTGATATTGGGCTGATGCTGATATTGGGCTGATGCTGATATTGGGCTGATGCTGATATTGGGCTGATGCTGATATTGGGCTGATGCTGATATTGGGCTGATGCTGATATTGGGCTGATGCTGATATTGGGCTGATGCTGATATTGGGCTGATGCTGATATTGGGCTGATGCTGATATTGGGCTGATGCTGATATTGGGCTGATGCTGATATTGGGCTGATGCTGATATTGGGCTGATGCTGATATTGGGCTGATGCTGATATTGGGCTGATGCTGATATTGGGCTGATGCTGATATTGGGCTGATGCTGATATTGGGCTGATGCTGATATTGGGCTGATGCTGATATTGGGCTGATGCTGATATTGGGCTGATGCTGATATTGGGCTGATGCTGATATTGGGCTGATGCTGATATTGGGCTGATGCTGATATTGGGCTGATGCTGATATTGGGCTGATGCTGATATTGGGCTGATGCTGATATTGGGCTGATGCTGATATTGGGCTGATGCTGATATTGGGCTGATGCTGATATTGGGCTGATGCTGATATTGGGCTGATGCTGATATTGGGCTGATGCTGATATTGGGCTGATGCTGATATTGGGCTGATGCTGATATTGGGCTGATGCTGATATTGGGCTGATGCTGATATTGGGCTGATGCTGATATTGGGCTGATGCTGATATTGGGCTGATGCTGATATTGGGCTGATGCTGATATTGGGCTGATGCTGATATTGGGCTGATGCTGATATTGGGCTGATGCTGATATTGGGCTGATGCTGATATTGGGCTGATGCTGATATTGGGCTGATGCTGATATTGGGCTGATGCTGATATTGGGCTGATGCTGATATTGGGCTGATGCTGATATTGGGCTGATGCTGATATTGGGCTGATGCTGATATTGGGCTGATGCTGATATTGGGCTGATGCTGATATTGGGCTGATGCTGATATTGGGCTGATGCTGATATTGGGCTGATGCTGATATTGGGCTGATGCTGATATTGGGCTGATGCTGATATTGGGCTGATGCTGATATTGGGCTGATGCTGATATTGGGCTGATGCTGATATTGGGCTGATGCTGATATTGGGCTGATGCTGATATTGGGCTGATGCTGATATTGGGCTGATGCTGATATTGGGCTGATGCTGATATTGGGCTGATGCTGATATTGGGCTGATATTGATATTGGGCTGATATTGATATTGGGCTGATATAGGCCTGCAGAGTGTCTAGTTTTGAAGATACAGACTCTGCTAAGCAAAAGTGAACAGGGCCAAACTGGGCTTATTTCGCTGTGAAAGTGACATTTAGGCACGGAGCTTGGAAAACCTTGTCTGAACCCCTCCATCCTTCCTGTAGCTGCTCAGACTCTGCTTCTCTGCCCCCAGCCAAGCTTATAGGCCTGCAGAGTGTCTAGTTTTGAAGATACAGACTCTGCTAAGCAAAAGTGAACAGGGCCAAACTGGGCTTATTTCGCTGTGAAAGTGACATTTAGGCACGGAGTTGGAAAACCTTGTCTGAACCCCTCCATCCTTCCTGTAGCTGCTCAGACTCTGCTTCTCTGCCCCCAGCCAAGCTTATAGGCCTGCAGAGTGTCTAGTTTTGAAGATACAGACTCTGCTAAGCAAAAGTGAACAGGGCCAAACTGGGCTTATTTCGCTGTGAAAGTGACATTTAGGCACGGAGTTGGAAAACCTTGTCTGAACCCCTCCATCCTTCCTGTAGCTGCTCAGACTCTGCTTCTCTGCCCCCAGCCAAGCTTATAGGCCTGCAGAGTGTCTAGTTTTGAAGATACAGACTCTGCTAAGCAAAAGTGAACAGGGCCAAACTGGGCTTATTTCGCTGTGAAAGTGACATTTAGGCACGGAGTTGGAAAACCTTGTCTGAACCCCTCCATCCTTCCTGTAGCTGCTCAGACTCTGCTTCTCTGCCCCCAGCCAAGCTTATAGGCCTGCAGAGTGTCTAGTTTTGAAGATACAGACTCTGCTAAGCAAAAGTGAACAGGGCCAAACTGGGCTTATTTCGCTGTGAAAGTGACATTTAGGCACGGAGTTGGAAAACCTTGTCTGAACCCCTCCATCCTTCCTGTAGCTGCTCAGACTCTGCTTCTCTGCCCCCAGCCAAGCTTATAGGCCTGCAGAGTGTCTAGTTTTGAAGATACAGACTCTGCTAAGCAAAAGTGAACAGGGCCAAACTGGGCTTATTTCGCTGTGAAAGTGACATTTAGGCACGGAGTTGGAAAACCTTGTCTGAACCCCTCCATCCTTCCTGTAGCTGCTCAGACTCTGCTTCTCTGCCCCCAGCCAAGCTTATAGGCCTGCAGAGTGTCTAGTTTTGAAGATACAGACTCTGCTAAGCAAAAGTGAACAGGGCCAAACTGGGCTTATTTCGCTGTGAAAGTGACATTTAGGCACGGAGTTGGAAAACCTTGTCTGAACCCCTCCATCCTTCCTGTAGCTGCTCAGACTCTGCTTCTCTGCCCCCAGCCAAGCTTATAGGCCTGCAGAGTGTCTAGTTTTGAAGATACAGACTCTGCTAAGCAAAAGTGAACAGGGCCAAACTGGGCTTATTTCGCTGTGAAAGTGACATTTAGGCACGGAGTTGGAAAACCTTGTCTGAACCCCTCCATCCTTCCTGTAGCTGCTCAGACTCTGCTTCTCTGCCCCCAGCCAAGCTTATAGGCCTGCAGAGTGTCTAGTTTTGAAGATACAGACTCTGCTAAGCAAAAGTGAACAGGGCCAAACTGGGCTTATTTCGCTGTGAAAGTGACATTTAGGCACGGAGTTGGAAAACCTTGTCTGAACCCCTCCATCCTTCCTGTAGCTGCTCAGACTCTGCTTCTCTGCCCCCAGCCAAGCTTATAGGCCTGCAGAGTGTCTAGTTTTGAAGATACAGACTCTGCTAAGCAAAAGTGAACAGGGCCAAACTGGGCTTATTTCGCTGTGAAAGTGACATTTAGGCACGGAGTTGGAAAACCTTGTCTGAACCCCTCCATCCTTCCTGTAGCTGCTCAGACTCTGCTTCTCTGCCCCCAGCCAAGCTTATAGGCCTGCAGAGTGTCTAGTTTTGAAGATACAGACTCTGCTAAGCAAAAGTGAACAGGGCCAAACTGGGCTTATTTCGCTGTGAAAGTGACATTTAGGCACGGAGTTGGAAAACCTTGTCTGAACCCCTCCATCCTTCCTGTAGCTGCTCAGACTCTGCTTCTCTGCCCCCAGCCAAGCTTATAGGCCTGCAGAGTGTCTAGTTTTGAAGATACAGACTCTGCTAAGCAAAAGTGAACAGGGCCAAACTGGGCTTATTTCGCTGTGAAAGTGACATTTAGGCACGGAGTTGGAAAACCTTGTCTGAACCCCTCCATCCTTCCTGTAGCTGCTCAGACTCTGCTTCTCTGCCCCCAGCCAAGCTTATAGGCCTGCAGAGTGTCTAGTTTTGAAGATACAGACTCTGCTAAGCAAAAGTGAACAGGGCCAAACTGGGCTTATTTCGCTGTGAAAGTGACATTTAGGCACGGAGTTGGAAAACCTTGTCTGAACCCCTCCATCCTTCCTGTAGCTGCTCAGACTCTGCTTCTCTGCCCCCAGCCAAGCTTATAGGCCTGCAGAGTGTCTAGTTTTGAAGATACAGACTCTGCTAAGCAAAAGTGAACAGGGCCAAACTGGGCTTATTTCGCTGTGAAAGTGACATTTAGGCACGGAGTTGGAAAACCTTGTCTGAACCCCTCCATCCTTCCTGTAGCTGCTCAGACTCTGCTTCTCTGCCCCCAGCCAAGCTTATAGGCCTGCAGAGTGTCTAGTTTTGAAGATACAGACTCTGCTAAGCAAAAGTGAACAGGGCCAAACTGGGCTTATTTCGCTGTGAAAGTGACATTTAGGCACGGAGTTGGAAAACCTTGTCTGAACCCCTCCATCCTTCCTGTAGCTGCTCAGACTCTGCTTCTCTGCCCCCAGCCAAGCTTATAGGCCTGCAGAGTGTCTAGTTTTGAAGATACAGACTCTGCTAAGCAAAAGTGAACAGGGCCAAACTGGGCTTATTTCGCTGTGAAAGTGACATTTAGGCACGGAGTTGGAAAACCTTGTCTGAACCCCTCCATCCTTCCTGTAGCTGCTCAGACTCTGCTTCTCTGCCCCCAGCCAAGCTTATAGGCCTGCAGAGTGTCTAGTTTTGAAGATACAGACTCTGCTAAGCAAAAGTGAACAGGGCCAAACTGGGCTTATTTCGCTGTGAAAGTGACATTTAGGCACGGAGTTGGAAAACCTTGTCTGAACCCCTCCATCCTTCCTGTAGCTGCTCAGACTCTGCTTCTCTGCCCCCAGCCAAGCTTATAGGCCTGCAGAGTGTCTAGTTTTGAAGATACAGACTCTGCTAAGCAAAAGTGAACAGGGCCAAACTGGGCTTATTTCGCTGTGAAAGTGACATTTAGGCACGGAGTTGGAAAACCTTGTCTGAACCCCTCCATCCTTCCTGTAGCTGCTCAGACTCTGCTTCTCTGCCCCCAGCCAAGCTTATAGGCCTGCAGAGTGTCTAGTTTTGAAGATACAGACTCTGCTAAGCAAAAGTGAACAGGGCCAAACTGGGCTTATTTCGCTGTGAAAGTGACATTTAGGCACGGAGTTGGAAAACCTTGTCTGAACCCCTCCATCCTTCCTGTAGCTGCTCAGACTCTGCTTCTCTGCCCCCAGCCAAGCTTATAGGCCTGCAGAGTGTCTAGTTTTGAAGATACAGACTCTGCTAAGCAAAAGTGAACAGGGCCAAACTGGGCTTATTTCGCTGTGAAAGTGACATTTAGGCACGGAGTTGGAAAACCTTGTCTGAACCCCTCCATCCTTCCTGTAGCTGCTCAGACTCTGCTTCTCTGCCCCCAGCCAAGCTTATAGGCCTGCAGAGTGTCTAGTTTTGAAGATACAGACTCTGCTAAGCAAAAGTGAACAGGGCCAAACTGGGCTTATTTCGCTGTGAAAGTGACATTTAGGCACGGAGTTGGAAAACCTTGTCTGAACCCCTCCATCCTTCCTGTAGCTGCTCAGACTCTGCTTCTCTGCCCCCAGCCAAGCTTATAGGCCTGCAGAGTGTCTAGTTTTGAAGATACAGACTCTGCTAAGCAAAAGTGAACAGGGCCAAACTGGGCTTATTTCGCTGTGAAAGTGACATTTAGGCACGGAGTTGGAAAACCTTGTCTGAACCCCTCCATCCTTCCTGTAGCTGCTCAGACTCTGCTTCTCTGCCCCCAGCCAAGCTTATAGGCCTGCAGAGTGTCTAGTTTTGAAGATACAGACTCTGCTAAGCAAAAGTGAACAGGGCCAAACTGGGCTTATTTCGCTGTGAAAGTGACATTTAGGCACGGAGTTGGAAAACCTTGTCTGAACCCCTCCATCCTTCCTGTAGCTGCTCAGACTCTGCTTCTCTGCCCCCAGCCAAGCTTATAGGCCTGCAGAGTGTCTAGTTTTGAAGATACAGACTCTGCTAAGCAAAAGTGAACAGGGCCAAACTGGGCTTATTTCGCTGTGAAATTTCGATGTCACTTTCACAGCGAAATAAGCCCAGTTTGGCCCTGTTCACTTTTGCTTAGCAGAGTCTGTATCTTCAAAACTAGACACTCTGCAGGCCTATAAGCTTGGCTGGGGGCAGAGAAGCAGAGTCTGAGCAGCTACAGGAAGGATGGAGGGGTTCAGACAAGGTTTTCCAACTCCGTGCCTAAATGTCACTTTCACAGCGAAATAAGCCCAGTTTGGCCCTGTTCACTTTTGCTTAGCAGAGTCTGTATCTTCAAAACTAGACACTCTGCAGGCCTATAAGCTTGGCTGGGGGCAGAGAAGCAGAGTCTGAGCAGCTACAGGAAGGATGGAGGGGTTCAGACAAGGTTTTCCAACTCCGTGCCTAAATGTCACTTTCACAGCGAAATAAGCCCAGTTTGGCCCTGTTCACTTTTGCTTAGCAGAGTCTGTATCTTCAAAACTAGACACTCTGCAGGCCTATAAGCTTGGCTGGGGGCAGAGAAGCAGAGTCTGAGCAGCTACAGGAAGGATGGAGGGGTTCAGACAAGGTTTTCCAACTCCGTGCCTAAATGTCACTTTCACAGCGAAATAAGCCCAGTTTGGCCCTGTTCACTTTTGCTTAGCAGAGTCTGTATCTTCAAAACTAGACACTCTGCAGGCCTATAAGCTTGGCTGGGGGCAGAGAAGCAGAGTCTGAGCAGCTACAGGAAGGATGGAGGGGTTCAGACAAGGTTTTCCAACTCCGTGCCTAAATGTCACTTTCACAGCGAAATAAGCCCAGTTTGGCCCTGTTCACTTTTGCTTAGCAGAGTCTGTATCTTCAAAACTAGACACTCTGCAGGCCTATAAGCTTGGCTGGGGGCAGAGAAGCAGAGTCTGAGCAGCTACAGGAAGGATGGAGGGGTTCAGACAAGGTTTTCCAACTCCGTGCCTAAATGTCACTTTCACAGCGAAATAAGCCCAGTTTGGCCCTGTTCACTTTTGCTTAGCAGAGTCTGTATCTTCAAAACTAGACACTCTGCAGGCCTATAAGCTTGGCTGGGGGCAGAGAAGCAGAGTCTGAGCAGCTACAGGAAGGATGGAGGGGTTCAGACAAGGTTTTCCAACTCCGTGCCTAAATGTCACTTTCACAGCGAAATAAGCCCAGTTTGGCCCTGTTCACTTTTGCTTAGCAGAGTCTGTATCTTCAAAACTAGACACTCTGCAGGCCTATAAGCTTGGCTGGGGGCAGAGAAGCAGAGTCTGAGCAGCTACAGGAAGGATGGAGGGGTTCAGACAAGGTTTTCCAACTCCGTGCCTAAATGTCACTTTCACAGCGAAATAAGCCCAGTTTGGCCCTGTTCACTTTTGCTTAGCAGAGTCTGTATCTTCAAAACTAGACACTCTGCAGGCCTATAAGCTTGGCTGGGGGCAGAGAAGCAGAGTCTGAGCAGCTACAGGAAGGATGGAGGGGTTCAGACAAGGTTTTCCAACTCCGTGCCTAAATGTCACTTTCACAGCGAAATAAGCCCAGTTTGGCCCTGTTCACTTTTGCTTAGCAGAGTCTGTATCTTCAAAACTAGACACTCTGCAGGCCTATAAGCTTGGCTGGGGGCAGAGAAGCAGAGTCTGAGCAGCTACAGGAAGGATGGAGGGGTTCAGACAAGGTTTTCCAACTCCGTGCCTAAATGTCACTTTCACAGCGAAATAAGCCCAGTTTGGCCCTGTTCACTTTTGCTTAGCAGAGTCTGTATCTTCAAAACTAGACACTCTGCAGGCCTATAAGCTTGGCTGGGGGCAGAGAAGCAGAGTCTGAGCAGCTACAGGAAGGATGGAGGGGTTCAGACAAGGTTTTCCAACTCCGTGCCTAAATGTCACTTTCACAGCGAAATAAGCCCAGTTTGGCCCTGTTCACTTTTGCTTAGCAGAGTCTGTATCTTCAAAACTAGACACTCTGCAGGCCTATAAGCTTGGCTGGGGGCAGAGAAGCAGAGTCTGAGCAGCTACAGGAAGGATGGAGGGGTTCAGACAAGGTTTTCCAACTCCGTGCCTAAATGTCACTTTCACAGCGAAATAAGCCCAGTTTGGCCCTGTTCACTTTTGCTTAGCAGAGTCTGTATCTTCAAAACTAGACACTCTGCAGGCCTATAAGCTTGGCTGGGGGCAGAGAAGCAGAGTCTGAGCAGCTACAGGAAGGATGGAGGGGTTCAGACAAGGTTTTCCAACTCCGTGCCTAAATGTCACTTTCACAGCGAAATAAGCCCAGTTTGGCCCTGTTCACTTTTGCTTAGCAGAGTCTGTATCTTCAAAACTAGACACTCTGCAGGCCTATAAGCTTGGCTGGGGCAGAGAAGCAGAGTCTGAGCAGCTACAGGAAGGATGGAGGGGTTCAGACAAGGTTTTCCAAGTCCGTGCCTAAATCTCACTTTCACAGCGAAATAAGCCCAGTTTGGCCCTGTTCACTTTTGCTTAGCAGAGTCTGTATCTTCAAAACTAGACACTCTGCAGGCCTATATCAGCCCAATATCAATATCAGCCCAATATCAATATCAGCCCAATATCAGCATCAGCCCAATATCAGCATCAGCCCAATATCAGCATCAGCCCAATATCAGCATCAGCCCAATATCAGCATCAGCCCAATATCAGCATCAGCCCAATATCAGCATCAGCCCAATATCAGCATCAGCCCAATATCAGCATCAGCCCAATATCAGCATCAGCCCAATATCAGCATCAGCCCAATATCAGCATCAGCCCAATATCAGCATCAGCCCAATATCAGCATCAGCCCAATATCAGCATCAGCCCAATATCAGCATCAGCCCAATATCAGCATCAGCCCAATATCAGCATCAGCCCAATATCAGCATCAGCCCAATATCAGCATCAGCCCAATATCAGCATCAGCCCAATATCAGCATCAGCCCAATATCAGCATCAGCCCAATATCAGCATCAGCCCAATATCAGCATCAGCCCAATATCAGCATCAGCCCAATATCAGCATCAGCCCAATATCAGCATCAGCCCAATATCAGCATCAGCCCAATATCAGCATCAGCCCAATATCAGCATCAGCCCAATATCAGCATCAGCCCAATATCAGCATCAGCCCAATATCAGCATCAGCCCAATATCAGCATCAGCCCAATATCAGCATCAGCCCAATATCAGCATCAGCCCAATATCAGCATCAGCCCAATATCAGCATCAGCCCAATATCAGCATCAGCCCAATATCAGCATCAGCCCAATATCAGCATCAGCCCAATATCAGCATCAGCCCAATATCAGCATCAGCCCAATATCAGCATCAGCCCAATATCAGCATCAGCCCAATATCAGCATCAGCCCAATATCAGCATCAGCCCAATATCAGCATCAGCCCAATATCAGCATCAGCCCAATATCAGCATCAGCCCAATATCAGCATCAGCCCAATATCAGCATCAGCCCAATATCAGCATCAGCCCAATATCAGCATCAGCCCAATATCAGCATCAGCCCAATATCAGCATCAGCCCAATATCAGCATCAGCCCAATATCAGCATCAGCCCAATATCAGCATCAGCCCAATATCAGCATCAGCCCAATATCAGCATCAGCCCAATATCAGCATCAGCCCAATATCAGCATCAGCCCAATATCAGCATCAGCCCAATATCAGCATCAGCCCAATATCAGCATCAGCCCAATATCAGCATCAGCCCAATATCAGCATCAGTCCAATATCAGCATCAGCCCAATATCAGCATCAGCCCAATATCAGCATCAGCCCAATATCAGCATCAGCCCAATATCAGCATCAGCCCAATATCAGCATCAGCCCAATATCAGCATCAGCCCAATATCAGCATCAGCCCAATATCAGCATCAGCTGATATTATATCATATTGGGCTGCTTCTCTGCCCCCAGCCAAGCTTATAGGCCTGCAGAGTGTCTAGGGCTGATGCTGATATTGGGCTGATGCTGATATTGGGCTGATGCTGATATTGGGCTGATGCTGATATTGGGCTGATGCTGATATTGGGCTGATGCTGATATTGGGCTGATGCTGATATTGGGCTGATGCTGATATTGGGCTGATGCTGATATTGGGCTGATGCTGATATTGGGCTGATGCTGATATTGGGCTGATGCTGATATTGGGCTGATGCTGATATTGGGCTGATGCTGATATTGGGCTGATGCTGATATTGGGCTGATGCTGATATTGGGCTGATGCTGATATTGGGCTGATGCTGATATTGGGCTGATGCTGATATTGGGCTGATGCTGATATTGGGCTGATGCTGATATTGGGCTGATGCTGATATTGGGCTGATGCTGATATTGGGCTGATGCTGATATTGGGCTGATGCTGATATTGGGCTGATGCTGATATTGGGCTGATGCTGATATTGGGCTGATGCTGATATTGGGCTGATGCTGATATTGGGCTGATGCTGATATTGGGCTGATGCTGATATTGGGCTGATGCTGATATTGGGCTGATGCTGATATTGGGCTGATGCTGATATTGGGCTGATGCTGATATTGGGCTGATGCTGATATTGGGCTGATGCTGATATTGGGCTGATGCTGATATTGGGCTGATGCTGATATTGGGCTGATGCTGATATTGGGCTGATGCTGATATTGGGCTGATGCTGATATTGGGCTGATGCTGATATTGGGCTGATGCTGATATTGGGCTGATGCTGATATTGGGCTGATGCTGATATTGGGCTGATGCTGATATTGGGCTGATGCTGATATTGGGCTGATGCTGATATTGGGCTGATGCTGATATTGGGCTGATGCTGATATTGGGCTGATGCTGATATTGGGCTGATGCTGATATTGGGCTGATGCTGATATTGGGCTGATGCTGATATTGGGCTGATGCTGATATTGGGCTGATGCTGATATTGGGCTGATGCTGATATTGGGCTGATGCTGATATTGGGCTGATGCTGATATTGGGCTGATGCTGATATTGGGCTGATGCTGATATTGGGCTGATGCTGATATTGGGCTGATGCTGATATTGGGCTGATGCTGATATTGGGCTGATGCTGATATTGGGCTGATGCTGATATTGGGCTGATGCTGATATTGGGCTGATGCTGATATTGGGCTGATGCTGATATTGGGCTGATGCTGATATTGGGCTGATGCTGATATTGGGCTGATGCTGATATTGGGCTGATGCTGATATTGGGCTGATGCTGATATTGGGCTGATGCTGATATTGGGCTGATGCTGATATTGGGCTGATGCTGATATTGGGCTGATGCTGATATTGGGCTGATGCTGATATTGGGCTGATGCTGATATTGGGCTGATGCTGATATTGGGCTGATGCTGATATTGGGCTGATGCTGATATTGGGCTGATGCTGATATTGGGCTGATGCTGATATTGGGCTGATGCTGATATTGGGCTGATGCTGATATTGGGCTGATGCTGATATTGGGCTGATGCTGATATTGGGCTGATGCTGATATTGGGCTGATGCTGATATTGGGCTGATGCTGATATTGGGCTGATGCTGATATTGGGCTGATGCTGATATTGGGCTGATGCTGATATTGGGCTGATGCTGATATTGGGCTGATATTGATATTGGGCTGATATTGATATTGGGCTGATATAGGCCTGCAGAGTGTCTAGTTTTGAAGATACAGACTCTGCTAAGCAAAAGTGAACAGGGCCAAACTGGGCTTATTTCGCTGTGAAAGTGAGATTTAGGCACGGACTTGGAAAACCTTGTCTGAACCCCTCCATCCTTCCTGTAGCTGCTCAGACTCTGCTTCTCTGCCCCCAGCCAAGCTTATAGGCCTGCAGAGTGTCTAGTTTTGAAGATACAGACTCTGCTAAGCAAAAGTGAACAGGGCCAAACTGGGCTTATTTCGCTGTGAAAGTGACATTTAGGCACGGAGTTGGAAAACCTTGTCTGAACCCCTCCATCCTTCCTGTAGCTGCTCAGACTCTGCTTCTCTGCCCCCAGCCAAGCTTATAGGCCTGCAGAGTGTCTAGTTTTGAAGATACAGACTCTGCTAAGCAAAAGTGAACAGGGCCAAACTGGGCTTATTTCGCTGTGAAAGTGACATTTAGGCACGGAGTTGGAAAACCTTGTCTGAACCCCTCCATCCTTCCTGTAGCTGCTCAGACTCTGCTTCTCTGCCCCCAGCCAAGCTTATAGGCCTGCAGAGTGTCTAGTTTTGAAGATACAGACTCTGCTAAGCAAAAGTGAACAGGGCCAAACTGGGCTTATTTCGCTGTGAAAGTGACATTTAGGCACGGAGTTGGAAAACCTTGTCTGAACCCCTCCATCCTTCCTGTAGCTGCTCAGACTCTGCTTCTCTGCCCCCAGCCAAGCTTATAGGCCTGCAGAGTGTCTAGTTTTGAAGATACAGACTCTGCTAAGCAAAAGTGAACAGGGCCAAACTGGGCTTATTTTGCTGTGAAAGTGACATTTAGGCACGGAGTTGGAAAACCTTGTCTGAACCCCTCCATCCTTCCTGTAGCTGCTCAGACTCTGCTTCTCTGCCCCCAGCCAAGCTTATAGGCCTGCAGAGTGTCTAGTTTTGAAGATACAGACTCTGCTAAGCAAAAGTGAACAGGGCCAAACTGGGCTTATTTCGCTGTGAAAGTGACATTTAGGCACGGAGTTGGAAAACCTTGTCTGAACCCCTCCATCCTTCCTGTAGCTGCTCAGACTCTGCTTCTCTGCCCCCAGCCAAGCTTATAGGCCTGCAGAGTGTCTAGTTTTGAAGATACAGACTCTGCTAAGCAAAAGTGAACAGGGCCAAACTGGGCTTATTTCGCTGTGAAAGTGACATTTAGGCACGGAGTTGGAAAACCTTGTCTGAACCCCTCCATCCTTCCTGTAGCTGCTCAGACTCTGCTTCTCTGCCCCCAGCCAAGCTTATAGGCCTGCAGAGTGTCTAGTTTTGAAGATACAGACTCTGCTAAGCAAAAGTGAACAGGGCCAAACTGGGCTTATTTCGCTGTGAAAGTGACATTTAGGCACGGAGTTGGAAAACCTTGTCTGAACCCCTCCATCCTTCCTGTAGCTGCTCAGACTCTGCTTCTCTGCCCCCAGCCAAGCTTATAGGCCTGCAGAGTGTCTAGTTTTGAAGATACAGACTCTGCTAAGCAAAAGTGAACAGGGCCAAACTGGGCTTATTTCGCTGTGAAAGTGACATTTAGGCACGGAGTTGGAAAACCTTGTCTGAACCCCTCCATCCTTCCTGTAGCTGCTCAGACTCTGCTTCTCTGCCCCCAGCCAAGCTTATAGGCCTGCAGAGTGTCTAGTTTTGAAGATACAGACTCTGCTAAGCAAAAGTGAACAGGGCCAAACTGGGCTTATTTCGCTGTGAAAGTGACATTTAGGCACGGAGTTGGAAAACCTTGTCTGAACCCCTCCATCCTTCCTGTAGCTGCTCAGACTCTGCTTCTCTGCCCCCAGCCAAGCTTATAGGCCTGCAGAGTGTCTAGTTTTGAAGATACAGACTCTGCTAAGCAAAAGTGAACAGGGCCAAACTGGGCTTATTTCGCTGTGAAAGTGACATTTAGGCACGGAGTTGGAAAACCTTGTCTGAACCCCTCCATCCTTCCTGTAGCTGCTCAGACTCTGCTTCTCTGCCCCCAGCCAAGCTTATAGGCCTGCAGAGTGTCTAGTTTTGAAGATACAGACTCTGCTAAGCAAAAGTGAACAGGGCCAAACTGGGCTTATTTCGCTGTGAAAGTGACATTTAGGCACGGAGTTGGAAAACCTTGTCTGAACCCCTCCATCCTTCCTGTAGCTGCTCAGACTCTGCTTCTCTGCCCCCAGCCAAGCTTATAGGCCTGCAGAGTGTCTAGTTTTGAAGATACAGACTCTGCTAAGCAAAAGTGAACAGGGCCAAACTGGGCTTATTTCGCTGTGAAAGTGACATTTAGGCACGGAGTTGGAAAACCTTGTCTGAACCCCTCCATCCTTCCTGTAGCTGCTCAGACTCTGCTTCTCTGCCCCCAGCCAAGCTTATAGGCCTGCAGAGTGTCTAGTTTTGAAGATACAGACTCTGCTAAGCAAAAGTGAACAGGGCCAAACTGGGCTTATTTCGCTGTGAAAGTGACATTTAGGCACGGAGTTGGAAAACCTTGTCTGAACCCCTCCATCCTTCCTGTAGCTGCTCAGACTCTGCTTCTCTGCCCCCAGCCAAGCTTATAGGCCTGCAGAGTGTCTAGTTTTGAAGATACAGACTCTGCTAAGCAAAAGTGAACAGGGCCAAACTGGGCTTATTTCGCTGTGAAAGTGACATTTAGGCACGGAGTTGGAAAACCTTGTCTGAACCCCTCCATCCTTCCTGTAGCTGCTCAGACTCTGCTTCTCTGCCCCCAGCCAAGCTTATAGGCCTGCAGAGTGTCTAGTTTTGAAGATACAGACTCTGCTAAGCAAAAGTGAACAGGGCCAAACTGGGCTTATTTCGCTGTGAAAGTGACATTTAGGCACGGAGTTGGAAAACCTTGTCTGAACCCCTCCATCCTTCCTGTAGCTGCTCAGACTCTGCTTCTCTGCCCCCAGCCAAGCTTATAGGCCTGCAGAGTGTCTAGTTTTGAAGATACAGACTCTGCTAAGCAAAAGTGAACAGGGCCAAACTGGGCTTATTTCGCTGTGAAAGTGACATTTAGGCACGGAGTTGGAAAACCTTGTCTGAACCCCTCCATCCTTCCTGTAGCTGCTCAGACTCTGCTTCTCTGCCCCCAGCCAAGCTTATAGGCCTGCAGAGTGTCTAGTTTTGAAGATACAGACTCTGCTAAGCAAAAGTGAACAGGGCCAAACTGGGCTTATTTCGCTGTGAAAGTGACATTTAGGCACGGAGTTGGAAAACCTTGTCTGAACCCCTCCATCCTTCCTGTAGCTGCTCAGACTCTGCTTCTCTGCCCCCAGCCAAGCTTATAGGCCTGCAGAGTGTCTAGTTTTGAAGATACAGACTCTGCTAAGCAAAAGTGAACAGGGCCAAACTGGGCTTATTTCGCTGTGAAAGTGACATTTAGGCACGGAGTTGGAAAACCTTGTCTGAACCCCTCCATCCTTCCTGTAGCTGCTCAGACTCTGCTTCTCTGCCCCCAGCCAAGCTTATAGGCCTGCAGAGTGTCTAGTTTTGAAGATACAGACTCTGCTAAGCAAAAGTGAACAGGGCCAAACTGGGCTTATTTCGCTGTGAAAGTGACATTTAGGCACGGAGTTGGAAAACCTTGTCTGAACCCCTCCATCCTTCCTGTAGCTGCTCAGACTCTGCTTCTCTGCCCCCAGCCAAGCTTATAGGCCTGCAGAGTGTCTAGTTTTGAAGATACAGACTCTGCTAAGCAAAAGTGAACAGGGCCAAACTGGGCTTATTTCGCTGTGAAAGTGACATTTAGGCACGGAGTTGGAAAACCTTGTCTGAACCCCTCCATCCTTCCTGTAGCTGCTCAGACTCTGCTTCTCTGCCCCCAGCCAAGCTTATAGGCCTGCAGAGTGTCTAGTTTTGAAGATACAGACTCTGCTAAGCAAAAGTGAACAGGGCCAAACTGGGCTTATTTCGCTGTGAAAGTGACATCGAAATTTCACAGCGAAATAAGCCTAGTTTGGCCCTGTTCACTTTTGCTTAGCAGAGTCTGTATCTTCAAAACTAGACACTCTGCAGGCCTATAAGCTTGGCTGGGGGCAGAGAAGCAGAGTCTGAGCAGCTACAGGAAGGATGGAGGGGTTCAGACAAGGTTTTCCAACTCCGTGCCTAAATGTCACTTTCACAGCGAAATAAGCCCAGTTTGGCCCTGTTCACTTTTGCTTAGCAGAGTCTGTATCTTCAAAACTAGACACTCTGCAGGCCTATAAGCTTGGCTGGGGGCAGAGAAGCAGAGTCTGAGCAGCTACAGGAAGGATGGAGGGGTTCAGACAAGGTTTTCCAACTCCGTGCCTAAATGTCACTTTCACAGCGAAATAAGCCCAGTTTGGCCCTGTTCACTTTTGCTTAGCAGAGTCTGTATCTTCAAAACTAGACACTCTGCAGGCCTATAAGCTTGGCTGGGGGCAGAGAAGCAGAGTCTGAGCAGCTACAGGAAGGATGGAGGGGTTCAGACAAGGTTTTCCAACTCCGTGCCTAAATGTCACTTTCACAGCGAAATAAGCCCAGTTTGGCCCTGTTCACTTTTGCTTAGCAGAGTCTGTATCTTCAAAACTAGACACTCTGCAGGCCTATAAGCTTGGCTGGGGGCAGAGAAGCAGAGTCTGAGCAGCTACAGGAAGGATGGAGGGGTTCAGACAAGGTTTTCCAACTCCGTGCCTAAATGTCACTTTCACAGCGAAATAAGCCCAGTTTGGCCCTGTTCACTTTTGCTTAGCAGAGTCTGTATCTTCAAAACTAGACACTCTGCAGGCCTATAAGCTTGGCTGGGGGCAGAGAAGCAGAGTCTGAGCAGCTACAGGAAGGATGGAGGGGTTCAGACAAGGTTTTCCAACTCCGTGCCTAAATGTCACTTTCACAGCGAAATAAGCCCAGTTTGGCCCTGTTCACTTTTGCTTAGCAGAGTCTGTATCTTCAAAACTAGACACTCTGCAGGCCTATAAGCTTGGCTGGGGGCAGAGAAGCAGAGTCTGAGCAGCTACAGGAAGGATGGAGGGGTTCAGACAAGGTTTTCCAACTCCGTGCCTAAATGTCACTTTCACAGCGAAATAAGCCCAGTTTGGCCCTGTTCACTTTTGCTTAGCAGAGTCTGTATCTTCAAAACTAGACACTCTGCAGGCCTATAAGCTTGGCTGGGGGCAGAGAAGCAGAGTCTGAGCAGCTACAGGAAGGATGGAGGGGTTCAGACAAGGTTTTCCAACTCCGTGCCTAAATGTCACTTTCACAGCGAAATAAGCCCAGTTTGGCCCTGTTCACTTTTGCTTAGCAGAGTCTGTATCTTCAAAACTAGACACTCTGCAGGCCTATAAGCTTGGCTGGGGGCAGAGAAGCAGAGTCTGAGCAGCTACAGGAAGGATGGAGGGGTTCAGACAAGGTTTTCCAACTCCGTGCCTAAATGTCACTTTCACAGCGAAATAAGCCCAGTTTGGCCCTGTTCACTTTTGCTTAGCAGAGTCTGTATCTTCAAAACTAGACACTCTGCAGGCCTATAAGCTTGGCTGGGGGCAGAGAAGCAGAGTCTGAGCAGCTACAGGAAGGATGGAGGGGTTCAGACAAGGTTTTCCAACTCCGTGCCTAAATGTCACTTTCACAGCGAAATAAGCCCAGTTTGGCCCTGTTCACTTTTGCTTAGCAGAGTCTGTATCTTCAAAACTAGACACTCTGCAGGCCTATAAGCTTGGCTGGGGGCAGAGAAGCAGAGTCTGAGCAGCTACAGGAAGGATGGAGGGGTTCAGACAAGGTTTTCCAACTCCGTGCCTAAATGTCACTTTCACAGCGAAATAAGCCCAGTTTGGCCCTGTTCACTTTTGCTTAGCAGAGTCTGTATCTTCAAAACTAGACACTCTGCAGGCCTATAAGCTTGGCTGGGGGCAGAGAAGCAGAGTCTGAGCAGCTACAGGAAGGATGGAGGGGTTCAGACAAGGTTTTCCAACTCCGTGCCTAAATGTCACTTTCACAGCGAAATAAGCCCAGTTTGGCCCTGTTCACTTTTGCTTAGCAGAGTCTGTATCTTCAAAACTAGACACTCTGCAGGCCTATAAGCTTGGCTGGGGGCAGAGAAGCAGAGTCTGAGCAGCTACAGGAAGGATGGAGGGGTTCAGACAAGGTTTTCCAACTCCGTGCCTAAATGTCACTTTCACAGCGAAATAAGCCCAGTTTGGCCCTGTTCACTTTTGCTTAGCAGAGTCTGTATCTTCAAAACTAGACACTCTGCAGGCCTATAAGCTTGGCTGGGGGCAGAGAAGCAGAGTCTGAGCAGCTACAGGAAGGATGGAGGGGTTCAGACAAGGTTTTCCAACTCCGTGCCTAAATGTCACTTTCACAGCGAAATAAGCCCAGTTTGGCCCTGTTCACTTTTGCTTAGCAGAGTCTGTATCTTCAAAACTAGACACTCTGCAGGCCTATAAGCTTGGCTGGGGGCAGAGAAGCAGAGTCTGAGCAGCTACAGGAAGGATGGAGGGGTTCAGACAAGGTTTTCCAACTCCGTGCCTAAATGTCACTTTCACAGCGAAATAAGCCCAGTTTGGCCCTGTTCACTTTTGCTTAGCAGAGTCTGTATCTTCAAAACTAGACACTCTGCAGGCCTATAAGCTTGGCTGGGGGCAGAGAAGCAGAGTCTGAGCAGCTACAGGAAGGATGGAGGGGTTCAGACAAGGTTTTCCAACTCCGTGCCTAAATGTCACTTTCACAGCGAAATAAGCCCAGTTTGGCCCTGTTCACTTTTGCTTAGCAGAGTCTGTATCTTCAAAACTAGACACTCTGCAGGCCTATAAGCTTGGCTGGGGGCAGAGAAGCAGAGTCTGAGCAGCTACAGGAAGGATGGAGGGGTTCAGACAAGGTTTTCCAAGTCCGTGCCTAAATGTCACTTTCACAGCGAAATAAGCCCAGTTTGGCCCTGTTCACTTTTGCTTAGCAGAGTCTGTATCTTCAAAACTAGACACTCTGCAGGCCTATATCAGCCCAATATCAATATCAGCCCAATATCAATATCAGCCCAATATCAGCATCAGCCCAATATCAGCATCAGCCCAATATCAGCATCAGCCCAATATCAGCATCAGCCCAATATCAGCATCAGCCCAATATCAGCATCAGCCCAATATCAGCATCAGCCCAATATCAGCATCAGCCCAATATCAGCATCAGCCCAATATCAGCATCAGCCCAATATCAGCATCAGCCCAATATCAGCATCAGCCCAATATCAGCATCAGCCCAATATCAGCATCAGCCCAATATCAGCATCAGCCCAATATCAGCATCAGCCCAATATCAGCATCAGCCCAATATCAGCATCAGCCCAATATCAGCATCAGCCCAATATCAGCATCAGCCCAATATCAGCATCAGCCCAATATCAGCATCAGCCCAATATCAGCATCAGCCCAATATCAGCATCAGCCCAATATCAGCATCAGCCCAATATCAGCATCAGCCCAATATCAGCATCAGCCCAATATCAGCATCAGCCCAATATCAGCATCAGCCCAATATCAGCATCAGCCCAATATCAGCATCAGCCCAATATCAGCATCAGCCCAATATCAGCATCAGCCCAATATCAGCATCAGCCCAATATCAGCATCAGCCCAATATCAGCATCAGCCCAATATCAGCATCAGCCCAATATCAGCATCAGCCCAATATCAGCATCAGCCCAATATCAGCATCAGCCCAATATCAGCATCAGCCCAATATCAGCATCAGCCCAATATCAGCATCAGCCCAATATCAGCATCAGCCCAATATCAGCATCAGCCCAATATCAGCATCAGCCCAATATCAGCATCAGCCCAATATCAGCATCAGCCCAATATCAGCATCAGCCCAATATCAGCATCAGCCCAATATCAGCATCAGCCCAATATCAGCATCAGCCCAATATCAGCATCAGCCCAATATCAGCATCAGCCCTAGACACTCTGCAGGCCTATAAGCTTGGCTGGGGGCAGAGAAGCAGCCCAATATGATATAATATCAGCTGATGCTGATATTGGGCTGATGCTGATATTGGGCTGATGCTGATATTGGGCTGATGCTGATATTGGGCTGATGCTGATATTGGGCTGATGCTGATATTGGGCTGATGCTGATATTGGGCTGATGCTGATATTGGGCTGATGCTGATATTGGGCTGATGCTGATATTGGGCTGATGCTGATATTGGGCTGATGCTGATATTGGGCTGATGCTGATATTGGGCTGATGCTGATATTGGGCTGATGCTGATATTGGGCTGATGCTGATATTGGGCTGATGCTGATATTGGGCTGATGCTGATATTGGGCTGATGCTGATATTGGGCTGATGCTGATATTGGGCTGATGCTGATATTGGGCTGATGCTGATATTGGGCTGATGCTGATATTGGGCTGATGCTGATATTGGGCTGATGCTGATATTGGGCTGATGCTGATATTGGGCTGATGCTGATATTGGGCTGATGCTGATATTGGGCTGATGCTGATATTGGGCTGATGCTGATATTGGGCTGATGCTGATATTGGGCTGATGCTGATATTGGGCTGATGCTGATATTGGGCTGATGCTGATATTGGGCTGATGCTGATATTGGGCTGATGCTGATATTGGGCTGATGCTGATATTGGGCTGATGCTGATATTGGGCTGATGCTGATATTGGGCTGATGCTGATATTGGGCTGATGCTGATATTGGGCTGATGCTGATATTGGGCTGATGCTGATATTGGGCTGATGCTGATATTGGGCTGATGCTGATATTGGGCTGATGCTGATATTGGGCTGATGCTGATATTGGGCTGATGCTGATATTGGGCTGATGCTGATATTGGGCTGATGCTGATATTGGGCTGATGCTGATATTGGGCTGATGCTGATATTGGGCTGATGCTGATATTGGGCTGATGCTGATATTGGGCTGATGCTGATATTGGGCTGATGCTGATATTGGGCTGATGCTGATATTGGGCTGATGCTGATATTGGGCTGATGCTGATATTGGGCTGATGCTGATATTGGGCTGATGCTGATATTGGGCTGATGCTGATATTGGGCTGATGCTGATATTGGGCTGATGCTGATATTGGGCTGATGCTGATATTGGGCTGATGCTGATATTGGGCTGATGCTGATATTGGGCTGATGCTGATATTGGGCTGATGCTGATATTGGGCTGATGCTGATATTGGGCTGATGCTGATATTGGGCTGATGCTGATATTGGGCTGATGCTGATATTGGGCTGATGCTGATATTGGGCTGATGCTGATATTGGGCTGATGCTGATATTGGGCTGATGCTGATATTGGGCTGATGCTGATATTGGGCTGATGCTGATATTGGGCTGATGCTGATATTGGGCTGATGCTGATATTGGGCTGATGCTGATATTGGGCTGATGCTGATATTGGGCTGATGCTGATATTGGGCTGATGCTGATATTGGGCTGATATTGATATTGGGCTGATATTGATATTGGGCTGATATAGGCCTGCAGAGTGTCTAGTTTTGAAGATACAGACTCTGCTAAGCAAAAGTGAACAGGGCCAAACTGGGCTTATTTCGCTGTGAAAGTGACATTTAGGCACGGACTTGGAAAACCTTGTCTGAACCCCTCCATCCTTCCTGTAGCTGCTCAGACTCTGCTTCTCTGCCCCCAGCCAAGCTTATAGGCCTGCAGAGTGTCTAGTTTTGAAGATACAGACTCTGCTAAGCAAAAGTGAACAGGGCCAAACTGGGCTTATTTCGCTGTGAAAGTGACATTTAGGCACGGAGTTGGAAAACCTTGTCTGAACCCCTCCATCCTTCCTGTAGCTGCTCAGACTCTGCTTCTCTGCCCCCAGCCAAGCTTATAGGCCTGCAGAGTGTCTAGTTTTGAAGATACAGACTCTGCTAAGCAAAAGTGAACAGGGCCAAACTGGGCTTATTTCGCTGTGAAAGTGACATTTAGGCACGGAGTTGGAAAACCTTGTCTGAACCCCTCCATCCTTCCTGTAGCTGCTCAGACTCTGCTTCTCTGCCCCCAGCCAAGCTTATAGGCCTGCAGAGTGTCTAGTTTTGAAGATACAGACTCTGCTAAGCAAAAGTGAACAGGGCCAAACTGGGCTTATTTCGCTGTGAAAGTGACATTTAGGCACGGAGTTGGAAAACCTTGTCTGAACCCCTCCATCCTTCCTGTAGCTGCTCAGACTCTGCTTCTCTGCCCCCAGCCAAGCTTATAGGCCTGCAGAGTGTCTAGTTTTGAAGATACAGACTCTGCTAAGCAAAAGTGAACAGGGCCAAACTGGGCTTATTTCGCTGTGAAAGTGACATTTAGGCACGGAGTTGGAAAACCTTGTCTGAACCCCTCCATCCTTCCTGTAGCTGCTCAGACTCTGCTTCTCTGCCCCCAGCCAAGCTTATAGGCCTGCAGAGTGTCTAGTTTTGAAGATACAGACTCTGCTAAGCAAAAGTGAACAGGGCCAAACTGGGCTTATTTCGCTGTGAAAGTGACATTTAGGCACGGAGTTGGAAAACCTTGTCTGAACCCCTCCATCCTTCCTGTAGCTGCTCAGACTCTGCTTCTCTGCCCCCAGCCAAGCTTATAGGCCTGCAGAGTGTCTAGTTTTGAAGATACAGACTCTGCTAAGCAAAAGTGAACAGGGCCAAACTGGGCTTATTTCGCTGTGAAAGTGACATTTAGGCACGGAGTTGGAAAACCTTGTCTGAACCCCTCCATCCTTCCTGTAGCTGCTCAGACTCTGCTTCTCTGCCCCCAGCCAAGCTTATAGGCCTGCAGAGTGTCTAGTTTTGAAGATACAGACTCTGCTAAGCAAAAGTGAACAGGGCCAAACTGGGCTTATTTCGCTGTGAAAGTGACATTTAGGCACGGAGTTGGAAAACCTTGTCTGAACCCCTCCATCCTTCCTGTAGCTGCTCAGACTCTGCTTCTCTGCCCCCAGCCAAGCTTATAGGCCTGCAGAGTGTCTAGTTTTGAAGATACAGACTCTGCTAAGCAAAAGTGAACAGGGCCAAACTGGGCTTATTTCGCTGTGAAAGTGACATTTAGGCACGGAGTTGGAAAACCTTGTCTGAACCCCTCCATCCTTCCTGTAGCTGCTCAGACTCTGCTTCTCTGCCCCCAGCCAAGCTTATAGGCCTGCAGAGTGTCTAGTTTTGAAGATACAGACTCTGCTAAGCAAAAGTGAACAGGGCCAAACTGGGCTTATTTCGCTGTGAAAGTGACATTTAGGCACGGAGTTGGAAAACCTTGTCTGAACCCCTCCATCCTTCCTGTAGCTGCTCAGACTCTGCTTCTCTGCCCCCAGCCAAGCTTATAGGCCTGCAGAGTGTCTAGTTTTGAAGATACAGACTCTGCTAAGCAAAAGTGAACAGGGCCAAACTGGGCTTATTTCGCTGTGAAAGTGACATCGAAATTTCACAGCGAAATAAGCCCAGTTTGGCCCTGTTCACTTTTGCTTAGCAGAGTCTGTATCTTCAAAACTAGACACTCTGCAGGCCTATAAGCTTGGCTGGGGGCAGAGAAGCAGAGTCTGAGCAGCTACAGGAAGGATGGAGGGGTTCAGACAAGGTTTTCCAACTCCGTGCCTAAATGTCACTTTCACAGCGAAATAAGCCCAGTTTGGCCCTGTTCACTTTTGCTTAGCAGAGTCTGTATCTTCAAAACTAGACACTCTGCAGGCCTATAAGCTTGGCTGGGGGCAGAGAAGCAGAGTCTGAGCAGCTACAGGAAGGATGGAGGGGTTCAGACAAGGTTTTCCAACTCCGTGCCTAAATGTCACTTTCACAGCGAAATAAGCCCAGTTTGGCCCTGTTCACTTTTGCTTAGCAGAGTCTGTATCTTCAAAACTAGACACTCTGCAGGCCTATAAGCTTGGCTGGGGGCAGAGAAGCAGAGTCTGAGCAGCTACAGGAAGGATGGAGGGGTTCAGACAAGGTTTTCCAACTCCGTGCCTAAATGTCACTTTCACAGCGAAATAAGCCCAGTTTGGCCCTGTTCACTTTTGCTTAGCAGAGTCTGTATCTTCAAAACTAGACACTCTGCAGGCCTATAAGCTTGGCTGGGGGCAGAGAAGCAGAGTCTGAGCAGCTACAGGAAGGATGGAGGGGTTCAGACAAGGTTTTCCAACTCCGTGCCTAAATGTCACTTTCACAGCGAAATAAGCCCAGTTTGGCCCTGTTCACTTTTGCTTAGCAGAGTCTGTATCTTCAAAACTAGACACTCTGCAGGCCTATAAGCTTGGCTGGGGGCAGAGAAGCAGAGTCTGAGCAGCTACAGGAAGGATGGAGGGGTTCAGACAAGGTTTTCCAACTCCGTGCCTAAATGTCACTTTCACAGCGAAATAAGCCCAGTTTGGCCCTGTTCACTTTTGCTTAGCAGAGTCTGTATCTTCAAAACTAGACACTCTGCAGGCCTATAAGCTTGGCTGGGGGCAGAGAAGCAGAGTCTGAGCAGCTACAGGAAGGATGGAGGGGTTCAGACAAGGTTTTCCAACTCCGTGCCTAAATGTCACTTTCACAGCGAAATAAGCCCAGTTTGGCCCTGTTCACTTTTGCTTAGCAGAGTCTGTATCTTCAAAACTAGACACTCTGCAGGCCTATAAGCTTGGCTGGGGGCAGAGAAGCAGAGTCTGAGCAGCTACAGGAAGGATGGAGGGGTTCAGACAAGGTTTTCCAACTCCGTGCCTAAATGTCACTTTCACAGCGAAATAAGCCCAGTTTGGCCCTGTTCACTTTTGCTTAGCAGAGTCTGTATCTTCAAAACTAGACACTCTGCAGGCCTATAAGCTTGGCTGGGGGCAGAGAAGCAGAGTCTGAGCAGCTACAGGAAGGATGGAGGGGTTCAGACAAGGTTTTCCAACTCCGTGCCTAAATGTCACTTTCACAGCGAAATAAGCCCAGTTTGGCCCTGTTCACTTTTGCTTAGCAGAGTCTGTATCTTCAAAACTAGACACTCTGCAGGCCTATAAGCTTGGCTGGGGGCAGAGAAGCAGAGTCTGAGCAGCTACAGGAAGGATGGAGGGGTTCAGACAAGGTTTTCCAACTCCGTGCCTAAATGTCACTTTCACAGCGAAATAAGCCCAGTTTGGCCCTGTTCACTTTTGCTTAGCAGAGTCTGTATCTTCAAAACTAGACACTCTGCAGGCCTATAAGCTTGGCTGGGGGCAGAGAAGCAGAGTCTGAGCAGCTACAGGAAGGATGGAGGGGTTCAGACAAGGTTTTCCAACTCCGTGCCTAAATGTCACTTTCACAGCGAAATAAGCCCAGTTTGGCCCTGTTCACTTTTGCTTAGCAGAGTCTGTATCTTCAAAACTAGACACTCTGCAGGCCTATAAGCTTGGCTGGGGGCAGAGAAGCAGAGTCTGAGCAGCTACAGGAAGGATGGAGGGGTTCAGACAAGGTTTTCCAACTCCGTGCCTAAATGTCACTTTCACAGCGAAATAAGCCCAGTTTGGCCCTGTTCACTTTTGCTTAGCAGAGTCTGTATCTTCAAAACTAGACACTCTGCAGGCCTATAAGCTTGGCTGGGGGCAGAGAAGCAGAGTCTGAGCAGCTACAGGAAGGATGGAGGGGTTCAGACAAGGTTTTCCAACTCCGTGCCTAAATGTCACTTTCACAGCGAAATAAGCCCAGTTTGGCCCTGTTCACTTTTGCTTAGCAGAGTCTGTATCTTCAAAACTAGACACTCTGCAGGCCTATAAGCTTGGCTGGGGGCAGAGAAGCAGAGTCTGAGCAGCTACAGGAAGGATGGAGGGGTTCAGACAAGGTTTTCCAACTCCGTGCCTAAATGTCACTTTCACAGCGAAATAAGCCCAGTTTGGCCCTGTTCACTTTTGCTTAGCAGAGTCTGTATCTTCAAAACTAGACACTCTGCAGGCCTATAAGCTTGGCTGGGGGCAGAGAAGCAGAGTCTGAGCAGCTACAGGAAGGATGGAGGGGTTCAGACAAGGTTTTCCAACTCCGTGCCTAAATGTCACTTTCACAGCGAAATAAGCCCAGTTTGGCCCTGTTCACTTTTGCTTAGCAGAGTCTGTATCTTCAAAACTAGACACTCTGCAGGCCTATAAGCTTGGCTGGGGGCAGAGAAGCAGAGTCTGAGCAGCTACAGGAAGGATGGAGGGGTTCAGACAAGGTTTTCCAACTCCGTGCCTAAATGTCACTTTCACAGCGAAATAAGCCCAGTTTGGCCCTGTTCACTTTTGCTTAGCAGAGTCTGTATCTTCAAAACTAGACACTCTGCAGGCCTATAAGCTTGGCTGGGGGAAGAGAAGCAGAGTCTGAGCAGCTACAGGAAGGATGGAGGGGTTCAGACAAGGTTTTCCAACTCCGTGCCTAAATGTCACTTTCACAGCGAAATAAGCCCAGTTTGGCCCTGTTCACTTTTGCTTAGCAGAGTCTGTATCTTCAAAACTAGACACTCTGCAGGCCTATAAGCTTGGCTGGGGGCAGAGAAGCAGAGTCTGAGCAGCTACAGGAAGGATGGAGGGGTTCAGACAAGGTTTTCCAACTCCGTGCCTAAATGTCACTTTCACAGCGAAATAAGCCCAGTTTGGCCCTGTTCACTTTTGCTTAGCAGAGTCTGTATCTTCAAAACTAGACACTCTGCAGGCCTATAAGCTTGGCTGGGGGCAGAGAAGCAGAGTCTGAGCAGCTACAGGAAGGATGGAGGGGTTCAGACAAGGTTTTCCAACTCCGTGCCTAAATGTCACTTTCACAGCGAAATAAGCCCAGTTTGGCCCTGTTCACTTTTGCTTAGCAGAGTCTGTATCTTCAAAACTAGACACTCTGCAGGCCTATAAGCTTGGCTGGGGGCAGAGAAGCAGAGTCTGAGCAGCTACAGGAAGGATGGAGGGGTTCAGACAAGGTTTTCCAACTCCGTGCCTAAATGTCACTTTCACAGCGAAATAAGCCCAGTTTGGCCCTGTTCACTTTTGCTTAGCAGAGTCTGTATCTTCAAAACTAGACACTCTGCAGGCCTATAAGCTTGGCTGGGGGCAGAGAAGCAGAGTCTGAGCAGCTACAGGAAGGATGGAGGGGTTCAGACAAGGTTTTCCAACTCCGTGCCTAAATGTCACTTTCACAGCGAAATAAGCCCAGTTTGGCCCTGTTCACTTTTGCTTAGCAGAGTCTGTATCTTCAAAACTAGACACTCTGCAGGCCTATAAGCTTGGCTGGGGGCAGAGAAGCAGAGTCTGAGCAGCTACAGGAAGGATGGAGGGGTTCAGACAAGGTTTTCCAACTCCGTGCCTAAATGTCACTTTCACAGCGAAATAAGCCCAGTTTGGCCCTGTTCACTTTTGCTTAGCAGAGTCTGTATCTTCAAAACTAGACACTCTGCAGGCCTATAAGCTTGGCTGGGGGCAGAGAAGCAGAGTCTGAGCAGCTACAGGAAGGATGGAGGGGTTCAGACAAGGTTTTCCAACTCCGTGCCTAAATGTCACTTTCACAGCGAAATAAGCCCAGTTTGGCCCTGTTCACTTTTGCTTAGCAGAGTCTGTATCTTCAAAACTAGACACTCTGCAGGCCTATAAGCTTGGCTGGGGGCAGAGAAGCAGAGTCTGAGCAGCTACAGGAAGGATGGAGGGGTTCAGACAAGGTTTTCCAACTCCGTGCCTAAATGTCACTTTCACAGCGAAATAAGCCCAGTTTGGCCCTGTTCACTTTTGCTTAGCAGAGTCTGTATCTTCAAAACTAGACACTCTGCAGGCCTATAAGCTTGGCTGGGGGCAGAGAAGCAGAGTCTGAGCAGCTACAGGAAGGATGGAGGGGTTCAGACAAGGTTTTCCAACTCCGTGCCTAAATGTCACTTTCACAGCGAAATAAGCCCAGTTTGGCCCTGTTCACTTTTGCTTAGCAGAGTCTGTATCTTCAAAACTAGACACTCTGCAGGCCTATAAGCTTGGCTGGGGGCAGAGAAGCAGAGTCTGAGCAGCTACAGGAAGGATGGAGGGGTTCAGACAAGGTTTTCCAAGTCCGTGCCTAAATGTCACTTTCACAGCGAAATAAGCCCAGTTTGGCCCTGTTCACTTTTGCTTAGCAGAGTCTGTATCTTCAAAACTAGACACTCTGCAGGCCTATATCAGCCCAATATCAATATCAGCCCAATATCAATATCAGCCCAATATCAATATCAGCCCAATATCAATATCAGCCCAATATCAATATCAGCCCAATATCAATATCAGCCCAATATCAATATCAGCCCAATATCAATATCAGCCCAATATCAATATCAGCCCAATATCAATATCAGCCCAATATCAATATCAGCCCAATATCAATATCAGCCCAATATCAACCAATATCAATATCAGCCCAATATCAATATCAGCCCAATATCAATATCAGCCCAATATCAATATCAGCCCAATATCAATATCAGCCCAATATCAATATCAGCCCAATATCAATATCAGCCCAATATCAATATCAGCCCAATATCAATATCAGCCCAATATCAATATCAGCCCAATATCAGCATCAGCCCAATATCAGCATCAGCCCAATATCAGCATCAGCCCAATATCAGCATCAGCCCAATATCAGCATCAGCCCAATATCAGCATCAGCCCAATATCAGCATCAGCCCAATATCAGCATCAGCCCAATATCAGCATCAGCCCAATATCAGCATCAGCCCAATATCAGCATCAGCCCAATATCAGCATCAGCCCAATATCAGCATCAGCCCAATATCAGCATCAGCCCAATATCAGCATCAGCCCAATATCAGCATCAGCCCAATATCAGCATCAGCCCAATATCAGCATCAGCCCAATATCAGCATCAGCCCAATATCAGCATCAGCCCAATATCAGCATCAGCCCAATATCAGCATCAGCCCAATATCAGCATCAGCCCAATATCAGCATCAGCCCAATATCAGCATCAGCCCAATATCAGCATCAGCCCAATATCAGCATCAGCCCAATATCAGCATCAGCCCAATATCAGCATCAGCCCAATATCAGCTGATATATTGATATTGGGCTGATATTGATATTGGGCTGATATTGATATTGGGCTGATATTGATATTGGGCTGATATTGATATTGGTTGATATTGGGCTGATATTGATATTGGGCTGATATTGATATTGGGCTGATATTGATATTGGGCTGATATTGATATTGGGCTGATATTGATATTGGGCTGATATTGATATTGGGCTGATATTGATATTGGGCTGATATTGATATTGGGCTGATATTGATATTGGGCTGATATTGATATTGGGCTGATATTGATATTGGGCTGATATTGATATTGGGCTGATATTGATATTGGGCTGATGCTGATATTGGGCTGATGCTGATATTGGGCTGATGCTGATATTGGGCTGATGCTGATATTGGGCTGATGCTGATATTGGGCTGATGCTGATATTGGGCTGATGCTGATATTGGGCTGATGCTGATATTGGGCTGATGCTGATATTGGGCTGATGCTGATATTGGGCTGATGCTGATATTGGGCTGATGCTGATATTGGGCTGATGCTGATATTGGGCTGATGCTGATATTGGGCTGATGCTGATATTGGGCTGATGCTGATATTGGGCTGATGCTGATATTGGGCTGATGCTGATATTGGGCTGATGCTGATATTGGGCTGATGCTGATATTGGGCTGATGCTGATATTGGGCTGATGCTGATATTGGGCTGATGCTGATATTGGGCTGATGCTGATATTGGGCTGATGCTGATATTGGGCTGATGCTGATATTGGGCTGATGCTGATATTGGGCTGATGCTGATATTGGGCTGATGCTGATATTGGGCTGATGCTGATATTGGGCTGATGCTGATATTGGGCTGATGCTGATATTGGGCTGATGCTGATATTGGGCTGATGCTGATATTGGGCTGATGCTGATATTGGGCTGATGCTGATATTGGGCTGATGCTGATATTGGGCTGATATTGATATTGGGCTGATATTGATATTGGGCTGATATTGATATTGGGCTGATATTGATATTGGGCTGATATTGATATTGGGCTGATATTGATATTGGGCTGATATTGATATTGGGCTGATATTGATATTGGGCTGATATTGATATTGGGCTGATATTGGGCTGATATTGATATTGGGCTGATATTGATATTGGGCTGATATTGATATTGGGCTGATATTGATATTGGGCTGATATTGATATTGGGCTGATATTGATATTGGGCTGATATTGATATTGGGCTGATATTGATATTGGGCTGATATTGATATTGGGCTGATATTGATATTGGGCTGATATTGATATTGGGCTGATATTGATATTGGGCTGATATTGATATTGGGCTGATATTGATATTGGGCTGATATTGATATTGGGCTGATATTGATATTGGGCTGATATAGGCCTGCAGAGTGTCTAGTTTTGAAGATACAGACTCTGCTAAGCAAAAGTGAACAGGGCCAAACTGGGCTTATTTCGCTGTGAAAGTGACATTTAGGCACGGACTTGGAAAACCTTGTCTGAACCCCTCCATCCTTCCTGTAGCTGCTCAGACTCTGCTTCTCTGCCCCCAGCCAAGCTTATAGGCCTGCAGAGTGTCTAGTTTTGAAGATACAGACTCTGCTAAGCAAAAGTGAACAGGGCCAAACTGGGCTTATTTCGCTGTGAAAGTGACATTTAGGCACGGAGTTGGAAAACCTTGTCTGAACCCCTCCATCCTTCCTGTAGCTGCTCAGACTCTGCTTCTCTGCCCCCAGCCAAGCTTATAGGCCTGCAGAGTGTCTAGTTTTGAAGATACAGACTCTGCTAAGCAAAAGTGAACAGGGCCAAACTGGGCTTATTTCGCTGTGAAAGTGACATTTAGGCACGGAGTTGGAAAACCTTGTCTGAACCCCTCCATCCTTCCTGTAGCTGCTCAGACTCTGCTTCTCTGCCCCCAGCCAAGCTTATAGGCCTGCAGAGTGTCTAGTTTTGAAGATACAGACTCTGCTAAGCAAAAGTGAACAGGGCCAAACTGGGCTTATTTCGCTGTGAAAGTGACATTTAGGCACGGAGTTGGAAAACCTTGTCTGAACCCCTCCATCCTTCCTGTAGCTGCTCAGACTCTGCTTCTCTGCCCCCAGCCAAGCTTATAGGCCTGCAGAGTGTCTAGTTTTGAAGATACAGACTCTGCTAAGCAAAAGTGAACAGGGCCAAACTGGGCTTATTTCGCTGTGAAAGTGACATTTAGGCACGGAGTTGGAAAACCTTGTCTGAACCCCTCCATCCTTCCTGTAGCTGCTCAGACTCTGCTTCTCTGCCCCCAGCCAAGCTTATAGGCCTGCAGAGTGTCTAGTTTTGAAGATACAGACTCTGCTAAGCAAAAGTGAACAGGGCCAAACTGGGCTTATTTCGCTGTGAAAGTGACATTTAGGCACGGAGTTGGAAAACCTTGTCTGAACCCCTCCATCCTTCCTGTAGCTGCTCAGACTCTGCTTCTCTGCCCCCAGCCAAGCTTATAGGCCTGCAGAGTGTCTAGTTTTGAAGATACAGACTCTGCTAAGCAAAAGTGAACAGGGCCAAACTGGGCTTATTTCGCTGTGAAAGTGACATTTAGGCACGGAGTTGGAAAACCTTGTCTGAACCCCTCCATCCTTCCTGTAGCTGCTCAGACTCTGCTTCTCTGCCCCCAGCCAAGCTTATAGGCCTGCAGAGTGTCTAGTTTTGAAGATACAGACTCTGCTAAGCAAAAGTGAACAGGGCCAAACTGGGCTTATTTCGCTGTGAAAGTGACATTTAGGCACGGAGTTGGAAAACCTTGTCTGAACCCCTCCATCCTTCCTGTAGCTGCTCAGACTCTGCTTCTCTGCCCCCAGCCAAGCTTATAGGCCTGCAGAGTGTCTAGTTTTGAAGATACAGACTCTGCTAAGCAAAAGTGAACAGGGCCAAACTGGGCTTATTTCGCTGTGAAAGTGACATTTAGGCACGGAGTTGGAAAACCTTGTCTGAACCCCTCCATCCTTCCTGTAGCTGCTCAGACTCTGCTTCTCTGCCCCCAGCCAAGCTTATAGGCCTGCAGAGTGTCTAGTTTTGAAGATACAGACTCTGCTAAGCAAAAGTGAACAGGGCCAAACTGGGCTTATTTCGCTGTGAAAGTGACATTTAGGCACGGAGTTGGAAAACCTTGTCTGAACCCCTCCATCCTTCCTGTAGCTGCTCAGACTCTGCTTCTCTGCCCCCAGCCAAGCTTATAGGCCTGCAGAGTGTCTAGTTTTGAAGATACAGACTCTGCTAAGCAAAAGTGAACAGGGCCAAACTGGGCTTATTTCGCTGTGAAAGTGACATTTAGGCACGGAGTTGGAAAACCTTGTCTGAACCCCTCCATCCTTCCTGTAGCTGCTCAGACTCTGCTTCTCTGCCCCCAGCCAAGCTTATAGGCCTGCAGAGTGTCTAGTTTTGAAGATACAGACTCTGCTAAGCAAAAGTGAACAGGGCCAAACTGGGCTTATTTCGCTGTGAAAGTGACATTTAGGCACGGAGTTGGAAAACCTTGTCTGAACCCCTCCATCCTTCCTGTAGCTGCTCAGACTCTGCTTCTCTGCCCCCAGCCAAGCTTATAGGCCTGCAGAGTGTCTAGTTTTGAAGATACAGACTCTGCTAAGCAAAAGTGAACAGGGCCAAACTGGGCTTATTTCGCTGTGAAAGTGACATTTAGGCACGGAGTTGGAAAACCTTGTCTGAACCCCTCCATCCTTCCTGTAGCTGCTCAGACTCTGCTTCTCTGCCCCCAGCCAAGCTTATAGGCCTGCAGAGTGTCTAGTTTTGAAGATACAGACTCTGCTAAGCAAAAGTGAACAGGGCCAAACTGGGCTTATTTCGCTGTGAAAGTGACATTTAGGCACGGAGTTGGAAAACCTTGTCTGAACCCCTCCATCCTTCCTGTAGCTGCTCAGACTCTGCTTCTCTGCCCCCAGCCAAGCTTATAGGCCTGCAGAGTGTCTAGTTTTGAAGATACAGACTCTGCTAAGCAAAAGTGAACAGGGCCAAACTGGGCTTATTTCGCTGTGAAAGTGACATTTAGGCACGGAGTTGGAAAACCTTGTCTGAACCCCTCCATCCTTCCTGTAGCTGCTCAGACTCTGCTTCTCTGCCCCCAGCCAAGCTTATAGGCCTGCAGAGTGTCTAGTTTTGAAGATACAGACTCTGCTAAGCAAAAGTGAACAGGGCCAAACTGGGCTTATTTCGCTGTGAAAGTGACATTTAGGCACGGAGTTGGAAAACCTTGTCTGAACCCCTCCATCCTTCCTGTAGCTGCTCAGACTCTGCTTCTCTGCCCCCAGCCAAGCTTATAGGCCTGCAGAGTGTCTAGTTTTGAAGATACAGACTCTGCTAAGCAAAAGTGAACAGGGCCAAACTGGGCTTATTTCGCTGTGAAAGTGACATTTAGGCACGGAGTTGGAAAACCTTGTCTGAACCCCTCCATCCTTCCTGTAGCTGCTCAGACTCTGCTTCTCTGCCCCCAGCCAAGCTTATAGGCCTGCAGAGTGTCTAGTTTTGAAGATACAGACTCTGCTAAGCAAAAGTGAACAGGGCCAAACTGGGCTTATTTCGCTGTGAAAGTGACATTTAGGCACGGAGTTGGAAAACCTTGTCTGAACCCCTCCATCCTTCCTGTAGCTGCTCAGACTCTGCTTCTCTGCCCCCAGCCAAGCTTATAGGCCTGCAGAGTGTCTAGTTTTGAAGATACAGACTCTGCTAAGCAAAAGTGAACAGGGCCAAACTGGGCTTATTTCGCTGTGAAAGTGACATTTAGGCACGGAGTTGGAAAACCTTGTCTGAACCCCTCCATCCTTCCTGTAGCTGCTCAGACTCTGCTTCTCTGCCCCCAGCCAAGCTTATAGGCCTGCAGAGTGTCTAGTTTTGAAGATACAGACTCTGCTAAGCAAAAGTGAACAGGGCCAAACTGGGCTTATTTCGCTGTGAAAGTGACATTTAGGCACGGAGTTGGAAAACCTTGTCTGAACCCCTCCATCCTTCCTGTAGCTGCTCAGACTCTGCTTCTCTGCCCCCAGCCAAGCTTATAGGCCTGCAGAGTGTCTAGTTTTGAAGATACAGACTCTGCTAAGCAAAAGTGAACAGGGCCAAACTGGGCTTATTTCGCTGTGAAAGTG